>NW_020925530.1:10167-74704 GCF_003984885.1 Neopelma chrysocephalum
CTGCAGGAGATCCTCTCCTGACAGGTCCTGGATTTCTAAGTAAGCCACCATCCAGCGCAGCCCTGCAGGAGATGTCCTCCTGACAGGTCCTAGATTTCTCGATAAGTAACTCAGAGCCCAGTGTAGCTCCACAAGGAAAAACCCCTTCCCCCGGCTGCCCCAGGGATGGCAGCCCGGCACCAAACTTGACTCCTAAACGATCCCTGACTGACTATCAAAACTCCTCTATCTGCCTGGGACACTTCGACAACAGGGGTAACACCACGACCCCCATCCCGAAGTTTAAACACCATGTCCAAAACCAAGTGTATCACAACAACATCAGAGATAGCAACAGAAGCACAGGGAGTCAGCTATATTCTGTAGCCTGCCACCCTTGCCCAATTTCCTACAAAAAACAGCAGTTCACTCCACAGGCTATGCATCCCACCTGCAAAGTCTACTTTGTCCTTGGCAACGGTGTGTTTCATGTTCAGTATATCCTGCCGACTACGTCAAAATGTATTAGGGAGGAGGTTCGAGGATATACTGAAGCTTGAAACCATGACACCGTTGAAGGCTTAACAAAAACCAAGATTTATTACCAAGAGGGTGGCTGACCAAACAAACCCAAAAGGGAGGAAGGAGGAGAGAAATAAGCCCCAGTTACCCAGCTGTTGCCCATAAAGTTATCTTACCGACCTAGCGTGCCTATAATTACCCATAGCAGAAGTGGCATCCTTGGAGAGTCAGTAAGTTCACAAAACTGGCAGGTGTCCCCGCTGAAAGGCAACATTGTCCTTGATGTGAAGTTAACTCCTCTCCAAGAAAGCACTATCTACTTTTATACAATTAACTGAGTGACCACAACCTCCCAGGTGTGGCCAGCACCACCCAGCCAAAGGCCCTCAGTCCCACCTCCCGGTTATGTAAGTGCATCTCTTCTGTGCATGCGTGAGAACTTCGGAAAACCCCTCACGCACATGCAGTATGGTTTGGGGGTCTTTCTTAATTGAGTCTGGGGGCGAGCCTTCCTCACTTCATCATCACTTTCTCCTCCAAATGCCCTTGACAAGCCATTAACCAATCACAGAAGACCAATTAAAACAGTTTATACAGAAGTTCTCCCTCCAAGGACAACTTTCCTGTTTATCAGTGCTTGTTTTCCCATAACTTGGCAGGGAAAGAGCAAAGCTTTCACAGGTGGCAGGGCCAAACACAGACCAAAAGTATCAGCAAAAATTCACCCTGGTACACTCACGCTTGTGAATGGGACGCCCAGGAAGCGGTGCATGTTGGTTCCAATTACCAGCGCAGTGAGGCCAAGTGCTGCAGTTGTTAGGAATTTATACCTGCCTTGATTTAAATACAAATGAACTCCCTCCCCTTTTGTTATGAGTATATGAGAAATTATACAACAGACAATCGCTATTTCAATAATCAAAAATATATGTCCAGTCAATATGGAGATTCCACTTTACGCAAGCTATTGTCTCCACCCTGTGAGTCCTAGAGATTGCAGGAAAGATGCAAACCAGGATCTGGGGGAGAGTCTGTGAAACCAGTCTTTTGACTGCAGTGATTGGAGGAGTTCAGCAGACTAGTCGGCGATTTCCTTCACTTTCACTCGTGCTTCTTAATATAGCATTCCCATTCGGTGAGGTTCAGCATTCCACATACTCCTTGCTCATTTAGTAACAACTTATTAAGTGTTAGGCAGTTTTATAAAACCATTTTTGATACCTGCTGGACTTGTAAATTAAGCTCCAAAATGGCATGCCAAGTGCCATTGAATAAAAAGATGTTTTGTCATGTAAGATTCTCTATTGCCCATTGATGTTGCAATGCAATTGCACCACTGCCAAAAAATACAAACCTTAAGGCAAAGGCAAATTACCAATAGTCAGACCGCCTTACATTTAGGAATTGGTGATCTTAGAAGTCCAGGTATCATTCATGGCTAGGCTTCGCGAACGAAGATTTGGGAAGGGCTCTACCCACGTTTGTTGCACGCGCGTTGGTGGCTAAAGAGGCCAATACGAGATAGGCATGTCCGGTTGCAAAAGGCACAGCAGAAAGACTCCTTAGATGGTATATTCTGCAAGGCTCGATTCTTTCTGCGTTGTCTTTTCTCCTCAAGGGTGATCCTGCGTGCTTTCTCAAAAGCATCAGCAGCGTTATAGATGGTGTGTCTCCAAGCCTCCCAATTGGAGGCCAGAGCAGACCAGTTATGGTGCTCAATATGCCCGAGGCTGAGATGTTGCTTCAGGGAGTCCTTGTATCTTTTCTTCGGGGCTCCTCTCCTGCGGCAGCCAGTGGCAAGTTCACCATAAAGCAGGATCTTAGGGAGGCGGTGGTCCTTCATCCTGAAGACGTGCCCTGCCCATCGCAACTGTGTTCTCAGTAACATGGCCTCAATACTTGTGACTGCTGCCTGTTCTAGAACAGATGTATTGGTCACATAATCTGACCAGTGGATGTTTAGGATTGTACGGAGGCAGCGTTGATGGAAGCGTTCTAGGAGACGCAGGTGGTGGCGGTAGATGACCCATGATTCGGAACCATATAAGAAAGTAGACAGCACTATGGTTCTGTAAACACTGATCTTGGTACTTTTCTTCAAGTGTTTATTTCACCAAACTCTTTTGTGAAGCTTTCCGAAAGCACTATATGCCTTCGCTAGCCTGTTGTCTATCTCCCCGTCAATCTTACCATCCGAGGAGATGAGGCTGCCTAGGTAATTAAACTGCTGGACTGATTTGAGTTCTGATTGGCCAATGGTGATGTGGGGATGATGGGGGACTTCCTGAGGTGCAGGTTGATGGAGAACTTCTGTCTTCTTTAAGCTGACTTCCAGCCCAAAGAGCTCAGCAGCATCTGCAAAGCAGGATGTTAAACGCTGCAGGGCTGCTTCTGTGTGGGCAACAAGGGCGGCGTCATCAGCGTAAAGCAGCTCCCGGACAAGATGGTTTAAGGTCTTGGTGTGGGCCTTCAGTCGCCTTAGGTTGAATAGGCTTCCATCAGTACAATATCGAATGTAGATACTGTCCTGATCATGGAGGTCTGCCGTGGCCCTTTGGAGCATCATGCTGAAAAAGACTGTGAATAGGGTAGGAGCGAGAATGCAGCCTTGTTTCACACCATTCTTTATTAGAAAGGCCTCAGAAAGTGTGTTACCATATCTGACTTGGCCGTGCTGATCCTCATGGAGTGAGATGATCATTTTAAGGAACTTGGGGGGACAACCTAAATGTTACAAAATCTGCCATAGACCTTTTCTGCTCACAGTATCGAAAGCCTTGGTGAGGTCGACAAAGGTTCCATAGAGACCTTTGTTCTGTTCCCTACACTTCTCTTGCAGTTGTCTGAGAACAAATACCATGTCTGTGGTACTCCTGTTGGCTCTGAAACCGCATTGGCTTTCAGGTAGAATTCCTTCTGCTATAGCGGGTATTAGTCTGTTCAGGAGTATTCTTGCCAGGATTTTGCCAACAATGGAGAGCAGAGTAATACCACGGTAATTTGAGCAGTCTGATTTAGTACCTTTCTTCTTATACAAAGTGATGATGACTGCATCACGAAGGTCTGATGGTAGTTCGCCTCGTTCCCAACAGCGCACGACAAACTCATGAAATTTAACATGGAGTGCAAGGCCCCCATGTTTCCAGACTTCGGGTGGAATTCCATCAACCCCAGCTGCCTTGCCGATTTTCACCTGCTGTATGACCTTGAGGGTTTCTCCTAAAGTGGGGGCAGTATCCAATACTCAAGAGATCCCAGTCTATTGTCCTCCAGAACTAACATCATAGAATCTTTCCATTCCTTTGGTATCAAACCACACTTCTGTCTTAGTTTAACAAGATTACAACTTAGAAATTAAGAAACTTCAGGTGGAAGTGTGGAAAAGGAAAAAAACCCCAGCTTTTTATTAACAAAATCTGAATAAACAACAAATGGTGCAATCAAAAACTTTCAGAAGAAACAAAACAAAGTCCCAATTCCCCTGGGGGGGGGGGAATCCGCAGCAACCCGGGGAGGAGGGGGGAAAGGAGGGGGGAAGGCAGGACTGTCCCGGCAGTTCAACAGCTGCTCACAGCCACATATGCCTGCAGCAGTCAGCAGCTGATGGCTTTACAGCCAGAGATGAAGGAGTCCTTTCTCCCACAGGCAGTCCCGAAAACTGAATACCTTGCTCTGAGATGGGTCAGTCTCTCTCTCTCAGTTATCCTCTGCAAGGGGTCCCGTGGGGGAAAAAAACTTCCTCTCAGGAAAAGGAGGTGGCCGAAACCGGGCTCCCTGCTCTGTCCAGTCCCCACCAAACCCAAAAACCCCCAAACCATCGACTCTCAACTGTCCCTGCAGCAACCTCCGTTTCCCTAGAGAGTTCGCCCTCCCCCCTGCTCCCCCACTGCCCAGCACGTGCGGCTTTGCTCCGTTTCCCCCCCCATCCGGAAGAAACAGATGGGGGGGGGACATTAGGAAAAAATTCCAACATCTCTTTTCAAATCTATGACTTCTTTCTCCAGTCCTGATTGTTTCTCAATTCAAAGAACAAATCTACATACGGTAATTTTAGACTTTGCTCTGAGTAGGTAGGAAGGGGTATACAAATACCTTGGTCTGTCTAGTTTCATATTCATATGAAATCCTGTGTGAACTCCCAAGCTAAATTTGGAAAGGAATCTTTTCCACCCACTGTGGCAACCAGAAAGGAGACACAAACATCCCAAAACAATGCTTGAGGTAAACTTATATATGGCAAAACTACTGAGACAAAACATATACAAATATAAACATCGCAAAACTACCAAGACAAAACACATGCAAACGATCAATGCAGCAAAGAACAGTGTAACTCTTCAGTCCTGGAAAACTTTGTCTCACTATCCAAATCCTCCCTCCCCAAGTGAGCAAGCTACAATTGTAATTTTCTTTCTCTCACAAAGGCTTCATTCAGGCAAGTCTCCCGTTAATCTCTTTCCAACATCTAGCACCTCATCGGCCTGCCGCCAGTTCTCTGCACTCGACCTCCAAGGTCACCTGCAAGGTCTTAACCAACTCAAAGATTCATTTACCTCCTTATCAGTTTGCTTAGCAACACATTTATCCCTTTGGGCAGCCATCAAGGTAGTTCCTAGAAATTGCATACACTATAGCTTTTCCCTTGCAATGTTTTTTTTTTTGTCCTTTGCCAAGTCCCTTATTCTCTCAGCCACAGTTGCCAGAGATTGCCAATTTTCCTCAGCCCAGCTCCGTTTACTTGGGGCTGGATAGGCTTTATAATCTTTTAGCAAGTCTAGCAGTGGGAAGCAATCAAGATCAGGCATTTCCTGGGTTACCATGGTCTCTTTGCCAGAGATTTTGGCTCCAATGGAAAATCAGTTCTCCTTTGTCCAGCCCCTGGTTGTTATCCAAGTAGAAAAAACCTCCTCACTGCTTCTTACAGAGTGTGGTGGTTTGAAACTCCCAGGAATCCAATTTCTAAATTCAAGCCCCCCTCCCACAATTTGCCTCTGTGAGAGGGTTTAGTGATGGTATGGACTTGATATCTTTTTCACTTCATGTGGAGAGTTTTCAGACAAAACACAACCATTCGTTATTGGGGGAAGGGGAAAATATTTACAAAGGTTTATTTACACACACATATATATTTACATTAAATTAAATTTCTCCTTTTCTTCAATAAAAGTCCAAGAAGAAAAGAGAAAAGTCTTTCTGTCACTTCTCAGGCCACAGTTCCTTCATTTCAGTTTTCTTGTGGCACCGGTTAGTGTCCTCCATTTTTTTCCAAGGCAGCAGATTTAAGTATGGCAGTCAGGATTTTGGTTCTTACTTTGTGGAAATTCCAACCCTGAGCCCAAGCCTTCGGGGGATTTCCTTGTAGATCTTCACTTCTCTTGGGTTAGAACATTGAAGGTAGCTTTCAGTTCAGTCTTACCAAAGCTCTTTTGCTCTGTCTCAGCTCGCCAGCATGATAGAAGCAGCAGCAGCAGCAGCAGAGGGCACAGGCACCTCCTCCGCATTCCATCCTGGCTCAGCTCTCAGGACGACTCCGGGTTTTTCAACTCCTTTCTCTCTCTCTCTCTAGTTGCTGCTGCATTTCAGGACTCCCTAAAAGTTTGGAAGTCCACCCCTCCTCTTCAGGAAGTCTCTGGGTTTTGGGAAAGTAATACAGTCTTACCCCAAACCAACTCTGTTGAGTTTTCCTCTGTTTTGTTGCCGGTTCTCCCTCCTGCAGGAACATCTCTGTGTCTTTCAACCGACTTTACGTTATCTTGCTGCTACTGGCTATCTTTTGGCTTTTAGCCACCATTGTCTCTGTTCAGGGCTGCTCCGCTGCCGATTTCAATGTCTTCTGCTGCTGCTGACAGTAAGGAAACTCTTCCAGCTCTTGATTATGGGACCCGGTCCAGCTTTGACACTATACCAGGTCTTCCGTAGCCTCAGCTGGGGGCTGGGGGCCCTTGGCCCCCAGAGGGGCTCACTGGCCCCCTGCTTCCTCCTGTCTCAAATCATGGCTACCTACCTTCTAAACTATCTTCACCACCTTCTCTTCCGTTTCTGTGGGTAGGTAATTTCTGTAGGGCGCATATGAACCTTTGATTGGTCCAGTATTATCAGTGGGGCAAACCATTGCTACCCCAAAGAAAAGGTTTTTCAAACCACCACACAGAGTTAACCCTGCTCACTGCACCAAAAAATGTTAAGTCCCAAGCTCACTCAGGGAGTTTAAAAGGGAAAGGTACTTAGAATCACTGTGGCGGTGCACGGGTGTAGCAGGGACAAATGCTGAAACTGAAATCAGTACACCGTTGAAAGCTCAACAAAACAATATTTATTACAAAGAAGTGACCAACAAGATGAGAAACTGAGAGAAAGAGGAGGGAAATAAGCCCTCAGCACAACCCCCCACTCGCTCAGGTGTTACTCATGAGGCTGTCTTACCAACCCCAGAATGCTTAGAATTCCCCATAGCAGAAGCTGCATCCCCGGAGCGTCGGCAGGCTCACAAGATAGCGGGCGTCCCCACAAAAGGCAACGTTGTCCTTCATGTGAAGCTTGAGTTGGCTCCCAGCACAAGCTATCTGCTTTTTATACAATTAGCCTGTGACATCTACCTGGGCAGGTGTGGCCATCTAGAGGCCTTCGGTGTCTCCCCCCGTTATGTAAGTGGTGCTCCTTCTGCACATGCGTGTGTACATTGGAATTTCCCTGCACCTGCATACTACACCTCGGGGGTCTTCCCTAAATGAGTCTGGGGGCTTACTTCATCCTCCTCCTCTTCACTTTCTCCTTCAAATGCCCTTGGAGGGCCATCGGCCAATAGCCAGTCACCAATTAATTTCAGTTTATACAAGATGCTTCCTTCAAGGATGAAGTTCTTGTTTATCAGTGCTTGTTTTCTCAGAACTTGGCAGGAAAAGAGCAGACTCTCACAGGTGGCTGGGCCAAACACAGACCAAAGGTAGTAGCATCTACTTAAGCACGAATACAACATGAGAAAAAACAAAATTCTTAGGAGGTTGAATAACAAACTTTTACTTGCAAACTTTAGAACATTATGGTAGAATAAGGTACTTTGCAAATTTTAAAACAACATCCAGTAAGGCACTTCACAAAGCATTAGCTTAGCAAACTCTAACCCATCCAACTTTAAGCTATCCAGAGTTCAAAAAGAGAAAGTTAGAAGAAGGAAGAGAGAGAGAGAAAGGAAAAGGAGAGAGAAAGATATATATAGTCACCACCTCAGATTCAGAGTGGTCTCAGCTGCTTGTAAAATCCAAGGGTCACATCCATGCCACTGCTTTTTATCTGCTCTGTCCTCCCAGGACCCTCTCCCAGGCACGTGCCTGCGCTTTAATGTTCCCTGGGGGTCCATGTAGCTTGGCAGCCATTTCAGGACCAGACCAATGGCTCCAGGGGGCCAGGGTGTGGAGCAGTGCACTATGCAGAACTTGCCCTGCCCTCCCCCCCCCACACACACTTTCTACTTATTTGTTTGGAGCCAGTAATCATTTCTCCGGTCTCCTACACCTACCTCTCAAGCCTGTCAGGGTCCCTCTGGATGGCTTCCTTCCCTCCAGTGTGTCGACTGCACCACACAGCTTGGTGTCGTCAGTGAACTTGCTGAGGGTGCCCTCAATCCCACTGTCCTTGTTGCCAACAAAGATGTTGAACAATATCAACTCCAGTACTGACCCCTGAGGGACACCACTTGTCACTGGTCTCCATGTGGACAATGAGTTGTTGACTGCAACACTGTATGTGCAGCCATCCAGTAATTTCTTTATCCACAGAGTGATTCATCCATCAAATCTGTGTCTCTCCAATTTAGAGAAAAGGATGTCGTGCAGGACAGTGTCAAACTCTTTGCACAAATCCAGGTAGATGATGTCAATTGCTCTTTCCCTATCCACCAACGCTGTAGCCCCATGTGCTGGTTTTAAAAACACTCAGCAGGGCAAGTTGAGATTACTAAGGCCACCCCCTTTCGATAGTGGAGGGCAAAAAAAAACCAAACCTGAGAGGTTAAGACATTAAAATCACAATTTTAATGAGACAAAACTTGAAATAAAACACAACAAAACAGAGGAAAGAAACCCACTAAAAGGGAGTCCACCACCCATGTGACTCCCCAGGAACAAAGGGACAAAGCAAAAAAAAACCCTGCCAAACAATTTCATCCAGAAAGAGTTATGCTGCTGAGACACTGGTATGGGTCCTGGCATGACGACGGTTCATCGCAGTGGGGGTGTGTGTGCCAGCATGCAGCAGTTAGCCAGAAATACTGGGCCTTTGGACTCAATCGTCCGTTCCTCAAAAGACACTTCTGGAAGGGATCATTGTCCCTTTGTTCTTCCATTAGGCAACTGAGGAGAGAGCATTGTTTTCCTCCCCTCATCTGTTCCCCTCATAGGAGAAGAAGAAGGACTTGGCCACCCTGAGCCAAGCATCTCAGAGGATGTTGTAGTTTTAGTTAAATGGGAAGGATTTTTCAGTGATGAATATTTCATACCACCACGTAATTTCAGAGTGTGGGGACTGCCCCCGTCCGAGCTGGATTGGGGGAAGACTGTCCCCAGGGGTCTTGAGACCTGCCAGAAAAGAGGGTCCCTGGAGTGGAGCATCCCAGGAACCTGAGAGACAGGAGATAAAAGGCGGGTGCGGGCCAAAACTGCTCTCTCTGTACCTGGTTTTTGCTCATTGCAGCACTCAAGAGTCTTTGCCAGAGCGCTTAGCCATTCCTTCTCTGTCTGACCGAGCTCAGACTCAGGGGAACCACCATAGTGTTGTCTTCAGAGGACTTTTGAAGCTATTTCGCAATAGCCCGGGAGTTGCCACCACGCCAGCTCAGGATTCCCCTCTCCAGCTCAGGATTCCCCTCTCCTGAGCCGCTGCTGCAGCAGCAGCTATTTTGCAATAGCCCGGGAGCCGACCCAGCAGTAACTCGAGATTTCCCCTTCCCAGAGTTGCTACCATCTCAGCTGAAGCCCACACAAAGGGCTGCTGTCCTGCAACCTGAGCCCACTTGGCCCCGATGGGCCCCTGGCACTGCATTGGGTCAGCCCCGGCCCCACCACCCACATACCCACATGGTTGCTAAGCCGAAACCAACACCAGCACCTCAGCAGCATAAGGCTTTTTCCAGATGAAATATCCTTCCAGGTTTTGTTTTAACCTAGGGGAGAGGGGGTAGCTAGGTAATATTTTCTGCTATTGTCGGGTTTTTTTGTTTCTTTCCCATATTAGTAAAATTCTTATTTTTCCTTCTTCATTCAGACTCCTCGTAATTTTTTCCTTCTCTATACTGGGGGGAGGGAAATAAAAAAGGAGAGTTCAACTCATTAGAGGTCTCAACTCCCGAATATACTGTCATTAAACCAAGACAGAAAACCTCCCATATGGAGAAAAGTGCTGTCATCCTGTCCCCATTATCCTCTTCCCTCTCTTCACCCTGTGCTTGGCACAACCGTACCCATCTGGGGTTGGTGTGCCGCACATCACTGCCAGCTGTCAGGGAGCATGAAGGGGTGTTTGTAGGCTTCCTTCCTGGAAACCTGAAAACTTCTCTTATCTCCAGATTTATCGTCCAAGAGAGCTGGTCAATATTTAAGTACCACTTCCTCTAAGCTCAAGACTAGTGTATCCCCATGATGAAGAAATCAGGCAAAGGGGGCAGGAGACCTGCATGGATGAGCAGGGAGCTCCTAGTAAATCTCAAACACAAGAAAGAAATTTATGGGATGTAGAAAAAGGGACAGGCCACATGGGAGGACTATAGCAACATCATCAGAATATGCAGGGATGCTACGAGGAAGGCCAAGGCCCACTTGGAATTGAGTCTGGCAAAGGAAATCAAGGGCAACAAGAAGGGTTTCTACATGTATATCAGCAGCAAGAGGAAGATTAGGGGAAATGTGGGGCCACTGCTGAATTACATGCGTGTCCTGGTAATGGAAGACAAAGCAAAGGTGGAATTACTGAACGCCTTCTTTGCCTCAGTACTTACTGCTGAGGACAGCTTCCAGGAGTCCCAGACCTTGAAGGTAAGAGAAGAAGACCAGAGAAAAGATTTCCCCCGGTCATAGAGGGTTGGGTTAGAGGTCAGTTAGGCAAACTAAATGCCCATAAATCCATGGGCCCTGATGGGATGCACCCACAGGTGCTGAGGGAGCTGGCAGTTGTTGCTCTGCCCCTCTCCATGATCTTTAAAAAATGATGGAGAATGGGAGAGGTGCCTGATGATTGGAGGAAGGCCAATGTTACTCCCATCTTCAAAAAGGGCAAGAAGGAGGACTCGGGAAAGTACCGGCCAGTCAACCTCAAGGGGAAATCATGCTTGACCAATCTGATTGCCTTCTACGATGACATGGCAGGATGGGTCGATGAGGGGACAGCAGTGAATGTTGTCTACCTCGACTTTGGCAAGGCTTTTGACACTGTCTCCCATAACATCCTCGTAGGTAAGCTCAGGAAATGTGGGTTAGATGAATGGACAGTGAGGTGGATCAAGAACTAGTTGAATGGCAGAGTTCATAGGGTCAAGATCAGTGGAGTAGAATCCAGTTGAAGGCCTGTAGTCAGTGACTCCAGTCTTATTCAACTTGTTTATCAACTACCTGGATGAAGGGATAGAATGTACCCTCTGCCAGTTTGCTGATGATACAAAACTGGGAGGAGTGGCTCATACACCTTAAGGCTGTGTGCTGCCATTCAGCGGGACCTCAATAGGCTGGAGAATTGGGTGGAGAGAAACCTAATGAGGTTCAACAAGGGCAAGTATAGGGTACTGCACCTGGGGTGGAATAACCCCAAGTACCAGTACAAGTTGGGGGCTGACCTACTAGAGAGCAGCTCTGCAGAGAAGGGCCTAAGAGTCTTGGAGGATAACAAGTTGACTATAATCTGGCAGTGTGCCCTTGAGGCCAGGAGGGCCAATAGTATCCTGGGGTGCATCATAAACAGTGTGGCCAGCAGGTCAAGGGGGGTGATCCTCCCCCTCTACTTGACCCTAGTGAGGCCACATCTGGAGTCCAGTTCTGAGCTCCTCAGTACAAGAAAGACCAGGGGCTACCACAGAGGGTCCAGTGGAGGTCCACAAAGATGATTAGGGCTCTGGAACATCTCTCTTATGAGGAGAGACTGTGGGAGCTGGGCCTGGTTAGTCTAGAGAAGACTGAGAGGGGATCTCATCAATGCATATAAATATCTCGAAAGCGGGTGCCGAGAGGATGGTGCCAGACTCTTTTGAGGGATGCCCAGCAGCAGGACGAGGAACAATGGCCATAAACTAAAACACAAGAAGTTCTACCTCAACATGAGGAAGAACTTCTTTACATTGAGGGTGGCAGCGCACTGGAACAGGCTGCCCAGGGAGGTTGTGGAATCTTCCTCTCTGGAGACATTCCAAACCCACCTGGACATGTTCCTGTGTAACCTGCTCTAGGTGACCCTGCTTTGGCAGGGACGTTGGATTAGTGTAGCCTAAAATCTATATTATATAAGTTTTAGTATAGCTTGTTAGTAACTTTAGCTTGCTAGTACCTTTGTACAAAATATCTAAAAATGCTGTTTATCATTCTTTGTTAAGAATTTTGACAGACAAGGGGTTTTAATGAGGTAAAGGGTTTTCTATCTGTAAAAAAGTACTGAGAAAGAGACATAACACTTGATATAAGTAAAAGCTGCTCAGGACCCTTGAAACCATTCCAGAAGGTGTGATACTGAGTCAGAGGAGATGAGGAAGACAAAGAGAAGATGAAGAGGTGGCATTTTTGGGACCTCCGACTCAAATTCAGGAGGTGTGGCAGGGGTGTGGCAAGGGCGGTGCTACAGGAGGGACCATTTTGGAAGTAGATGTAACAGATGAGGTAATGTCCAAATATTGTAATTAGAATCTGAATATTGTAATTAGATGATAGTATAAAGTTGTAAAAGCCTATGCAATTGGGGGTGTGCAAAATATTTTTGTGCACTCTTGGCACCTGTAGCGGGAATGTTGATTTTTTTTGGTCTGTGTTTGGCCCCAGCCACCTGTAGTAGTTTATATTCTCCCTGCCAAGTTCACTGATAAAACAGTGAATTCTTCCTTGGAGGGAGAACTTCTGTATAAACTATTTTAATTGGTGTTCTACTATTGGTTCATTGCCAAGGGTATTTGAAGGAGAAATCGAAGAGGAGGGGAGGAAGGCTTGACCCACAACTCAATTAGGAAAGACCCCCAAAGCATACTGTGCGTGCATTAGGGGATTTCCAAAGTTCTCACACATGCGCTGAAGGGATGAACTTACATAACCAAGAAGGTGGGATTGGGAACCTCTGGCGGGGCGGTACTGGCCACACCTCCCCGGGCAGAGGTGCTCAATTGATTGTATAAAAGCAGACAGGTTTTTCCGTTGGTGGGGCTTGCTCTACACAAAGGATCAAGTTGCCTTTAGCGGGGATGCCTGCTATCATGGGAGCCTGCTAACCCTCTGGAAAACGCTGTTGCTGCAGAGGGTTTTATAGTCTCTGGAGTGGGTAAGATCATCTCATAAATGACACCTAAGTGAGTAGGGTGTCGTATTTTCCTCTTTGGTTTTCTCCTTCTCCCTGGTGCCCATTTATGTCAACCACTTTTTGTAATAAATATCTGTTTTATTGAGCTCCAATGGTGTCTTGGTTTTCAAGCTTCAGTATGTCTTGAACCCTCCCTAATACAGCACCACAATAAAGGAGTGCTTTTTGCCTTTTAATACTCAAAAATAGTCCAGAGAATTATTTTTCTGATTTTAAGGGACTAGATGATCTCCAGAGGTCCCTTCCAACCCTAAAAATTCTGTGATTCTGCAAAATACTTTTATAAAGTGCCTGTACACCAGTGCACACAGTATGGGGAACAAACAGGAGGAACTAGAGATCCATGCGCAGTCACAGGGCTTTGATCTCATTGCAATTATGGAAACATGGTGGGATAGCTCACATGACTGGAATGTTGTCATGAAGGGTGTCATGGGTTGACCCCGGCTGGATTCTAGGCACCCACGAAAATTGCTAAGAGCTGGGAGAGGTCACACAGGCAAGACAGATCTTCTGAAGGACCCTGCTCCATCCTGGGCCTCCCATGAGGGTAACAGTCCTCCTTCATGAATCCACTTGTTCCCGCATGGGCTCAGCTGCAACATGGCAGAGCCACCCCAGCCCGGCCCGGCTCGGCTCCAGCGCCGTGCCTGCCCTGGACCAACTGCCACACGGCCCGGCCCCAGGCCCGGAGGCTTCCATCAGCAACCCCCCTGGCTTGAATTTCTTCTGCGCAACAAACTTTTTCTTAAATATGTTATCACAGAGACGCAACAATTGACTCTCCCTTGGCCAACAACAGGAAGTCCCTCCTGTAGTCAGCTATCATTGTTTCCACGGGGGGGGGAAACTTCTAGCAACTTCTAACAGAAATCACCCCATGTAGCCTCCCCCCACTACCAAAAAAGAAAACCAACCACAGAAACCCACAACAGGGGCTACACGCTGGAGAGAGAGACCAGAAAGGTGCAGTGACGGTGTTGCCCTCTATGTGAGGCAACACTTGGAATATATCGTGCTCTGTCTTGGGGTGGATGATGAGTGAGTCGAGAGCTTATGGGTTAGGATTAAAGGGCATATTAGTACGGCTGACCTTGTGGGTGTGTGCTACAGGCTGCTTGAGCGGGAGAAGGAAGTGGATGAGGCCTTCTACAGGCAACTAGAAGCAGTCTCAAGGTCATAGGCCCTGGTTCTTGTGGGGGAATTACTCTACCCGGACATCTGCTGGAGAAGCAACACAGTAAAGCGCAAACAGTCCAGGAGGTTCCTGGAAATCATTGATGACAACTTCCTGACACAAGTAGTGGAGGATCCCACAAGAAATGGTGTGCTGCTTGACCTCATACCTCATGACCTGTTTGTACAGAGAGGACCTTGTTGGAGATGCGAAGGTTGGGGGCAGCCTTGGCTGTAGTGACCACAAGATTGTGGCGTTCAGTATTAGGCAAGGAAGAAACAGAGCAGCAAGTAAGATTGCAATCATGGACTTCAGGAGAGCTAACTTTAGCTTCTTCAGGGACCTTCTTGGAAGAATCCCATGGGAACAGGCCCTGCAAGGAAGAGGGATCCAAAAGAGCTGGTTGATATTCAAGGAGCCTCCAGGCTCAAGAATAACTCATCCCGATGAGCAAGAAATTGGGCTAATGCCTTAAAATACACATTATATAGATTTTAGTATAGCTTTTAACACATTTGGTATAGCTTCCCTCTTCTCTCTTCCCATGCTGGTGGCAGCTCACACCCTTCAGGAGGTGCAGTTGCCTCCTGCATGCCAGTCCCCACAGATACGGCAGCCACAAGAGCCTGACACCATCCCCTGCTGGCCGTCAGTGAGTAACTGTAGCCTTTGCTTCTCCTGAGGCACAACAGCCCCCCCTGCTGGTTGAAAGGGAGTCACTGCATCTCCAGCATTTCGCTGGAGCCCAACAGCACCACCTGGTGACCATGAGTGAGTCACTGCAGCCCCTGCATCCCAAGGCGCACCAGCGCTGCCTGCTGAGTGTGGTTATAACTGCGCTGAAAGGCACAAAACTGTTTCAGTGAAAGTTTTGGTTACGGTATTGTTGCTTGTTCTGTTTTGGTACATATATTGATGTCTCTGAGTTTTTTTGACTTTTTTAACTTTTGTAGATTTTAGAAGTAGTAAATGTAGATTTTAATGTAGCTGTATTATATCCCTTACCTCTTAGCATAAGAGTTACATTTACCCAACTCTGTTACCCCATTTCATATCAATCCCTCTAAATTCCGTTAGCTTGTTTAGTCTTATTTTCAAGGTAGAATTGTAGGAAAACACCCTAAGGCCTGGACCAGAAGATATCACACAGACACAGCGACCTTCAAGTCCAGAACTTTGGAGGAACTCCAAGGATTGTGCGTGCTGTGAAGAAGATGAAGATGAGGAAGAAGGGGTCCCAAAGACCCCAAACCCAATTCCTGAAGGGGTGTGTCGGGAACAGAACAGGGAAGAACTGGAGGTGGACAGAACTGGGATTGGATGGACCTTATTATAAAATCATAGAACCACTGTCGGAGGGTGCGCGCATCGTGTGTATTCCCTGGGTCTCAGGCCTGAGATTAAAGGATCTACTCTCTTTATCATCTTATACACTACATTGGCCTCGAGTTTTTTTCTCCGTGCTCTTTTTAGGAAACTCATCATCATCATCATCGCTAGGCTTCGCGAACGAAGATTTGGGAAGGGCCCTACCCACATTTATTGCAAGCGCGTTGGTGGTTAAAAAGGCCAATACGAGAAAGGCATGTCCAGTTGCAAAAGGCAGAGCAGAAAGACTCCTTAGATGGTATATTCTGCAAGGCTCAATTCTTTCTGCGTTGTCTTTTCTCCTCAAGGGTGATCCTGCGTGCTTTCTCAAAAGCATCAGCAGCGTTATAGATGGTGTGTCTCCAAGCCTCCCAATTGGAGGCCAGAGCAGACCAGTTATGGTGCTCAATATGCCCGAGGCTGAGATGTTGCTTCAGGGAGTCCTTGTATCTTTTCTTCGGGGCTCCTCTCCTGCGGCAGCCAGTGGCAAGTTCACCATAAAGCAGGATCTTAGGGAGGCAGTGGTCCTTCATCCTGGAGATGTGCCCTGCCCATCGCAACTGTGTTCTCAGTAACACGACCTCAATACTTGTGACTGCTGCTTGTTCAAGAACAAATGAATTGGTCACATAATCTGACCAGTGGATGTTTAGGATTGTATGGAGGCAGCGTTGATGGAAGCGTTCTAGAAGACGCAGGTGGTGGCGGTAGATGACCCATGATTCGGAACCATATAAGAAAGTAGACAGCACTATGACTCTGTAAACACTGATCTTGGTACTTTTCTTCAAGTGTTTATTTCACCAAACTCTTTTGTGAAGCTTTCCGAAAGCACTATATGCCTTCGCTAGCCTGTTGTCTATCTCTCCGTCAATCTTACCATCCGAGGAGATGAGGCTGCCTAGGTAATTAAACTGCTGGACTGATTTGAGTTCTGATTGGCCAATGGTGATGTGTGGATGATTGAGGACTTCCTGAGGTGCAGGTTGATGGAGGACTTCAGTCTTCTTTAAACTGACTTCCAGCCCAAAGAGCTCAGCAGCGTCTGCAAAGCAGGGTGTTAAACGCTGCAGGGCTGCTTCTGTGTGGGCAACAAGGGCGGCGTCATCAGCATAGAGCAGCTCCCGGACAAGGTGGTTTAAGGTCTTGGTGTGGGCCTTCAGTCGCCTTAGATTGAATAGGCTTCCATCAATACGATATCGAATGTAGATACCGTCCTGATCATCGAGGTCTGCCGTGACCCTTTGGAGCATCATGCTGAAAAAGACTTTGAAAAGGGTAGGAGCGAGAATGCAGCCTTGTTTCACACCATTCTTTATTAGAAAGGCCTCAGAAAGTGTGTTACCATATCTGACTTGGCCGTGCTGATCCTCATGGAGTGAGATGATCATTTTAAGGAACTTGGGGGGACAACCTAAACGTTCCAAAATCTGCCAAAGACCTTTTCTGCTCACAGTATCGAAAGCCTTGGTGAGATCGACAAAGGTTACATAAAGACCTTTGTTCTGTTCTCTACACTTCTTTTGCAGTTGTCTGAGAACAAATACCATGTCTGTGGCACTCCTGTTGGCTCTGAAACCACACTGACTTTCAGGTAGAATTCCTTCTGCTATAGCGGGCATTAGTCTGTTCAAGAGTATTCTTGCCAGGATTTTGCCAGCAATGGAGAGCAGAGTAATACCACGGTAATTTGAGCAGTCTGATTTAATTCCTTTCTTCTTATACAAGGTGATGGTGACTGCATCACGAAGGTCTGGAGGTAGTTCGCCTCGTTCCCAACAGCGCACGACAAACTCATGAAATTTAGCATGGAGTGCAAGGCCCCCATGTTTCCAGACTTCGGGTGGGATTCCATCAACCCCAGCTGCCTTGCCGATTTTCACCTGCTGTATGACCTTGAGGGTTTCTCCTAAAGTGGGGGCAGTATCCAATTCGTATTTCACTGGTTGTTGTGTGATGGACTGAATTGCTGAGTCTTGGACTACACGGTTGGTACTGAAAAGAGTCTGAAAGTGTTCAGACCATCGATTCAGAATGGAGGTTTTATCTGTTAGAAGCGTTTGACCATCAGTGCTGAGTAGAGGGCTTTGGACCTGGTATGTAGGCTTGTATGCTGTTTTCAGAGCCTCATAGAATCCTTTGTGATCACCCGTATCTGCGCATAGTTGAGTTTTTGCACCTAGATCGATCCACCACTTGTTCTGGATGTCACGGAGTTTCTGTTGGAGCTTACTGCATGCAAGACAAAAGGGTATTTTGCTTGCGTGACAGGATGGCATTGTGAGGTGTGCTTGGTGAGCGGTTCTCTTCTTCCTCAACAAATCCTGGATTTCTTGATTGTTTTCATCAAACCAGTCCTTGTTCTTCTTGAGGGAGAAACCTAAAGATTCTTCGGAGGATTGCAGGATGCTGTTTTTAATATGGTGCCAAATTGATTCAGGGGAGGAATCTGCAGAATCTGTGGAATGGTTTTCAAGCCTAGTTTGAAGATTTGCCTGGAATCTGTCTCTCACTGTGGCTGATTGGAGAATGTTAACTTGGAGTCTTCTCCTTGGGATGCTGCCCCTTTTAGGTTTGAATTTGAGATTGAAGTTGAGTTTACAACGCACAAGCCTGTGGTCTGTTTGGCATTCTGCGCTGGGCATCACGCAGGTATGGTGGACATCGCGGACATCTCTCTGTCGCACCAAGACATAATCAATGAGGTGCCAATGCTTAGATCTGGGGTGCATCCAGCTTGTCTTCGGACTGTTTTTCTGCTGAAAGATAGTATTAGTGATGTTGAGCTGCTGCTCCGCATGGAATTCTAACAGAAGTCGACCAGTATTGTTGCAGTTTCCAACACCATGCTTGCCTAATATTCCTTTCCAGGCTGCAAAATTCTTACCTACTCTGGCATTGAAATCACCAAGGATAATGATCTTATCCTCTGCAGGCACCTTTTGGGTAAGGAGGCGCAGGTCAGTGTAAAATTTATCTTTTTCGACAGGGTCAGCTTGGAGAGTTGGAGCATATATACTAAAGAGGACAACGTGTTGCTTGTTGATTAGTGGAAGGCGTAGGGAGATAATGCGGTCAGAGTGACCTGTCGGCAGATTTTCGAGTTTGGGAAGAATAGAGTTTTTGATCATGAAGCCTACTCCTGAGAGATGTTTTTCGGTTCTGGGCTTACCTGACCAAAAGAGTGTAACCGGCACCATGTTCTCTGAGGCTGCCTTCCTCGTGAAGGCGAACTTCGCTGAGACCAGCAATGTCGATGTTGAGACGAGTCAGTTCATGGGCAATTAGGGCAGAACGTCACTCAGGATGTCCGCTATCTGCAGAATCGAGCCTGGTTCTGATGTTCCCACATGTTAGAGTTAATTTAGGTACACCTATGGAGGCAGGTGCATGCCTTTGTCTTTTGCTCTTTGTGCGACCGCATTGGAAGAAGATACCCGTTGCTCTGCGGTTAACCAACTGGGTGAAGGTGGAGATGAACTTTGTTTAGATCACCTTTTCTAGGCCCCTCTCCAAGTGGAGCAAGCAGTGCTGTCCTTGAGAAGGTTACTTGGTCATTCAGGGTGCTACTCCAAGAGACTGTCATCTCCGGTCAGTCTCAAATGACCAATATCCTGAACTGTCTGCATGCAGGGTTGAGTCTGTGGCTTCCAGTGCACCTTTCACCTGCCGTTTCGACCCTCGCCTGTGGTTGCAGGACTTTTTGCATGTGGGTAAAGCCTTCAAGCCTGTGCAATGGATTTTTTTAGGTGAGATGCAGTATGCACGGAACTGAACCCACCCTTTAATCCTAAGGTTCATCTGCCAGGGCTGAGCGATCTTGGATGGTGGCAGCGAGGTCCTCAGGACGTAGGTTTGATTAGAGTGACCTTCTCTTAGATGGATGGCCTTACAGGGCTAAGCGAGCTCCATCTGCCTGGGTTTGGGATTCGAGTTGTCCTTCTCCTAGGATGACTGCCAGAAGGCTAACGAGCTCATCCTGCCCAAGAATGTAGTGTATCTGGACCTACCGTTTTGACCTGTCTGGCATGGGTGACCCTACCGAAGGCATGTACCATCGCCAGCATAGCTCGCAACCACATAGGGGTACACAGGCTATGTACCTGTTAGAACGTTTTGGGCAAGTCTTTCATTTCCTACTTTACTATCACCTATCTATGTACAATCTCAAGGAGATACCCAGGAACAACCCTTTGTCCTGTCCACCCTTTCAGGATGTAACAGAGCAAAGCAAATATATCCAGAACATGTTGTACCTGGGCAGTAGCCGCAGGTGAGCCAAAAACAAACAAACAAACTAAGCAAACCAACCGTTCTGGGCCCCATACCCATCCAAGGCTGGGGTGTCTTACAAGGCCCCAGCCTAGCCGGGACCCCCATCACTCTAAAGGAACCCTACTATCCACCCTGACCTTATTCTTCCTCCACTGTGTTACCACATATCTTCAGGTACACTGCACGTTAGGCAACTATATATATATATGTATATTGTAAAGAGCGGTTATTTCCTTTTCCACTCTTTTTCATCTAAAGTCTCTTAATTTCAAAGTTATAATAACTTAGAGGGAGGAGTTTGGTTTTTTCCTATTCCGCCCTCCTTGGCAGGCTTTTTTGTCTTGTTAAACTATGACAAATTTTGGCGCCCAATGTGGGGCACAAGTGAAAGAGTGGAAAAGGGGGTAACAGTTTTTGAGTAATCCATCTGTATATTGCGTATAGAGACCCCATTAGGCATCATCATGTGGTCCAATTTCTTTTGGCCTATGGCCATGTTTGCGGTTTTTCCATTTATGGATCACTGTTTAAACACAGGCACCATGGCTAACATAATTGTGGCTGCTGTCAAGTTTGTAAACTGGGTCCAGTGGGTAAAGAATTCTGGTCCTGTAACTCTCCTTTGGAATATATATACATGGCTGTATTACTATCACCACCTAGGTTCCTATTCTTGGGGTTTTACTGATAATGGTACCTATTTTGGGGGAGGAAGGCAGGGCAATGCTTACTCCCAACCCTTTACCCACTTCTCCTCTGACCCTACCACAATAGCTTTCAAAGGGTTGAAATTCCCTCTAGACATTACAGATACTCTATTCTTGATGATGTTTTAGCTGTGTTTGTTCAGTGAGGCCTATCCAGCATTTAGAGACAGGGTGAGGTTGTCTTGGGCAGCTGGCCCAAGATCTACCCCAGAGACTAGGGATCCTACCCAGGAACCTGTACAACAGTCTGCCACTGCCCAACAGCCTGCCACTGCCCAACAGCCTGCCACTGCCCAACAGCCTGCCCCAGACATAAATCACCCTGATTGGATGGAAGCATGGGAGGAGATAGGCTGAGTGCTGAAGGAATATTCTCCCCCGATTGTTTGGAAGCTTTCCCCTGACCAAACATAGATCCTCTGTAAGGTCGATGAGTGCCTGAAAGAACATCGGTCCATAAATTCCAGAGATGGACAGCTCACAGCAATGTACTTGAACTTAGCCAACACTTACCGCACCATGGTCTTGACTGTACAACATCACCTACAGTCAGAAGGGAAAGATAGATAGTGGAGCAGAGAAACCAATACACATCACAAGTGCTCAGTCCCCAGTCATGTCAGAAAGGAAGTCACAACCAGCAGAAGTGGTCCCAGTGCAAAGGAAAAAGTATAAAGCCAAGTTGATACACCCAGTTAACGAGGATGGGGAACCAGGGCCTTCACAAACAGCAGAGGAACCACAACCTGAGATTATTACAGAATCCCTGTCATATGACCAGCTCCGCAATTTGTGTAAAAACGTAACTCGATGCCAAAGTGAGCCCATCTTGACCTGGTTGATGCGAGTGTGGAACCTTATGGGTGAAGGTTTGCCACTTGATGGCAATGAAGCAAGGTATTTCGGATCTCTGGGTGTGGGTATTGAGCAGGTGTTCATGAGGGAGTCAAAGCCCCTTTCTCTCTGGGAGTGACTTCTAACAGGTGTGAGAGAGAAGTTTGTTTACAGAGACTTCCTTCAGCAGCACCATTATGAGACAACCTGGAAGACCATGGAGGAAGGTATCCAACGCCTGAGAGAAATGGCACCGTTAGAGATACTTTTTGAAAAGGACAGGCAACCCAACAACAACCCTGATGAAGTCAGGTGTATATCACAGATGTGGTGGAGCCTTTCACACCTGGGGCCACCTGTATGCACCAGTTTTCTGGCATCATTGCATTTTGAAGAAAACAGAGAGACAGTGGGCTCTTTAACGAATAAACTCAGAATGTACAACAGCCTGGTCCATCCACTGTTATGGACACATATCTCCACTATAGAGACATTGGTTGAGGGTCTCAAGGCACTGATTACAGAAGTAAAAGATGAACAGAAAAAACTTAGAGAAGAGGTTAAGGAAAACAGCTTCCACGTGGCATCAGTGCAAACCAGAGCCTCTGAGGTCAGAGTCAGACACACTCCAGCTAGAAAGAGTGGACAGACCCCACAAACTGAGCTGTGGTACTTCGTAGTCGACCACGCAGAAGACATGAGACAGTGGGACTGGAAACCTACACACGCCCTAGCAGCCCAAGTACAAGAGCTAAAGGAGGGAGAAAAAGGGAAGTCAGTGAGAGTAAGTGCAGTACTGATATCCCATGGGCAAGGATCTGACCAGCTAGAAGGTACCTCCCGAATGTATTCACAGGGAAAGAGCTGTGATGGCCCCAAACAAGACCAGTGTTAGGGGCCCTGCCTCTAGACAGGTAGAGGTATGGGACAACCATGTCTATTGGACTGTGTGGATCCGATGGCCTGGCATGTCAGACCCACAAGAATACCAGGCTTTGGTTGACACTGGTGCTCAATGCATGTTAATGCCATCAGGACAAGTGGGGCTGGAGACTATTTCCATTTCTGGGGTGACAGGATGTTGTTGTGGCAGTCAAGAAATACACAGAAACAGTCTTCTTCCAAGAAATAGGACTTTTATTGCAACAGATTACTGACATTTATACCCCCTGGTATAGCACACATGCCACACCACAATTGGTGTTCCCACATAAACGTACATCAGGATTGGCTGCCCTATAGCAAACTCACAATGATTCAGCATTCGCAGACTCACAGTGACTTAGCTCTTGCAGGTTCACGATGATTTTGCAAAACGTTCAGGATATCCGCTTTTGCAGTTCTGTCTTCCTTCCAACAGACCTGCTGTCAACCCCGACAATTCTTCCTTTTTGTATTTATGCCACAAAGATGGCCTTGACAGTCTACTGCAGGGCCCTTTGCAACAGGGTGATCAAGCAAGGTATCATCAATAGCACAACTACAATGATTACCAAAATGAAAATGCAGTATTTTATAATAAGGACGGAATTCCACCCCATGTAAAGTATTTTTAAGTCCACACACATATATATTTACACAGTTTCTCTCTCTGTCATACAGTCTTTTTCCAGTCATTCAATAGATGGCCACCTCAGTCATCCTTCACTCACGCATAGCTGGAATTTCTATTATACTTTCATATTTTAATTATACATTTTACATTTTAAGTAGTTATTGGTTGTGTACTTCTCGATTTGTCATTTTTTGTAGTCAACAACTGTACTCTGTTTGAAAAGGAATTAATATAAGGAATATAAAGCCTAACAAACTTAAATGAGATCTATTCTGATTTAGCATCTGTTTATGTGCCTGCATAGTCTCTTTCCCCCTATTTGTATTTTAAAATATTCATCTGATGTGTAAAATGTTTTCTTAATAAGGCAGTATTATATACAGAGCATTCCAAAGGAGACGATTAAGGAACATCAAGAGAAATTACACATTATGTGTTATATACGCCACTTGATCTTATTTTTACTTTCACTTGTCTCGTGGGCTTACTTGCATAAGTGTTTAAGTCAGTTTTAAGTGGGTGTTGTGGGTAATTTCGCAGTTTTTCTTTGAGGCTGAAGGCCTAGTGATGATTCTTTGCAGTGTAATTCTCTCTGTCGGAGATAGGTTCCATGGCTTAGTCTTTTTGAATCCTTTCTGGATGATATGGTTTGAAGCTGGCTCCCTGCCAAGTCTCCAAACCTTACCACCAGAAGTCCCCCCCCCCCCAACAAAAAAAAACCTCAGGGAGAAGAGGGAGAAAAAAAAACTAAGAAAAACCCGAAAACGAGAGAGAGGACAACCAAACTGATATATATAAATATATTTACACTTATATACAATTTCACAAGGGAAAGGGAAAGGGGAAGGGGAAAAGGAACAAAACTAAAATAAAATATATATATATATATATCCCAATCAGTAGCCCGAGATCTAGTAACTAAAGAACAAAAGAGTTAGCAAAGAAGATATCTCACTACTCTCCTGGGACAACCGAGAGTCGCTCCGGAACGATCGCCGGCAACCTCTGTCTCCCAAGGTCGGCAAGGCCTAGCCAGGCCTCGCTCCCCAACACGGCAGACTCAACAGCAGGGAACCTGCACCTCCAAGCCGCCGGAAGGAAAGAGAGTGAAGGCCTCTCCTCCTCTCTTCTTATAGTCTGGCTTACGTAAAAATCGTAGGGAATACTGGGTAAATCTGGACCCTTCCTTGGTTACAAACTGGTCACCAAGGAAGGCCTAGCCCAAACCACCACACTGGAGCATTCTTCAATCCTGTTTCTCAAATAACATTGGTTAGAACAATCACATTTAGTTTTAATTCAGCTTCTTAGGCAGCCAGGATTTATAAGCAACTAATTCTGAATTTTTGCTGATATTATATACAAAGGGATATTCCATACCATATGACATCAGCTCAGATATAAAAGCTAAGGCACAGAGCATGAGGATGGGCATTCATTGTCTCCAGTGGCTGCCTGCTGAGAAACTGTTACGCGTGCTGAAGCCCTGCTTCTCAGGAGTGGTCGACCATCACTGCTCATGGGAAGTAGAGAAGAAAACCTGCTATCTTTCACTTCGGCGTGGGCAAGCTTCGCTTTGCTTTTTGCTTTAAATAAACTGTCTTATCTCAACCCATGAGTTGTTTTCTTTTTTTCCCACCTTACTCTCTCCACTGTCCCTCTGGGAAGGGGAGTGATAGAGCGACTGGGTGGGCACCTGGTGTCCAGCCAAGGTCAACCCACCACAACTGTCCTTATGCACGGGAATGCAGAAGAAGGCATCCTTGAGATCAAGCACAGTGAACCACCCTAAATCATCTGTTAATGTGGTCAATAAGGTATAGGGGTTGGCCACTACTGGGTGTAGTTTCTTTCTCCATGCTGTCAGGTAACGTATCCATTATAGCCTCTAGATCATACCAGTCTGGATTTTGTGATCTTATTGCTCTTTCTACACAATTAACTACCTTCTCTGGATTCTCTCTATATTCCCCAACTGAGGCTTTCCATTAATGTAACTCAAGCAAAGAAAAAGGAACTCATCAAAATTGGTCCCTGGTTACCCATGGCCTGTCTCAGGGGAGCCTCTATAACAGTTTTTCCCTTTTTAGTTCTAGTTCTCCTGGCCACTGGGCTTGGATCCAACAGATCCTCATGAACCCTTCTCCCCCTTCCCCTCGCAGTTGCAGTGGAAACTTTTCCATTTGTTTTTGATTTTACTACAGGAGCTCCTTCCTCCTCAGAGGCTTCTGTATCTGTGTCAGTGAAATCACTATCCATAGTTTTAACTTTCATGCTCGAGGGGTCAAAGAGGGGAAGGCTCTGCCTTTGCCTCCTCTTGGAGGCCAGGGGTGCCTTCCTCCTCCTCAGGGAACCCGTTCCCTGATGATATGGGGGAAAAGCTGGGAATGCGAGCCCTGGATGCACAACCCTCCCCTTCCAGAATGGGAAAACTTGCATACTGGTGGGGGGAGGGAGGTTGGAATGACCCCGCCCCCAGCATACCCGGTGGGGGGGTAAGGTCCGTAGGGGACTGTAAGTTGAAATGCAGAAGAGGCGGCTCCGACTCCGCCCATAATGGCGAAGCCCAAAGTGCTGGTGTCTACTGGGGGGGCAACAGCCATCTCCGCTCCGCCTCCTGCATCAGCAGCCACTTTGACCATAGCTGCCAAAATATCCTGGGCTACCAAGGTATCCTGGGTAGCCGATTTGGTGCCGCTTGTAGCCACAGAGTGTTCAGACACAAGGCGGCCCATATCCATGCCGATCGCAACCAGGGAGTGGTCTGTGCCTGTGCCTGTGTCCGCGGCGGCCCCTGCAACAGCACTACTCCCCCCAGGACCCTCTGTAGTGGCTCCCACCGCAGTGTACACAGGGAGTTCAGTCCCCACTTGTCCCATGGTGGCAGCTCCCGTCGCCGCTGCTCTGGTAGCAGCCGCTCCCACCGGTCCAGTCCCCGTCGATCCAGCAGGACCTGTGCCCGCCACTCTGGCAGCAGGCCCAGCACTAGCCTGTCCCACAGCAGCACTGGCCTGTCCGGCGGCGCCTGGGCTTCCCCCTCTCAAATCGGGAGCAATAAAAGATCTAAATCTTCGTTTGTCAGGCTATTAACATAAATTTGACTGATAGGATCATGTTTGCCACGGTGTCTTGTAGGAACCCAAACCCAGCTCTCAGCAAAAGAAAGCTCAGTATATTTGAATCACAAACCTTGGAAAACAAGGCTGAGAAACATCTCGTGATCTGAAGAAATTTGGACCCTTGTCCTGAGACCTGTTGATGTGCAACCCTGAGATATAAACCTGGTTCCTAGTAGAATTAAGAAAGGACTTTTTGAGATGATTGTTAAAACCATGTCTAAACCCTTGTAATCCCTCTATTCCCCATATAATCCTGCTTGAAGAAAAATTAACTATTTGGAAATTGCAGTAAAAACTTGTGTAACTCCCTAGTTAACATAGGTTGTCCCCTTCATTAACATATCCAGCCCTGATGCCTTTAAAATTGTGTTCTCATGTTCAATAAAACATTCCAGTTTTCCCCATGCTGGAATCGTCTAGTTTTTATTTTTCAGACCGCCACTGTGTCTCCTCTTTCCTCTCTCTAAAGCCATTTCTGAGAGTGTCAGAGACTGAAATAGTTAATGATTTATGCATTCTAGGATTGCCAAGGGACTTTTGCAGGCTTTTGACTTTTGCATTATGCCTCTGATGGGCAGTTGGGTCCATCCCTCCCTTCAGAGCTGAAGGTGTTGAACCCTAAAAAGGCAAGAAGATACCTCAGATGGGCAGCTGGGCCCACCCCCCTCTCTGCCAATCTTAAAAAGGCGGGAACCAGGCCAGACCCGGAAGCTCTGTGCAAGCCCAGGGAGAGGCTGGAGGCTTGAGACATGGCCCGTGACACTGATCATGGATATAATAACTCACAGCTCCTTGGAGTGTGGGGGTTTTTCCTTCTCCCCCACCGCCTGCTGATCAAGACCACCGCTCTCAAGATTACCAAGCTACATTCCTGGATCCACTGAGTGACCACTGCTCTCAAAGTTGCCAAGCTGCATTGCTGACTTCAGTGAGTGACCATCGCTCTCAAGGTTGCCAAGCTGCATGGCGGGATCCAGTGGGCGGTGACTATATACATTTCTTTTTCACTCTCATCTTTTCTTTACTCTTATCCTGTTTTCTCTCCCCTGTGCATTTCCCCCCCCCCAAAGGTTATCTTTATGTTGCATCGTTATATGACAACACCCAAAACGCTGGCTTACCTGATGATGCAAAATTGTTAAAATAAATTTTGGCAATATATGTTTTCAGACACCGATTATTTAGTGTCGTTTCGCTTTAATCCACCCCAAGGAAAGTATTGATAAAAAACCTGAGTTACCTCCCTCCCCTTTTCCTGGGGCGGGTCGTAACAGAGAGCTCTGCCTCTGTCAGGGCTTTCTCTGGTTTATATTCCTTCTTCCATTCCAGACGGTTTAAAAAAACCAGAAACAATTCAGCATACACTACTTCCTTATGGAGGATCGACATAAGCTGTAACACTGTATTCATTTGAAAAGAGTCAAACTTCGGCCAAGTCTCCCCTTGGTGCAGCCCATGCAATGGCCACATATTTATAGATATCCTACTGTTATAGGTTAGAAAATCCAGGAGAATTTTTCTTCCCCCTGCCCCCCCACTGAAGGAAAACAGAGTGAGTGGGGGAAGGGAGTCAATTAGTTTTACAAAAGATCTGGTCAAATTCCTGGCTAATGGCCCATCAGAGGCTGGGGGATGGAGGACACTCCTGAGAGGGGAGAAAGACAGACTGTGGAGTTCTCTCTCTGGGACGGAGACAGGGACTGTGTCCGGGCATTTTCTGGAGGAAACGCCTGGGAACCAGTCTTTCTGGTTTCTTCGTCCTGGTGAGGTCTGACCACCGGCCCTGTGCCGCCACTGCCTTGTGACTCCAGCCGGAACCTACTGGGTTTTTCATTGAAGTCCATGCTCGCTGGGAGAGAGGGAAGGAACCCAGAGACACTGTCATCTGAGACAACAATGAGTCTCGTGGGGGTGAACTGCTTTCTTTTCCCTTTTCTCCCACTGGCGGGAAGGGTCCCCCCATTGCTTCTCCCACGATCCGAGACCACCCCCCAGACCCCCTCCTTCCCGTGTGGTGACCGCCAGAGTCCAACAGCGCCCCCTGCAGGCCACGACAGAGTACTGTAGGCTCTGCACCTCCAGCGACCCAACAGCGCCCCCTGCAGGCCACGATTAGGACTGCGCTAAAGGACAGAGAAGTACTCATTCAGACTTTTTTTGTGTTCTTTTTCTAGGACTACTGTCTAGGGTTTTTTTGTGTTCTGTTACTGTTTTTGCCAACATACATATATCTTTTAATAAAGGGTTGTTATTTCTTCTGTTTTTCCACACTTCCTCGATTAAAGCCCCTTAATTTCGAATTTACAATTGCTGATAGAGAGAAGTTTGGTCTATCTCATAACTCATCCTCTTTAGCAAACATTCCAGTCTCATCAGACTGAGACACCTACATAACTCTTTAAAGATTTTTCAGGACCTGTCAAATGCCTCCAGTGCCGTAAAACCAAGGTTTAAGGAGATCCTTTTGGAATCTCCTCCTCTTGGGACTTGACACGACCCATGATGACAATTACCAGGCAGAAAGAAAACTTCCCAGTGTTGGATTTGAACTCAGGCCTCAGGATGACCAAACAGGCTCTCTCTCCACACACCACCACCAACTTAGAGTGAGGGCAGGTTATTTTAATGCACAAAAGGCATCCCTTTTCCTTCCAGCTGTACCAAGCCAACACAAAATCCCCTGAGTAACCACAGTAGTACGATTCACCGTCCACCGTCCCTGCCCTGCCTTTGCCCTAACCCTTCACCCGCATCCCCTTAACCCTCACAGGCCAATCAAACTGCCCGCCCAGGTGAAACGTTTTTTGCCCACAGACTGGGAAAACACCAACTTTTGCAACAACACAGGGCCCAAAAATCCCACTTTCCAGTCCATCATATTCCCCAATTTCCAGGAAAAACCCACTTTAGAATTGCTAGCAAAATTAACCCTAAAAGAGCTGCTCTTTTATCTCACCTGTGCCCAGGATTGTTAGGAGCTGGGGCTTCTCAGGATCAGTGCAGGAACTCCAGGCTAATTTAGTGTATAAGATAAGATAAAACGAGCAGGTCCTTTAATCAGGCCCTCCTCAGGCCCAGGGGAATACACATGCACTCAGGCAATGGTTCTACAATTTTATAATAAGGTCCATCCAATCCCAGATCTATCCAGCCCCCAGTTCTGCCCAGATCTGCCTTCCAACACACCCCTTCGGGAATTGGGTTTGGGGTCTTTGGGACCCCTTCTTCCTCATCTTCATCTTCTTCACAGCATGTACAGTCCTTGGAGCTCCTCCAAAGTTCTGGACTTGAAGGTTGCTTTGTCTGTGTGATATCTTGTTGTTCAGGCCTAGGGTGCGATGTTCTTAAAGAGGTGTTTTTCTACAATTCTACCTTGGAAAGAAGGCTAAACATGCTAACAGAATTTAGAGGGATTGATATGAAATGGGGTAATAGGGTTGGGTATGTGTAAACTACTATGCTAAAGGGTAAAGGATTATACAGTTACATTAAAATCTACATTTACTACACAACTACTTCTAAAATCTACAAAAGCTAATAAATCCAAAAAGCTTTAAAGGACAGGACAGGGAGCTTTTGCAGGAACTTAGGGATAAAATAGAGTTTTTCACCTTTGGAAAAAAGGACAGATAACTTATGAAGTGTTTAAGAATGTGGTTACGTCATGTAGAAAGAAAATTAGAGAGGTGAAAGCACAATTTGAGCTTAATCTGGCCACCTCTGTTAAGGATAACAAAAAGTGTTTTTATAAATACATCAATAGCAGAAGGAGTGGCAAGGAAAACCTCCATTCTTAGTTCTATACGAAGGGGAACATAGTTACCAAAGACGAGGAAAAGGTTGAGGTGCTTAACACCTTCTTTGCCTCAGTTTTCAAAAATAAAACAGGTCGTCCTCAGGACAACTGGCCTCTTGGGCTGGCAGACAGGGATGGGGAGCCAAATAGCCCCCTGTAATCCAGGAGGAAGCAGTTAGTGAATTGTTGAGCCACTTAGATCCTCACAAGTCTATGGGACCAGATGGGATCCATCCTAGGGTGATGGGGGAGCTGGCGGAAGAGCTCGTCAAACCGCTCTCCATCATTTATCAACAGTCCTGGCTCACCAGGGAGGTCTTGTATGACTGGAAGTTGGCCAGTGAGACGCCCATCCACAAGAAGTGCCAGAAGGAAAATCTGGGAAACTATAGGCCCATCAGCCTGACCTCAGTGCCTGGCAAGGTTATGGAGAAGATCATCTTGAGTGCACTCACACAGCACCAGCAGGATGGACAAGGGATCAGACCCAGGTAGCATGGATTTAGGAGGGGAAGGCCCTGCCTTACCAATCTTATATCTCTTTATGACCAGGTGACCCTCCTCGTGAATGAGGGGAAGGCTGTAGATGTAGTCTACCTGGACTTCAGCAAAACCTTTGACACTGTCTCCCATAGCATTCTCCTGGAAAAGTTGGTAGACCACGGCTTGGACAGGGGCACTCTCTGCTGAGTTAAGAACTGGCTGGAGGGCCGGGCCCAGAGAGTGATGGTGAATGGTAATGCATCCAGTTGGCAGTTGATCACTAATGGTGTCCCCCAGGGATCAGTGTTGGGCCCAGTCCTGTTTAATATCTTTACTCATGATCTGGATGAGGGGATTGAGTGTACCATTAGCAAATTGGCAGATGATACTAAATTGGGAGGGAGTGTTGATCTGTTGGAAGGATGGAGGGTTCTTCAGAGGGACCTGGACAAGCTGGATAGGTGGGCTGAATCCAGTGGTATGGGGTTCAATGAGGCCAAGTGCCAGGTCCTGCACTTTGGCCACAACAACCCCATGCAGTACTAAAGGCTGGGCACAGAGTGGTTGGAGACAGGCCAGGCAGAAAGGAACCTGGGGGTTCTGATTGACCAGAAGCTGAACATGAGCCAGCAGTATGCCCAGGTGGCCAAGAAGGCCAATGGCATCCTGGCCTGTATCAGGAATAGTGTAGCCAGCAGGACCAGGGAAGAGATTCTTCCCCTGTACTTGGCACTGGTTAGGCCGCATCTTGAGTACTGTGTCCAGTTCTGGACCCCTCAATTTAGGAAGGACATTGAGGTGCTGGAGCATGCCCAAAGAAGGGCAACAAGGCTGGTGAAGGAACTGGAGCACAAGTCCTATGAGGAGAGGCTGAGGGAGCTGGGGTTGTTCATCCTGGAGAAGAGGAGGCTCAGGAGAGACCTCATTACTCTCTAAATGTACCTGAAAGGAGGTTGTAGCCAGGTGGGGGTTGGTCTCTTCTCCCAGGCAACTAGCAGTAGGACAAGAGGGCACAGTCTTAAGCTGCACCAGGGGAGGTTTAGGTTAGACATTAGGAAGACATTCTTTACAGAGAGAGTATCGGAATGGGTTGCCCAGGGAGGTGGTGGTTTCACCATCCCTGGAGGTATTTAAGAAGAGACTGGATGTGGCACTTAGTACCATCGTCTAGCAGACAAGGTGGTGTTGGGTCATAGGTAGGACTCAATGATCTCAGAGGTCTTTTCCAATCTAGTTAATTCTGTGATTCTCTGTAGAGTTTCATTTTTCCCAAGCTAAGAGGGACAGAGGACTTGTATGGGCAGAGTTGGGGTGATGCCAATCATATGCCTTCCATCTCTGCACCCCATCACCTGTGGGACATGGTTTTGTTGTGTGTACCACCATGGGTCCCACAAAGCTACCACTGACAACTGAGCTGTGGGTGTAGGAAGCCCCAGGAAGTTGATAATCCTAAAGGGACCAAAGCGTAATGTTTAGCTGGGGGGTGGGATGGGTGAAGCAGCCAACACTGCTTTGATGGGATCTTTTTCCAGAGTGTTCATCAACCAGCTGTCACGGAAGATGCAATACATCATCTTGGGTTGGGTTTGCACCTTCATGTCATGGTGTTGCTAGGTGATTTTGTGATACAGGGAAGGGTGATGAGCAGAGAAACAGCTGAACTGACTATGGAAACATGGGTGGTAGTTAAGCAGAAGCAGGTCTGACTCAGTGGTTTCTCATTGTCCTGGCAGAAGGTTTCTCCAGAGTTGACCTTTCTTAACCAGATGCTCAGTTCTGGATCAAATGAAGGTTTTTGTTATTTTTTTTCTCTCTGTTGTTCCTTAGGGAATGGTCAGAGGAGCAAAGGGAGCATTGCCAGAGATTTGAAACAAAACCAAGGATACCAGTGAGTTGAGCTTTGTGAGGGGAGTTGGTGGGTCCTTGCAAGCAGGATGCGAGTTGAGGAGTACAATGTGGCTGTCCTGATGTCTTTCTGGGGTCTTGGGGGTTGGATTCTGCCCTTCAGTTACTGGCGTCTCCTGTGGGAGAGGAGGTAGTTTGTTGTGTTAATGTATCAGCACAAATCAGCTTTACCATCACCATGATTCTCTGCTGTTGTCAATGACTGAACCGCTAATTGCTCTTCCTGTAAATCTGTAGAAGATGCTTTCATAAATATGTGTGTTCTCGGTGCAATGCTTGAAGGAGGAGGCATCAGATATGTTTGCAGTTTCAATTCTTGAAGTGCTTTTGGCTTTTGTTTTGCTTGGCCGCAGTCATGGGGCTGCAATCTGGCTGACATTTCAAGGTCCTCTCCAGACCTGTTTTCTGTAGTTGTCACACAGTAGGCTGTGGCTTGAATGTTTGCCTGGAGATCTTGGATAGGAAGAAAGAAGCATCCTTTTGTTATTGTCTAAGCTGGTTCAGATACTCCAGAGCCAGATCCTGAGTTGATGTTGCTGAACTGAGTTATCTTGAGTTGCATTGGGTGGGAGACTGTTTTTTTCACCATCTTCTCACAAGCAGCTGCCTGGTTTACACTGGCCAAACCCTTCGCAGAGCCATGCTGTGAGTCTCCACAAGTCCATCAGTCAGGGACTGAATCCCCACATCTCCCTGTGGTGGTTTGAGACCCCCAATAATCCAATTTCCTAGTCCAAGTCCCCCTCCCACAACTCACCCCAGTATGAGAGGGGTTTTCCAGACACAACACAAGACGCAATATGGGGGGAAGGGAATTATATTACAATAATTACACAAATAAATATTATAATACATTATATACACAATTCTAACTATATCTTCTATGATATAGCAATATTTACATTGGATCAAATCTCTTTTCCCTTCAATAAAAGTCTAGAAGGGAAGAAGGAAAGATCCTTTCCACGTTCAGGGCAGCAGTGTCTCTCTTCAATGCAGCAATCGTAGCTGGAGTTGTTGTAGCTGGATCTCTCTCTATTACACACAAGGGGGTCTCCTCTCACCCCTCTCGGCCCTTCGACTCCAAGTAAAGGTCTCTCTCCTGTGGACTGCGATAGCCAGGACAAAGGCTCGTCTCACCACATCATATCATGGGGTGTAAGACATCCCATGAAGGTCCCTTCCTCGAGGGGTTGAGTTCCCTCGAGTCAGAACGTTTAGGGCAGCTTTCAGTTCAGTCCTTGCCCTAAGCGTTCTATGAGAACTCCTTTGCTCTGTCTCAAAACTGCCAGCCTGGCAGCAGGGGGGGAACAAGGTCACTTCCCTCACATTCTGTCTGGCTGTCCTGGTCCAGCTTCCAGGACGTCTCTGAGCTCTCAACTCTTCTCTCTCTGCTGCATGTTGCATTTTAGGACTTCCACCAAGTAGGAGTCCACCCCCTCCTCCTAGGAGGGATCTCATAGGGGTTTTGGGGGGTTTAATTCAGTTCTTACCCCAAAACTGTCTCTGTTGAGCTTTCTCTGCTCTATCTCTCCATCAGACATGTCTGTGTCTCTCTGCTTAGCTGCATGCAGTCTTTGCTGCTTGTTTCTTATCTTCTTGGCTTTCTGCCACAGTTCTTCGTTCACTGCTGCTCCGCCGCCACTTTCAGTATCTCTGGCTGTCCACTCACAGCAAGGAAACTTCCCCCAGCTCTTAGCTACAGATACCTGGTCCAGTCTAATACTGTTCCAAGTTCCTGCAGCCCCCAGCCAGGGGTTGGGGAGCCCAGCCCCCAGCGGGGCTCCTGGCTCTTCTCCCCTCGTGGCCTAAAACATGGCCACTTCTTCAACAACTACCTCATCATCCTTCTTTTCTGGTCTGGTGTGATATGTTTAAATTTTGCAGGGACGCTGATTGGGTCAACATCAAGTGACACCACCCCCTCGGGGGTTACCATTTTTATAACTCCAGGGGGAAAAACACATTTTTCCCCACCACACTCCCCTGGGCCCTACGCTGCACATTTGTTATAGATGCTGAGGTGCACCTTGGTTCTGGGTTATCACAGAATTATAGAATCATGGTTTGGATTGTAAGGGACCTTTAAAGGTCATCTAGTCTGATGCCCCTTCAATGATCAGGGGGCATCTTCAAGTAGACCAAGTTGCTGTGTCCAACCTGACCTTGACCCACAGCTTCTATGTGTAGCCTATTCCAGTGTTTCACCACACTCTTCATAAGAAACGTCTTCTTTATATCTATTCTTGGGTCTGTGCTGAAGCCTGGACTATGTGGACATGCAGGGAGTGGGTAGATCATGGGGAGATGTGGATTTTAAGATTCACCTCAGTTCCTTATAGTATAGATATGATCTTAGATGAAGGGAAAAGGTGACACAGGCAGAGATGAGAACAGGCTTCAGGAAGGACACTTCTTCAGACATTTAATAACATAAAGGTCCTTTATAGTCAGTGGGGCTGTTTTTATCCCATGTTGCATCTGATCTAGTTTGGGCAGCCACCCTAGGATGAGCAGAAACCTGTCCCTGTCCTCTAACTGCAAGAGGTGAGGGGACAGTGTGTCTGCCGAGTCACCTCCTGGCAAAGTGGGCATAGAGGGTGCTAAGACCCTGCTTCCCTCTAGCATCCCTCCCAGCAAAAGAGCCTGAGATGCTTTGTTCCCAGGAATCATCCCTGACTCCAAAACAGGTGCTAATTAGGGCCCAAAGGAGAGACCAAACTTCTTTCTGGCTCCTACACCTCCTACTGCTTCACTGCTGCCTCTCTGCAATCAACTAGAAAATAAACTCATCCTATCTTCCTAGGAGCATCAACCCCCTCATCTGTAAACAAGGCAGCCTGGAAGACCACTGGCTGCAGAGCTGAGTGCCATCACCAGCCTGGGGGTGTTGGATTGGGGTGTGTGTGGGTGTGTGTGCATGCCTTCTGGGGGAGCCCTCGCACCCATCTGCTCCCAAATTCCATCTGCTTTTCCCCTCCGTGCACCCCAGCCCCTGCACACCTGGCAGAGACAGTGATAACCATGTGAACCGGCATGGATCTGAAGCACCAGGTATTTTATCACAGCTGCCTTTCCAGATTTACACCACCAGGGATTTGGTCCCTTGATATAGCTTATTAAACATTTGTTTGCACTGTCCTTAGCACTAAATAATTGTCTCCTTGGTATATTTGAGTTGGAGGGTATCTAACAATACTGTGAATTATCGAACAGACTCCATTATCATCTCTGCACTCCTGTGCCAGCTGCCTCATGTTGACTTTGCCTGGGATTTACAAATAGATTTCATTTCTCCTGCAGTTTTGCTTCTTTTTTATCTCTCTGTCTCTCAAAGGAGCAGTTTGGGGCTCCTTACAATTTGTGCAGATGCTCCCATTGGCTGTGACAGCATCTTTCTGCAGACTTGTGAGTAATGGGTCCTATCCTTGTGCTGGCTCCACTTCTGCCAGTCCCCAAGCAAAAACTCTCATTTACCACAAAGGAATGGAATCGTTATCTCCATTGAAAGAATTTCCTTTTCCAACCTACAAACGATAAACCATCACATCATTGGAGTTTCCTTATCAGTTCAGAGAATTTGTAGGACACACAGTAATGACCTGTCAGCTCCCTGAGGGCAAAAAGGTACAAAAAAGAGTTAACAATGGTTCAGTTGGTATACCTTGTCCTGTTTGCTCTACCTGTTTTGCTAGAAGAACATTTTAGGAGCACTGGTTAATATCATGTTCTGTTCTGCTCACTGGACCAAAGGCCTTATTATAGAAAGAATAGGAGTAGTATACACAAGGTAATAAATTAGGTAAACTAGACATTTGAATAAGATATAAAAGACCCAGAGCCAGGATTTTGCAAGCTTAAAGAATTGAGGTCACCTAATTGAAGAGGTCAAATTGAGGAAGACATCCATGGCAACCATCAGAGGGATGAAGGCTCAAGGAGAAGACCCCTACAGTAGAAGACTGCGCATGTCTGGAAAGACTCTGCCCAGAGACCAGCCTACTTATTAATATGTATGATAAATGATGTAACCATGTATCTAAAGTGTATAAAATGGCTTGTTTTTGCACTTTCAAGCTGAGCAAGTTTGTCCAGCGCGAGCTGGCTTGCTCCCAACTGTGGGGAAAGGGTTAACATTTCACAGGAACATGTCCCATGGAAGCATGGGAAGTGTAGTCTTTGTGTCACGCCTCCAGAGAAGGACTCTACAGAGCATGCCCATTATAAGGACTCGCTAAGGACTGTGGGAAATACCGCATGATGTCACGAGAGGTATATAAGGGCTTGTTAGCGGATAAATAAATGATTTTACAGCTGCACATGCATCTGTTTGGTCCGTGAACCCTTTGCTGCTACACTCAACATTGAATAAACAAATACCTTGCTGCTTATAGATGCAAAAGTCTCTGAGCAGTTAATCATTCTGAGGTTTTTTGGCATCATCCCCTTCAGCAGACCAGCACTGCACCACTCACACATAGGGCAAAAACCCTGTCTGTCTTGACGGTATTTTAATAAGGATGCTTCAGAGGGCTCCTAAAAAGCCTCCTAACCAGGCAAGTAAAGTGAGATCTTAGACTTTCTCATATTATTTTTGATACCTGGTTCTGTCACTGCCATACCAGTGATGGGAGAGATGCTCAGCATCTCTGGAAATCAGGTTTATGCTTGTCTCTCCGTGTCTGCATCATCTTGGAGGAGGAAAACAAGTTGAGAGATCGTATCCCTTTGAATCAGATTTGCTTTTAGAGTTAATCCTGCTGGAATCACACACACCAGAGCCAGGGGCTGCAGTTGCGTGCGTGCTCCTCTTTACAGGCTCTGGAGCTGCTGCTGGATGTTTTGACACTGTCAGGAGAGACATATCTAGGTTTTGCTTATGCAAAATCAACTTCTTCCTTTTTATATAGCTTAAGAAATGGTCTTTCCAGTGAAATGTTGGGGTTATCAAGACTGGTGTATATTTTAGGCTGACAGGTTGGGATTGCAGGCATACCAGTGCATAGCACTAGGGCAGACAAGGGGAATCTTAAAAGAAGGACCTGTCTCTTAGAAACATGTCCCTGTATTGTCTGAACACTCCTTTTCTGACTCATCCTAGAGACATCTTTTATTCCTAGACATTCCAGCTGCTTCAACCCATTTAGGAGCTCTTCAGACCTTACACTGAATTTTACCCCTGCATTTTAAGATCATCCTTTAAAAAATCTTTCCTAGTTCTAACCTGTTGTAGCAGGGAGAATGACAAAACTGAAACCAGTACACCGTTGAAAGCTCAACAAAACAATATTTATTACAAAGAAGTAGCCAACAGAATGAGAAGCTGAGAGACGGGAAAGAGAAGGAAAATAAGCCCCCAAGACAACACCCCACTCACTCGGGTGTTACTTACAAGGTTGTCTTACCAACCCCAGAATGCTTACAATTTCCCATAGCAGAAACTGCATCCCTGGAGCGTTGACAGGCTCACAAAATGGCGGGCGTCCCTGCCAAGGCAATGTTGTCCTTCATGTGAAGCTTGAGTCCCCTCCCAGCAAGAGCTATCTGCTTTTTATACCTATGATGTCTACCTGGGCAAGTGTGGCCAGCACTGCCCAGATAGAGGCCTTTGGTCCCTCCCCCCATTATGTAAGTGGTACTCCCTTCTGCACATGCATGTGTACATTGGAATTTCCCTGCGTCTGCATCCTACACCTCGGGGGGTCTTTTCTAAATGAGTCTGGGGGCTTACTTCATCCTCCTCCTCTTCACTTTCTCCTTCAAATGCCCTTGGAGGGCCATCGGCCAATAACCAGTCACCAATTAATTTCAGTTTATACAAGATGCTTCCTTCAAGGATGAAGTTCTTGTTTATCAGTGCTTGTTTTCTCAGAACTTGGCAGGAAAAGAGCAGACTCTCACAGGTGGCTGGGCCAAAAACACAGACCAAAATTAGCAGCATCTAATTAAGCACGAATGCACCTGTCTAGAGGAGATTGATAAAAGGAGATTAATATCCTAAAATAGCAACCTGGTACTTCTATATAAACATGTCAGTGCAATTGTCTAAAGGACAAAAACATTGAAGTTTTAACTGAAATGTGTTTCCTTTTCCAAGGATAAGTTTCACTTTGCATCATTGTCCTGGTTCCTGTATATTATTAGGCACAATCTAAACTAGTGAGCTTGCAGTGTAAACAGAAAAAAAAGGTGAATTATTATGGAACAAGAACTGTTAATTCTAGTTGAGTGGAGAAGACCAATGCTGGATGGTGTAAAGTGACCCACCAAAGTCCACATACCTTCAGCAGAGGCAGAGACTGGGTTATCTGAGATGTTTGCGGTTTCTTAAAGGCTACAAATTTGACTTCTCCAGATGTGACAGCAATCCCGTGTCACCGTAAGACAAAAATCTCACTGATTTCTGCATCTATGCTCTAATGTCATTACTTACCTCCTTTTGCAGATCTGCATAATGGTGTTTATGGTCATGCACACATACAAAAATATTTTGTTGTGAAGTAAAATAATATACAGGTACCCCTGAAATTCTAAGCAGTGGAAGGAGTTCTGGGAAATTTATTCCAAAGTCGAGAACACTAGACTTACAAGGAAAAAACTTCTAGCAGTGCTGCAAAGAGCAGCCTCCTGTTGTCCCCAGAGCTTTTTATCTTTGTTGGCCTCCTTCTCCCCCTGTCCCTCTCCAACATGGAGGCCTGTAACATCTGTTTCTCTCTCCTCATACCAGAGAGAGCCTGTAATCCTCCTCTGGAATGCAAGAGGAAAAGAAAAACATCCAACTATCTTTGAGAAAGGTGCCTTTTCATAGGCAGGAAAGACTTCCTTAGTGAAACAAGTCCTAAACAAATCTGTTACAAATCATCCGGAAAGGGTATCTACATTTACATTTATATAAAGAAAATTAATCTGGCTTCAGTTGATTCTCATCTCCTGCTGCGGTTGCCTGCAGACCCTGGCTTGCCCAGGGTGAAATGAAAAGGAGAGTTAATGTAGGGGGGGTGTCATTCCTTACTGCTGAATTGGTGGAGTTTAGTCATGTCTTAGGGGGAAAAAAATTAACTTATTCGTACGGCCTTTGCTTTTGTTCCAGCAAAACCACCTTTGAGTAGAGTTGGAGCCGCTCTGTTGATGACCTGCTGCTCCTTGTGGCAGGAGCTGGGAGCCCGATACTGTGATGAAGGCACCAGTTTATGATATTCCCATGGATGCTGAAGGTGCTGTTTGGAGTCTGAGATACTTATCATAGAATCCTAGAATGGTTTGGATTGGAAGGAACCTTAAAGATCATCTCGTTCCAACCCCTCTGCCATGGGCAGGGACACCTTCAACTAGACTAGGTTGCTCAAAGCCCCATCCAACCTGGCCTCCTTTCCAGATACTTCGTGCCATTACTTTGTTTCTTAGATGCAGTGGCTCCTCATGCAGTGGTCTCCAAGGCTTCCATGGGATTTGGAAGCTGCAGAGCTTGTATGGGATCAACTTCTGCCTCGTATCATGAGACACAAGGTCAGGTCCAAGTGTGGCTGAGGGGACATCCACCCCCTTGGGACTGGTGGGATTGGCCTGATGGCTCTGGAAGCATGGGATTTGGAGGAGGGGAGGTTTTACTCACCAGGATAACCTGCTCCAGGAGAAGGGTTTTCCCCTGAGAATCAAACCCTGTGGCATGCAAAATTCCTCCAGTTCCCATGAAGTGATGGGAGATAAGGACAGCAGAGCAAAAAGGGCTCTGCTGTCCTCCTTGCCCTACCCTTGCCTTTCCCTGACAACGGCCAAGAACGCGCTCAAACAGCAATTAGGCAGGCAAAGGCAAAAGGCATCTTTATTTACAGTAGGCTTAGTTTTATATTCTTTTTCTCTGTCCACGCACAAGCATATTATATTTCATTGGTCAGGTACTCCTGTTCACGTGTCTAAGCTCATCTTTTCATAGGTGGTCGACACTTCTTCACGTGCTGGCAAATCTCAAAAACAGCACCTGTTATTTACAGCAGTTTTTCTCCTTTTCTGCTTTCTCATCCTGGATTGTTTACATTCCATTACAACTTCACAGCTGCAACTGCTCAAATTCAAGGTCTACAGTCCAGTCGTTTCCCACAATTCCCCCTTTTTGTTTTTCGGCTACAAAAGCCGAGTTTATCATCCCCTGCAGGGCCCTTTGCAGAAAGGATAACAAACACGGTAGTAGCAATACAATTTTTATAAACACTAGGAGGCAATAAAGGCCTAGCTTTACTACTTGTTTGATCCAGGCACTAAGATCCCATCCATTCAACCACCCATCAATGCCAAAAAATCCTATGTCCTGTGTTATCTTTTGAGTTGCTGCCTGCAAGTCTGCTATGCTCTTATATATGAATTTGGAATGGTCTGATAGATTCATACAACACATTCCCAACACCCATGCCCATGTGCTAAAAGCAAAAAATCAACAGCAGCTCTATTTTGAAGTGTAGCATGACGTACACTAACTACATCCATTGCCAATTGATACAAAACTTGAGAAGTTTTGTTTAATTGTTTGGTTACCCGACAAACCATTCTGTTTAGTGTTCCTAATGCTTTAGCTGCTGCTACTCCAGGGGCAAGCACTGAAGAAGATACGATCTCAGCGTGATTCCACAACCATATGTCATCTTTACATGCAGGTGTCAATACTAAACTATGTTTATATCGTGCATGTGTATGAAGTGTGATTTAATAAAAGTTTCTGAGTTGGTGTCAACAGTCCCAGGCGACCGATGGTACAAGGTCCTCCTTTTATTTTTCCGGGAATTCCTGGCCAGGCTTTATCTCCACATATGAGGAACAGGCTACGAGGCAATTTACTTGCAACTGCAACTCCTGGAGTGGGCCTTGTTTTATCACATTCCAGGTGTTGACACCAAGCAGAACTATTTTGGTAAAGATTTATGCTAGGGGAAACATCTTGCGGAATTGTTTCCTTCTTTTCTCGTGTGTCATGGCCATCAATATAGTTAAAGTAAATACAACTTTCAGCTGGTAAACTCCCTAATATATCTATTTCCTGGGGTTCTAAGGTAATTGGAAGGCTATCGTCCCAACTGTCCCAATGTTCTGTACAATTCTTCACTGACTTGCAAAAGGCCGTCAAGGTTCTCCGAGTCCTGGTTACATCTGCAACAATAAGGTTGGCCTCACTGCCATTTAGTGGAACTCCCACTAAACAGGTGTGAAAAGGCTGTTCAGGTTGTGCAAGTGAAGTGCAAAAGGTAGTTTGATTTAAGGCCTTCATCAGGGTGACCCAAACATTTTTACTGTTCCACGGGGTCAGCTGCTGGAGGTTCAGATCACCTCTGATTGGGTTCAGGTCACTTTTGATCATCACCACGGCCAGCAGCAGGATGCACACACCTGGCAGGAAACCACTAGGGTCTGGCATCTGTGGAAACACAAGCATACCCACGTCCCCAGGTGATAAGCTCCCATGGACCCTCCCATTCTCGTGTCAGAAGGTTGCAGACTTTGTAACCCGCGGGGATTAACACCTGTTGAGGGCAATGGTATGTGAGGCTGGCAGTCTCCACAAGATGCAACAATGTCCCTTGCTTCACCATTTGTAAGGCCAAACTGATGCTGCAAAGCACGCACACCTTGATGAAAAAAGGCATGAGAAGATACTGCTTGCTGCCATTTGTCCGGTACAGGAGGAGCCCATGCAGGGGCCGCCAATGCATCGGCCTGCACATTACCCTCATAAATGAATCCAGGCAGAGTAGTGTGGCTACAGATGTGCAGAACATAATAGGGCTGTGTCCAGTGCTGTAGCTCATGCCATAGAAGTTTTAGTAAATGAAATAATCATTGGTGATTTACTTCTTTTAATGCAGCACGATCTAGGCATTGCAGGACTCCTGCTACATAGGCAGAGTCAGTTACCAGATTCAAGGCGACACTAGAAAAGTGTTGGAACGCCATTGCTACAGCACAGAGTTCTACTGATTGAGGGGAGCCATCTTCCTGGCCTATTAGCTCATGCCACTGACCTTGTTCTTGCCATGTAACCACCGCTTTCCCTGTCTTTCCAGACCCATCAGTAAATACTGTAAGTCCCTTAACTGGGACAGGGGATAACAAGGGCCTTTCCATCAGATGTAATTCCAAATGAAGTTGCAAAAATTTGTGAGAGGGCATACGAAACAAGATCTCTCCTGCAAAATGCAACAATGCTAATTGAAGATCAATGCAGTTTGACAAACACCAGTCCAGATAATCCTGGAGCATGGGCAAAAATATATTTTGGGGATCCCTGCCAGTAAGCTGAAGACAACGTTGCCGTCCCTTACAGATTACCTTGGCAACTAGCTCAACAAGGCTGCTCACAGTTTTGCGTGGCTGATGGGGAAAAAAAATCCATTCAATGAAATGTAAGGGGTCTCTCCATTGGGTGTCCCACTGTCCTAACAGACCAACAGGGTGATAAACATTAATTACCACGTACAAATTAAGAGGATGGTCCTCTGCAAGGCGGTATCCTTTTCTGGTTTCTATTGCTCTTTCTACCAAGCGCAGCGCAGTTTTTGCTTCTGTAGTTAGGTTTCTAGGAGAGAGTAAATCACTGTCGTCTTTTAGCAATTGAAAAAAAGGGGCCCATTGAGCATTGGTCAGACCAAGTAAGGGCCGTATCCAATTGACGGTCCCCAAGAGTTTCTGCACATCATTTAGTGTTTTCACCTCTTGTGAAATTTGGACAGTTTGTGGTTGAATTGTTTGATCCAAAATTTTGACTCCCAAATATTTCCATGGTGCTTGAGATTGCACCTTTTCTGGGGAAATTTGCAGTCCATATGCATGCATTGACTGTTCCACTACTGGCATAACCTGGTGTAATTGCATTTGATTTGGTGCAGCGATAAGAATGTCATCCATATAATGATAACAGTACACCTGCAGAAATTGCCGCCGGACTTCAGACAAAGCTTGAGCTACATACCACTGACAGATGGTGGGGCTATTCTTCATCCCCTGAGGCAAAACAGTCCATTGGTAACGTTGACAAGGTTCCTGATGGTTAAATTGCCGGGACAGAGAAGGCAAACTTCTCAACATCCTCCGAATGTAGGGGAATGGTGAAAAAGCAATCTTTTAAATCAATAATTTGTATGTCCCAACCAATTGGAATCATGGTAGTGGAAGGCATGTCAGGTTGCAATGCTCCCATACTTTTCATAACTCGATTTATTTGCCTCAGATCATGAAGAAGTCTCCACTTTCCCGATTTTTTCTTAATTACAAATACAGGAGTATTCCATGGGCTATGAGAGGGTTCTATATGACCCTGCTCTAATTGCTCTTTTACCAGCTCAGGAGGGTAAGCAATTTTTCCTGCCCTAGGGGCCACTGGTTTACCCACACGGGAGTTGTAGTCAGCCATTGCAGCTTAAGGATGGGTCGCTTAATGCCCTCACACACAGTGACCCCTAGGAAAAATCCTTTTGGTTAGTTCCAACAGACACTCCCCACATGCTCAAAACATCCCTTCCCCACAGGTCCAAAGGTACCATGACGACAAAAGGCCGTATCATTGCTACTTGTCCATCAGGTATAACGACCGGCGGGGAGGGGGTCCACACCATGGCTTAAATTTGACCCATATAGTCCGCATCAATGACGTCTGGGAGAACAAAAAGACCCTGTATCGTGGTGCTAGAGCATCCCATTAGTAAAGCACTTAAACCATATCCTAATGGCCCGTGTGCTTGTAACGGTACGTTATGCACCTTAGAGTCAGTTATTGTAGTCACCGCTGCTGTGGAGACATCCATTCCGGCACTTCTGGCTGTCCTTGCAATGAGTCGGTCGCATAAGCCTGGAACGGATTCTGGGGAGTGATTTGTGTCTGCGCGCGACCTCCCCTCGCGCTCTGCTTCCCATTTCCTGAAGCCAGTGGTTGTCCCTGTAGAGTGAACTTGGAGCGGCATTGTTTAGCAAAATGACCCGGTTTATGGCAATGTGAACAAAATAGCATGGAGTTTGAGCTCGACACAGTGAGGGGCCTGCGTGGGCATTGTTTTTTAAAATGTCCAGACTGCCCACAATGAAAACAACTCTACCCTTACCGCCGCTGCAAATGTGGTAGCCAGGGCCTCCATCTGGTGAGACACAGAGCCCACTTTTTCATAGGTTTCTATCATATCAATCAGGCTCCCATTACTACACAGAGATAGCAGTGCACGTTTACAGTCTGTGTTAGCATTATCTCGGGCTAACTGTAATATAAGTGTGTTCTGAGCCTCCTCATTAAGCACCTGCTTTTCCAGTGCTTCTCTTAGTCTATCAACAAACTGTACATAAGGCTCATTGGGTTTTTGCTTAATAGTCGTCCACGATTGCTTTGGCTTGCCTGTATCAGGGACAAGAAGTAAAGCTTGAGCAGCGAGCTCTTTGGTTTGCTGCAAAATAAGAGGATGAAGCCAAGCCCGCAATTGTGGCAGATTAAGTGGTGCATCCCCAAGCAACTGAGGAAGGCTGGCCCCAAACCTAGGGTAGTCCTAAGAGCGTTCCAAATTTCCCAACGATGCCTGCTCTGCTAGCCTCCTCCAATGTGCTTCAAACATCATCAACTGAGTCAGGTTAAAACACACTTGTGCAACTGAACGAATAACATGAGGGGTAAGCTCACTCGCCCAAATTCCTCTGATTAAAGACTGCGCAAAAGGTGAACTAACCCCATGATGCATAACAGTTTGATGCAAGTCCTTAATAATAGAATAATTAAATGGTTCCCATTCATCAGGCTCTTTACCATTGTTATGAATTACAGGGTACGTGAGCAACGGGCCACCCCCAAGGGCTTGTACCATATCAGTCTCCCTCCTTTAGAGCCTGTTCTTTGATCTTTTGCCAAAATTTGTGGGGGTCGGGAGCAGAAATGGAAACCTGCACCAGTTGCATGGTTACAACATGTTGCCCCGGGGGGAAAGGAGGTGCAGTAGGTTCTGCTCAAGAACTTGGGGGACAGGATCTCGGTCCTCCAACTCCTTCATCAGCTGACAAGTCTATTACCATGGGCTCCTCTATCACCCCCTGTGGGTTCGTCTCCGGGTGTCGCACATTCAAAGGTGATGATGGTTGAGCGGGAGCCTCCCACCCTCCCCCCGTATCTGGGGTCAGCAGGACATTTGCACAGTCCATGGCAGGAGCGATCCCTGGCCCTCTGACACTATTGGTATGAGATGCAGTTAATTTCCCTTGGGGCTCTGGAGGCGGGGGGGTTTGAGAGGGACTTGCTACAGCCATTCCAGATGCAGTCCCAGACACCTCAGGCTGCAGAGCGTTGCTGCAGAAGCAGCTTTCCGATCTGCTTTGAGTTGGTTCAGTGAGTCGATTACAAGCCTCCAAGTAGTTAAAGAATTTGTAGCTACAGCATCCCCTCTAGTAGCTGCATCAAAAAGCACCTTCCCTGCATTGTCCCAAGTTTCTATACAAAATGCAGTCTGAGCATTAGCATTAACCCCATTTCTTTTGCACCAGACAAGCAAGGTGCATAGGGCACGTTCTTCATATTTAACACCATGTTTCTCTAGTATTTTTGTTAGTATCGTGATAATAGATTTTTCTTCCACGGATATCTCTTTTCCAGGTGTCTGTAAGTAATTAAGTCCGGACTTTCTTTTTGGCTCTCAGGTCCGCCGACAAATGCTACGTTGGAGTTCCATCGCCACCACTCTCTTTGCAATAAATTTGTACCACGGTCCTCTGCAATAAATCCTCTTTGCAGTAAATCTTCTTTGCAATAAATCATGTCGAGGTCACCAATTGACGATGGCCAAGAATGCGCTCAAACAGCAATTAGGCAGGCAAAGGCAAAAGGCATCTTTATTTACAATAGGCTTAGTTTTATATTCTTTTTCTCTGTCCACGCGCAAGCATATTATATTTCATTGGTCAGGTATGGTGGATGAGTTGGAGGGGGAACCTTCAGGCCCTGGGAGTTTGTCCATTACCTGGAAAGATGCATGCTCTTCCACCCTGCCCCCGCCACGTGGCATGCGACCCCGCAAGGAGCACACACACAGACCACCAGGGAGGGATGGACGAAAGAGGAAGTTTATTGGGGGGATAGAGGTTTATAAGACTCTTGGGAGGGTCAAAGGGGGCCAATCACAGGTGTAGGGTCTTACAAGAAAACCAATCAGGTAGGGAGTTAACAGCCAATAGGAAAGGGTTAACAAAAGGCCAATGAGAACACCTCAGGACACCTTCCCAGGACACTTCTGAGGGAGATAAGGGGTCTTTACAGAGGGTGTCGGGAAGGAGGAGCAGTGACTTTGCAGAAATGCAAAAAGCCATCTTAAGACATGTTTAAACAACATTAAAAACTCCTGTTTCTATAACATTTGAGCTGTTTTCTTCTTTTTCTTCACCAGTCCATCTTTGACAGGACTTTTTCCATAAATCCATTGCCACAGTCAGGTACTCCTGTTCACGTGTCTAAGCTCATCTTTTCATAGGTGGTCGACACTTCTTCACGTGCTGGCAAATCTCAAAAACAGCACCTGTTATTTACAGCAGTTTTTCTCCTTTTCTGCTTTCTCATCCTGGATTGTTTACATTCCATTACAACTTCACAGCTGCAACTGCTCAAATTCAAGGCCTACTATTGATGGAGGGGTATAAACATAAGGCATACAGGCCAATGTGGTCAGCCATATGTTCCATTTATTATTTAATTAAGTCAACTTTTATACAGTTTAGTTTGTTTGGGGCACATGCTTACAACAAGGTGATTGGATAGCTCAGTCTGTGCACGCGTCTCATGTCTCCAGTTCATTGGACCTGATGTTCTGTCCACGCGATCTGAAGTCATAGTTGGAATGTAGAGGCCTTCCTAATTAGGAACTTTCTGAAATCTGCAGGTGCACCCTTATCTATACTTTCTCAAGGCTTTCTTGCTCTAAACATACTATGTTCTCAAACCTTATAATTAGACACACAGCTAACAAGTATAAACATTGCATATTTTCACACAGTCTATAAGCATAAACATTACAGCTTACAGCTTCTAGTCATGTCAAGCAAGGCCTACAGAAATGCAATGGAAATTGTTCACAATTTGAACCCTGCAACAGCCTACAGTCCAGTCATTTCCCACATTTCCCCACTGCCTGCACTTGTCACATCAAACTCCATTTTTACTGATGCCTGCTCAGCTGGTGCTAAGAAAAAACTCAGAAGCAGTTAATTGAGGGTGAGATAAGGAAAGGGTTTAATTGTGCCAAGGCAAGAGATGTTACACGACGCGCACAGGCTGTGCCTGAGATGTTACATTTTATAACAATATCTGTCCAATCCCAAGTGTGTCCACCCTGTTGCTTTTGCCCTGATCCACCCCCTGGCCCACCCCCTGGGAATTGGGTCTAGGGGCTTTTCTTCATCATCTTCACCATCTTCAGAGCACAAAGGGTAGACGGTCACCCAGTTCTTGACTCTGTTCTGCGGTTTAGGTCAAGATACAAGCATTCTCCAAACAGAACAGGCCTTGCCTTGACAAGAGACTAAACATTTCTACTGGATTTGGGGGTAGGATTGATATAGGATACATGGAATGGGGTAAGAGGGTTAAGGAATTTGTAAACTAAAGGGTGCTACAGGGTAGAGGGACAAGGACTGCTGCTTTTAAAATCTACTTCTACTACTTATAAAACTTATAAAGCTTACAAAAATTAGAAAAATAAAAACTAATAGGGGCTTAAGGCATCATTACCATCTGCAGAGATCAGTTAATTTTGAGTGAAGATCTCCTGCTCATTACCAGGGGTTGGAAGTGGATGACCTTTAAAGGTCCTTTCCAACCCAAATCATTCCACGATTCTATGGTTCTATTTAGCATTTCTCCATTGCATCCTTCATAAACATGATGTGCTCAGTCATTGGCTCAAGGTGCTGATGGTCTCAGACACAAAGCCCAGTTAGGAGAGGAGGCACAAAAAGTGATGTACAGCAGATGACACACCAGTTCCACTACCTTTTTCCCTAACACTGGAGACCAGCAAAAGCCTGGTTCGTCTTTGGCACCACAGCAATCATAAACCAGAATAATTTCCCATGGAAAGGGGATTTGGCAGCCTTGCAAAGGGAGGCTTATGCCCTGCGTTAACAAAGGGACTCTCTAGTCTTGTGCTTGGGTTTTATGATCTATATTACTTCTCTTTTAATTTTTATTGTTTCGCTTTAGTTTTTGATACAGTGCTGGAAGCACCTTGGTGGGCAGGATTGGACAGCTAGCACCAACTGTCACTTTGTGGTCTGACCCACATCTAAACAAGGAGCAGAGAGGGGCCAGATGCAGCTCGTCAGCCCTTCAGTGTGTTGACACCTCTGCTTGCGTCAGCGTTGGTGTAGGCATCCTCTCCCTGCCTGCCTGCTGCTGCAAGCTGAGAAGTTTTTTTTTTGCTGGTCTCCTGTGCCAATGCAATGGTGCCAAGGGCAGGTACATTTGGTTTGGTGGACAACCTCTTAAACCTGAGTGTGGGGAAGGAGTCACCCTGAAACGTGTGCAGCAGCAGAGCCAGGAGGAAGAGCTCGGTCTGGGTCTCCCCTTGATGTGAGGCTACACAAAACTGATGGCTGTTGGGCTTGTGGTACTGTTTGCTCTCAGCCCTGCGCTGGGCTATGATGCTCTCTCCAGGTCTTCAAGAAAAGTGTGTCAGGACAAAATCTCTTCCTCTGCAGAACATCTCATGCAGGGGTCTTTGGTCCATGCTTGGGTTCCTAGGACATCACTGAGCCAGGTAAGCAGGCAGGGGTTCACTCTACACGAGCTGATAACCCATGTCATGTAGGAGAGTTTTTGCTTCTTGCTGCTCTGCATTTCTGCCTGCTGCTCTGGGACAGGTCCAAACCCTACCGTCATCAAGAGAGATTTTCTCTCTTGACTCAGATGAGAGAAAGTCAGAGAGTTTTCTCTGACTTTAGCTGGCTCCATCCTCCCAGAAAGAGGATGTGACACAACCTATAGAATCATAGAATGGTTTGGGTTGGAAGGGACCTTAAAGATCATCTAGGTCCAACCCCCCTGCCATGGGCAAATACACCTTCCACTAGACCAGGTTGCTCCAAGCCCCATCCAACCTGGCCTTGAACACTTCCAGGATGGGGCAGCCACAGTGTCTCTGGGCAACCTTTTCCAGTGCTTCATCATCCTCTGAGTAAAGAATTTCTTCCTAACATCTAATCTAACCCTGCCCTCTTTCAGTTTAAAACCATTGCCCCTTGTCCTGTCACTATCAGCCCATATAAAAAGTCCCTCTCCCTCCATTTATAATAAACCCCCTTAAGGTACTGGAAGGCTGCAATGAGGTCTCTCTTCTTCATGCTGAAAAACCCCAGCTCTCTCAGCCTGTCTTTGTAGGAGAGGTGCTCCATCTCTCTGATCATCTTTGTGGCCCTCCTATGGACCTGCTCTAACAGGCCCACATCTTTCCTGTATTGAGGACCCCAAATCTGGATGCAATACTCCAGGTGGGGTCTCATGAGGGCAGAGTAGAGGGGGAGAATCACCTCCCTCAACCTGCTGGCCACATGCCTTTTCATAGAATCATAGAATCAACTGGGTTGGAAAAGACCTCTGAGATCATCAAGTCCAACCCTTGATCCAACACCGCCATGGTTACTAGACCATGGCACTAAGTGCCACATCCAGTCTCATCTTAAAAATCTCCAGGGATGGTGAATCCACCACCTCCCTGGGCAGCCCATTCCAATGTCTGATTACTCTCTCTGTAAAAAATTTCTTCCTAATATCCAACCTAAACCTCCCTGGCAGAGATTAAGACCGCTAATGCCATTAGCATTCTGGGATGCAAGTGCACACTGTTGGCTCATGTACAGATTTTCATCCATGAGAACCCTCAAATCCTTCTCTGCAGGACTGCTCTCAGTTCTTCTCCCAGTCTGTACTCATGTCTGGGATTGCCCTGACCCAGGTGCAGCACCTTGCACTTGGACTTGTTGAACTTCATGAGGTTCTCATGGGCCCACTTCTCAAGTTTGTCCAGGTCCCTCTGAATGGCATCCTATCCTTCTGTTGTGTGAGGGATAGAGAGCTCTTTCACTCTAAGAAAAGTGTCCTTAAAGAGCTGCCAGCTCTGGTCAGCCCATCTGTCCTTAAGGATGGTTACTCAGGGGATTTCATTCACTAACTCCTTAAAAGGCTGCAAGTTCACTCTTGTAAAGTTCAGGGTCTTGACTTTGCTCCTCACCAGGCTCATGCTCCTTGAGATCACAAACTCCACCAGGGCATGGTTGCTACAGCCCAAGCTGCCACCAATCTTAACTCCTTTAATGAGCTCATCCACAATGGTAAGCACCGAGTCCAGTAATGCCTCACCTCTGGTTGGTTTGTATAACACCTGGACCAGGAAGTTGTTCTCTACACACTCCAGGAGTCTCCTGGATTGCTTGCAGCCAGGTGTATTATTTTCACAGCAGCTGTCTGGGTGGTTGAAATCCCCCATCAGGATGAGAGCATGTGAGCATGATGCTTCCTGTATCTGAAGCAAGAAGGCCTCATTGACAGGCTCCCCATGATCAGGTGGCCTATAGTAGACTCCCACCAGCAGGTGAACTTTGTTGGTCCTGTCCTTGATTTTTACCCACAGGCTCTCAACCTGTCTATGGCTGTTATTCGGGGGCAGCTCTTCTCAATCTATCCCTTCCTTAACATATAGCTGTTGCGCTTCAGATTAAGCTATAAACTGCCCAGAGTGGTTACATTTTTATTTAAGACTTTTTAAAAGCCTTTTGGTTCGTTATAACCTCTAGTTAGCGTCCGGAGAAAGAGTCACACACTCTAAGAGAAACTCTTTTTAATTTAGTGAGAAAAATAAGATATTTTGGCAAAAAGTTTTTACAGGAGTAAAATACAACCAAGAAAAAAGCATTTCACTAAAACATTCAGCACAAAGACACATTCCACAGGAAACACCCACTAAAAACAATCCATATACCAGCTTTAGTCAAACACAATTCATTGGTTTTAAGTTACCCACAAGAGAAGGAAAAGAGTAAAAGAAGAAAACAAATTAACAGGGGTAAAGAAAGAGAGAAGAAAGAGAGAAGGAGAGACAAAAAGGAGAAGAGAATAGTTACTGACAAGATTCAATGATTCACATGGTGCCAGCTGGAGAGCGAGAAGAGGGACACTGCATGGAGTATCATGTATTTATAGAGTTCAGTTTTCCCTCCCAGGCAGGATATCCGGTCAGTGCCTTCCAGGCCAGAATGAGTTGTGCTGTAGCCAGTCACAGGCTGCAGGGGTGTAGTGTGGGTGGGCTTACCAGGCAGGTCTGCCTTGACTGACAGCTGGCTGCAGGGCCTTCAGCTCTGCCATGTGCTCTGCATGGGCTGCAGGCCTTGCCTTCCTGCTCTGCCATGTGCCCTCAGCACAGGCCTTATGTGCAGGCCTTACCATGTACCTGCAGGTCTAGGCCCAGCCCATCCCCACGTGCACACACACAGTGAGTTGGTTCTGACCTATATCAGTAATTTAGTGAGATTCGGATCCAGGATCTCACAATAGCACAACACCCCCACTCCACCTTCCTAGGCTATCTCTTATCAATAGCTTGTAGCCCACAATTGCAGTGCTCCAGTCATGTAACTCATTCCACCATGTTTCTGTGATAGCAATTAAGTCATAGTTTTCTAATTGCACCATGGTTTCTAAAACTCCTCTTGCTTGTTACCCATGCTGCGTGCATTGGTGTAGAGGTGCTTCAGCTGGGCTTTTGACCTCTTCATCTTGTGGGTGGAGGCCTCTCTAATTCCTTTAGGATGATTTAAAGGTATTTCCCTGCTGTTCCCTAAAATGCTGTTTGTCGTGGTAGGAACGGCCGTGCGACATAAAAAAGGTTCCAACAAAGTTTATTTCCAGGAAAAAGACAGCACACACCAGGGCTGCTTAGCAGTCCCTTTAAGTACAGTTTTTTGAACACACGTAATCTACACAGATAGGACAGTTCAAACTCTCACACCAGAATTCTTACAGCTAATAGGTGCATTTTCTAAACTCTACTTTCTCACAACAACTTTGCCCTTTCTCAAAACAGCCCTGTGAGGTTCCCACAACAGTCCCGAGCACCTGCTCTTATTTTTCTCTCATGTTGATGTTTTTCCCGACCACTCTTGTTCAAAACAGGTCTCTGTTCTCATGAGACAATGTTCCTGTTCTCACGGGACAGTTTCTTCAGGATGCATCAGTATATTGTCAGGATCAGGGCCTCAGTCCTCTCTTTCAGTCCATCTCAGGGGTACATTTTGATCTGGTCAACATCGACTGCTTCGTCGATAAGTGCCAGGCTGCTGACAGGTTCTCTGTCAACCCCCGACAATTCCCCCTCTTTTTTTATTTTATGCCGCAAAGATGGCTTTGACAGTCTGTTGCAGGGCCCTTTGCAACAGGCCGATCAAACAAGGCAGCAGCATTGGCAACCCCTGATCCAAAGCTAAAAAGAAAACACAGCATTCTACAATAAGGATAGACAACAACATTGCACCAAGAAAGAATCCAGAGAGCTCGTCCACCATTCAAAACAAGGGTTCACTATAGTTCAAGAGATCCATGTAATATATTCCCCCAAAGTCTCAACACTCCAATACAAAAGCATTGTTAAGTTCGCACACACATATATTGTAACATATATATACCTACACAGTCTCTTTCTCTCATACAATCTCTCTTCAGTCATTCATTGGTGGCCACCTCAGTCACTCTTCACTCACGCATAGCTGGAATTCCTATTATACTTTTACATTTTAATTGACACAGTTTACATTTTAAGTAGTTATTGGCTGTGTACTTCTCAGTCTGTCATTTTTGATAGTCACGTCTAACAACTGTATATAAGGCCTAAAAAATTTAAATGAGATCTATTCTGATTTAGCATCTGTTTATGTGCCTTCATAGTCTCTTTCCCCCCTTTTTATAATTTAAAATGTTCGTTTGATGTGTAAAATGTGTTTGTTTTTTTTTTACAACAATGTGTTTTATGAGTGAGGTAGGAAGGAGATGATTAAGGAACATCAAGAGAAATCACACATCATGCGTTACATACACTACTTGATCTTATTTTTAGTTCCACTTGTCCTGTGGGCTTATTTGCATAGGTGTTTAGGTCAGTTCACTGTGGAGTCAACGTAGTTCCGATGCTCAGGCCATACAGCTAATCTAGTTATGCAAAAAAAATCTTATCATTTGGCTGAATCAACTTCCCCAATGAGTTTGCTGCAGGAAGACACTGGACTGCAGTAACCTGGATTAAGACGAAATTTTCTGAATTACTCTTAATTATTCTTTTAGTAAGCAGACATATAGGAGGGCAAAAGGAAAAAAAATCAACAATTTAAACCTTTGAATTTAACTGCAACGAGTTAAAGAACTGTTTAAATAATAAAAATCTCAGGAGTTTTTAAACATCATTAATTTAAGCATAAACTTTCTATTCTTGTGTAAAATTCAGGGTTATGTCGTTCTATTAGCACATCATCTAATTCTATATTTTGGTTCATCTTTTAGTAACATACTGTAAGAGCTGTAAAGTAATACAAATGGTACTTCACTTCTTGAATTTAGTTACTCATAATTCGCATCTTGATTGAACTGAAGGAATATTGTATCAAATATGGATCAATTAGTTTGTACAATACGTTATCATGGGATCATCCACTCAACAGTGTTAACACTGAAAAGGAATTTCTGAATGTTTACATTAGGTATATTAAAAGAAGCTTCACAGCAGTAGTCACTAAAAGAAAACAAAACAGTTATTAGAATTCATGCAGTACATTGCAAATAATTCTGTTAAAGAGATTCATACCCCTGCACACCGAGTATAATGTAACCTTTAGAGATTTATGCTGGATGTCTGCAGTGTGACATGCACTTCAACCTGCAAGAATTGTTTTAGCTGTGGAAAGTTAGCAAATTACAACATTAGTCATCCTTATAGTTTTTTCAAAACTTCCCAAATCGTGGAGAAGTTAAACCAATGTCTGAGCTACGTGAGTAATGTGCGATTGGCAGCAACATATGATTTTTGTTTATAACCGGTACCTAGAAAAATGAATAGATAAGTTACTATTACAGTCTGCTAATACAGCTTAAAATTCAGTGTCTTCTGTGAGAAGTCAGTCCAAGTTGTCTCCGATGTCTGGGATGTAGTTAACTCTCAGCCCTTGTTCATCTGCTTCTTTTAGTCGTTCTTCACCTTCAATAAAAAACTCACAAATTTGTTATTAATAGTTCAGTCAGTTTTAAGTGGGTATCATGGGTAATTTTGCAGTTTTTCTTTGAAGCTGAAGGCCTAGTGATGATTCTTTGCAGTGTAATTCTCTCTGTTGGAGATAGGTTCCATAGCTTGGTTCTTTGAATTTTTCCTGGAGCATTCTTCAATCCTGCTTCTCAAATAACATTGGTTAGATCACATTTAGTTTTAACTCATCTTTTTAGGTCTCTAACTTCTGTATTTTCTTTTACTTGTTTTTATCATTTTGAGCAGCGTTTTATCATGCTGTACTGTAGAATAATTCTCTCCTACCATAAAGTAAAACACACTGAATCACTGTAGCTTCGATAAAAGCAAGTAACAGCTTTCATTAGGAAGAAACAATTGGCTGTTCAAAATCCCAGCATATGGAAATCTTTCAGAGGATGGGATTACTAATTTTGATAAGGATTTTAGTTGCATGATTGGATTAAATATAGTTTTGCATCTGTTACTTTTCTATTATCAAGCCACACATGGCTTGGGATTTGAGCAAGATTCACAAATTCATAGAGCAGATCCCTGTCTCTCTGAATATAAAAAATGAAACTGGAGAACAGTCACGTCTTTTTTTTTTTTTTTTTTTTTTTAAATTGAAGCAGTCTCACCCAGTTTCTGAAACTATATGATCAGCTAGGATTTATAAACAGCTAATTCTGAATTTTCTCTGATATTTATATATTTTTCTGGGATATGCGTGAAAACTTTAAACATCTTATTTAAACACAATAAGTGTAACAGTTCAACTTACATCAATGTATTTAAGAAGTTAACATTCATAAAGTAGCTTTCAACTTCAGCAATTTACATAAAGTCACAGTAAAATTCACTCAGGTTGCTTTAAACTAGGGTTTTGCTCATAAGAGTATACCAGGGGATCCAGGATGCACACCTGGCAAAGCAGCAACAGTTTTGATTTAAACTTGTTACCTAATAACAGAGACACACCTCTGCTGCTTAGGACAGATGCAGTTTAAACTTGAAATGCTGTCTGTTGTTAAGCAATTTCTTGTATTATATTTTTAGATTTTATGTCTATTATCACAAAGGTGGAAACTTCCAGTTAGAAACAATTTATTTATTTTTCCTTTTTTCTCTGGCAAAAACTGCCTCTGTCAAATAAGATATTTTTGAGTTAGGTGTTCCACCAAATAAGTCTACCTTAAAGTTTCCTTAACAATTTCAAAAAACCTATCTGTAAAACACAGAAGTTACGAAAAAATGTTTACAGAGCTCTTTGAGCAGAGGGGGGAAGAGGGAAGGTAGAGCAGCTGTGGTTAGCAGCTCTGTCGGAAAAATCACTCCCCCCACATCCTTGGAATTTTCTTATCACAGGCAGTTTTCAGTCGTTACTTTAAAAACTCTATTTCTCCGTTACACTTATATATGTATTTTAACACAATTTTGGTTATTTTAATGAACAACTTCAGAAAACAGTTAGTAAGACTATGTTATAAAATTGTAAAACAATTTTTCTCTCCAATCAGAAGGTTACAAAGTTGCAATTTTACAAAGTCGGACAGCTTCACTACTGCTTAGTTGCTAAGCAACAGACCATCGTTATCAGGCGAAATATACTCTGCCTCTCTCCCTGGCAAGGGAAGGCTTTTAACTTTTCTTTTTCCCTCTTCTCCTGGCAAAGAACTTTGTTTCTTCACATACACACACAGTAACAATAATATTGTGAGCTCACAAAAACACATTTGACAGATGCTAGAGTTAACACAAGAACCAACAAAAACACGAGAAGGCAGCTTTCTGCCCCCTCTTTTTCTCCCCCCGCGGTAGGGGTCGTCTTCTTCAGGCTTCCACGACATTAAACTTAATCTGTTGCATATCTCCTGTGTTTAGAAAAATGCCCTGGCCTTCCACATCAGCTACAAGTAACTTCTGCCTCTGTTGTTTTATTTTCCTGCTTGTTCCCCTTTTGCTTGACTGGGCATTCAGCCTTAAAATGTCCTTGCTTTCCACACCCATGGCATTTGGGATTAGGTCGAAGGACAGCAGCTAATGCAGTCATTTTATGAGCCACCGATCCCACCTTAGAGCATGCTGCCACCATTTCAGGGATGGATGGATTCCCAGGCACTGCCTCGATTATTCTTTGGCAATCTTCATCAGCATTATCCTTGGCTAACTCCAGGCAGAGCCTTTGTCTGAGATCTTCATCATCTACTTGCTTTTCCAGTGAGGTGGCTATGCATTCTACAAATTGCAGGAACGGTTCCTTAACCCCCTGTTTCACGGTGGTGTACTTAGGCTTTGGAGCTGCCAGCTCCATTGTTTGTATGAGTGCTGACATCCCCATACGTTGGCATTGCTCTAGCAATGCAGGGGGCCACTGAGCTTGAATTTGAGGGTTTGAAAAAACTGGACCCGTTCCCATCAATGCATCAACGCCAGCCCCTCGCCTCGGATCTCCTTGGGGCAACTGCATGTTATCTAGTGCAGCTCTCTCAGCGAGCTTTCTCCAGTTCGCAAGAAATACTTGATACTGAATCGGTTGAAACAGAATTTGTGCAAGATGTGAAATATCATAGGGTGCTAATAGGTCTGTATTTATCACCCCTATCAGTCTCATTACCTCTGCAGAATTTATCCCGTATTTAGAGGCACACATTTGCAAATCTTGTACCACTTTCCACGCAAACGGAGTGTGCTCATCCTGTCTTCCCGAGCCTGGCACCGCCTTGAAAACCAGGAAAGCCTCATGACCCGCAGGTACAACTGCATCACACGTCTCAGAGGGATAACCAATTCTGTCCAGCAGATTCCAGTCCCCTATTTCTGCGGACCTTTGTTTTACTTGATTCCAAAATTTGCCTGGATGTCTAGGCAGCACAGTAACAGTTACAGGGGGTAGAGTCCACGGCTCTGCCGCTCTCCGAAGGGGCCGAGAAATAGCTCTTTTCTGTCTATCAGTGACAGGGAACTGGCAAACAGCTCTCTCCGTGTTATCAGTGGCAGGATGACTAACCACAGCCTCCTCATCCTCATCCTCATCACTACTGGACAATGCAGTATGAAGGGGCTTATCCCGAACAACATGAGAAACAGAGGGCTCCCGGCATTCGTCCTGAGCATCAAACTCTGCCAGCTGCTGCACAGGAGTTTTATAGAGAGACGGAGCGATATCTGTAGGGGTTTTCCAATGCTGAGGCAATTTTAATTGTTCGTTAGGTGTAAGATATTTGCAGCTTGACTTAGACTCATGTTTGCTGACAGCTAGCTGCTCATTAGGTGTAGAATATTTACGACTTAACCCAGTGCCAGTTTCGTTTTTAGTCGAGTTTTCTACCGAAGCCTGCGAATGGCTTGGACCGCTGCCAGCTGAGTCTTTATCTGAACTTTTCAAGGATTTTAACTGTTCTGTTATAATATCAATTGAGCTCCTTTCCTTGGAATTTGAAGCATTCTGTACTGTAGCTGACTTAGTTTCATTTTCTCCTGTCTCTTGTTTTGTCTGCCACTCCTTCAGAGCATCAAACAGCAAACGCCAGGTGGTTGCTAATTCGCTTGCCTCTTTCGATCCCTTAGATAGTTCATCCCATAGCTTATCACCGACCTTTTGCCATGCAGATATACTAAACGCGGTACTAGACGTGGCCTCAAAGCCTTGCTTTCTGCACCACAGCAACACGCGCCGCAAAGCAAAATCAGTGACCTTCACATTCTTGCGATTTAGGAGGGATTTCCATGTGGACAGAACCACACTTTCCTCCTTCGTTATATGCTGTCCCATTGTTAAATTATTGTTCCCGGTGGCACCCCCGTTAGCTTACCTAATAAGGGTCAAGAAGTTTTCGATCCGGATCGTGTTCCGCGGGACCCACCCCCGCTCTCAAGCTTCACCGGGCTCCGTTCCCCCCGTGCCTCGCCCCACAGGTCTCTTTCTCCCTCTTGGAGAGAAAAATCTTCTGCTCCTTCCCCCTCTCCCAGGAGGGAAATCACGGCAACTCTCTTGGAGTTTTCTTCAACGCTGTAATCACGTCGGCGTCGCCATATGTCGCGGTAGGAACGGCCGTGCGACATAAAAAGGGTTCCAACAAAGTTTATTTCCAGGAAAAAGACAGCACACACCAGGGCTGCTTAGCAGTCCCTTTAAGTACAGTTTTTGAACACACGTAATCTACACAGATAGGACAGTTCAAACTCTCACACCAGAATTCTTACAGCTAATAGGTGCATTTTCTAAACTCTACTTTCTCACAACAACTTTACCCTTTCTCAAAACAGCCCTGTGAGGTTCCCACAACAGTCCCGAGCACCTGCTCTTATTTTTCTCTCATGTTGATGTTTTTCCTGACCACTCTTGTTCAAAACAGGTCTCTGTTCTCATGAGACAATGTTCCTGTTCTCACGGGACAGTTTCTTCAGGATGCATCAGTATATTGTCAGGATCAGGGCCTCAGTCCTCTCTTTCAGTCCATCTCAGGGGTACATTTTGATCTGGTCAACATCGACTGCTTCGTCGATAAGTGCCAGGCTGCTGACAGGTTCTCTGTCAACCCCCAACAGCTGTTGTTTCCTGGTTCCTTACTGACACCCAGTAGAGCATCCCCTTCCCTTGCTGAATCTAGTTTAAAACCCTGCTAATAAGTCCTGCCAGCTTGCTCCCCAGAACACTTGGAGCCCACAATCAGGTGCGCCCCATCTGCCATCAATATGCCTGGTCTCTCAAAGCCCTGAGTGTGGCACCAGTTTTGCAGTCATCCACCCTATCCACTCATCTCACTCTACCTGGGTCCCTGTCCCCTACCAGGAGGATAGAAGGAAAGACTACCTATGCTCCAGATCCTTTCAACATCTCTCTGAGGGACATAAAGTCCCTTTGTCACAGCATTCTTCGATCCTACATGAAAGAGCAGGAGTGGATGATAGTCCTCAGCTTTTACCAGGCTTGGTAGCCTCTTGGTGAAATCCCGAACACGGGGCCCCTAGTAGGCAGCAAACTGCTTCTCTGCCTCTCAGTGAGTAGTCACCAATAACTAACACCCTCCGTGATTTTTTGGTGGTGCTTGTTCTAATATGGGTGGCTGATTGTATTAACTTAGTAGGATTCTCCTCTGTTTGATCTTAACTACCTATCTGTCTTGTAGGGGCACATTGGTAGCACAGGGAAGACTCTTCCTCCTGCTCCAAGCGGAGACGAGAGTCCACTCTCCCTTGTCTTGTGAATTAGCCAAGCCTAACGGCTTAGGGTTGGATGCTAATGTACCTTCAGCTTTCAAGGACTTAAAGCAGGACTGTCACTCTGCCTGTGTGAGAGCATAATACCAGGCATCAATCTCCCACTCAGATTCCCAGATAGTACATTGCCTGGTGAGGTCTTCACACAGTGCGGCAATCTCCTCAAAAATTTGTCAATCTGGGCGCACTTGCACCCATGGTACTCACCTCTGCCTTCAGGCTCCAGGGGGACTTCCAGATTCTGGAGTTCCCTGCAGCTGAGGGTTTGGGTAGCTCTCTCAGCCTTCGAGAGGCCTGTTTGGGTGCAAGCATCTACCTGGAGAGGCTGTAGCCTCTCTGAGTTTCAGCCTCAGCCTGGCAGTTGCAATGGGTAGACACCATTTTTGTTGCCAAAAAAAGGCTGATGCTTGTTGACCACTCAATAGGATGGGGTGACCCCTCCTCTGTGCCCTTCCTTGCAAACTGCCACACCACATCCTGTTTGCCCACCCTGTTTGTTGCACTCCCAGTTGCTCGCACTCCCTGGAGCTGTTTAAATCTCCCGCGGTTGCCTCTGGCTATGCCTTTCTCCACGTTAGCCTTGTGAGAGCTGCCAGGACCTGGCTGGTTCCTGATGGGTCACTCAGCTGTTACTCGGGTTTCCCTGACTGCTGTGCTGAAGGGAGATCCTACCAAGGAGGTCACAGGCTGAAGCAGGCTGAATTTGAAGCGATTGTGGTTTGAAATGATCTTTCAGGTTTGTCAGCCCTGTCAGAATTTAACTCACATAAGGGCAGCCAGGAGCCTGGGGTGCATTGGGTTGGGTTGGGCAACTAAACAGCCAAGAATGAGCATCCTTGCAGGTGACACAGCTGGGCCTTAGGCTTTCTCCACCAAGGCAGTGATCCAGTTTATCTGCAGCAAGGGAGAAAGTGTGGGTGGCCACAGGAAAGGAAGGAACAAGGACATCAGCCTCAGCACTGTTTGCCATGGTGTGTGCCGAGGTCCTTCTGATGTCAGCAGAGTGGCAGGGATCCATCCATCCCTCCCTATCAGTGGAGGGGCTCGGAGACAGATTGTGCACAGACCAATGTGGTCGACAATATGTCTGATTTATTAAAAGCAGGACACACTTTATATACTGCTTATACACCCAGACGCATGATTCTTCTTCACACAGCATTGGATACATAAGAGAAACATACTTTGTTGTCCGGTGTTAATTGGAGAATAGCAGGTGTCCATAAGAGATGAGAAAACTTGTTTACCTGCCAAAAACTCCTCCCTGACCTTGGCAGGGAACCTTCTTTGTTCTAACTTCAGAGCCCGCAGCCATATTAGTTACGCAGCCTTTTTGCTGTTTGTACTTTAGCTTATGCCAAGGCAAGACTCACAGAAATGCAGAAGAAATTGTTCACACACAATCTCTATTCTCCCAACAAATCCCCTTTTCTGCTTTTGAACAATTTATACTGCATTTCTGCAACATTTTTTATTGTACCCATAACATATCAATAAACACAATTACATATAGTAATACCACTACCATTAACAAACTTAACAACTTATTAACTTCAGGATTTGTGCTTTTAACTTTATTTAAAGGTGCTTCTAAATATAAGGTTTATTCTTGAAAGCTTTTATTCAATCTAAAACACTTCTGGAAACGGAACTCCATTTAATTTAGGGTGATGTGTCTTCTGTTTTTATTTAAAGGTGTTTGTGTATTTGTGAGATCAAAGAATATTAATCATCATACATTACCACACATACACACATACACTTTCATTCATTCACTTTCACACGGTGGCCACCATCATACAAACACACTGTCACACAGACATACTTTTGAGTTCCATGTCACTGTGTTTTATGAACTAAGAAACTATAATAAAAGGTTTCCACACTATTATAATTCTCTAGTACCTTATAATGTTAAAGCTTCTTAACTAAACAGATAAACTTTCTTTTACTAATACCTAGTGAATAATCTAAAATTCACACAACACACTCTCTTAAATTCTTAACTTCTATAATTTATGTGCCAAAAAGGTGTGTATGATACTAAAAAATTGTGCTTATAATACTGAAAAAACTGTGCTCAAAAAAACTGTGTTCTAATAATATTGAGGAAACTGTTAGCTACAACAGCTTCTGGTGTTACTATTGTTACCTGCAGGAACAACATCAACCTTGTTCTAAAGTACCAGCTTCTTTCCAAGGCTTCATTCATCATGCAGGCAGCCAGTGAACACCTGTGTACAAAAAACTTAACACATGAAACACTTTTGCAGGTCAATCGAGGGAGCTGACACCCTTCTCTCCTCCTTTCTGCTTTGCAAAAGTGTTTTAAAGACTTTTAACTTACTAATCCCTTCACTAAATACTTTTATGCTAATAACAAAAACTCTATAGTATCTCTATTCTGTAACAGAGCATGTTGTATACTATCTATATTTTCTAATAATTCTGATAAAATTCTAGGAGTGTTGTTGGTCTGTTCCAAATTCCAATACTATCTTTTTCTTCTCCAGAACTTATATCTGTTTCAGAAGAATCAGTATCTTCAAGTACAAAAGGTCTTATTGCTGCACTTACCACAGTAGCTAAATAGGCTGCTTTCTCTTGTTGGACTGTTCTTGCAGCAGCTTTTAGAAGCTGAGCTGTGCCAGTACCCCTAGGTAGTGTGCTTAAAACTTGCTTTGTTTTGTCATTTGCATTGTCATAGGTTAACACGTCCAGGAATTTTGTTTTCATGTTATTATTCATGTCTGGATCTAAATTTATTGACTGATGCAAACGATCTACAAACTGATTGTATGGTTCATTGGGTTCCTGTCTAATCGTAGTACATGGGGGTCCTGTCTTTGTATTTCTCACTGCAAGCAATGACTTATAAGCTAAGTCTTGATTGGTTTGTAGCACCTCATCTGGAAACTGTGCTTGCACTTCTGCTTTGTTGTACTGACTAATACTCATGAGTATGTCAGAGGTAACACCGTAAAGAGGGTGCCCTTGCTGCCTAGGTTGTGCAGTAGTTGCTGCACAACTGGCATTCCATTTGTTGAAAAATTGTAACTGCTGAGAAGGAGAAAGCAACGTGGTTATGATTATACGTGTGTCAAATGGTGTTAGCAAATTCGCAGTAAAAAGGTGTTGCATTATTGATTATGTATAACTGCTCTTTAAACCATACTGGGAAACGGCTGCTTTAGCCTCTTTTATGATCTTCCAATCTAAAGCTTCCCAGGAATTATTTCCTCCATCGTCTACAAACACAGGGAAAGCACTAGCTTCTAAGAGTCCAAAATCTCCCTCAGAAGCAGTATTCTGTATGATGGTTTTCCAATTCTGTGCTGGATTAGCACTCACCCCCTCCCTCCTCCTCCCTCCACTCGGTAAGGCTGGAAACCTTGTACCAGAAGTTCCCACTCCGGGCATCCCAGGAAAGGGGTTTGGAGGAGGCGATGCCGGCACTGTAGACGAAGCTGGAACATTGGAGAAGTCTGGATTTTGTGGAGCGAACTGTCTCTCTGCTACTTTGTTTTAAGCTCTTGGAAGTGACGTAGCAGATTGTTCATTTGGTCTTTCATTGCAAGCATAGCAACATCTTCGTTTCCATCCTCCGAGCTCTCATCATCAGAAGACAAACTTGGGGACGGAAGCGGAGGAAACAGCTGTTCCGCGTTGTCATGATTCAGTTTTTCTTCCTTCTTTCGCAGCAGTATTGATGCAAGGCTAGTGATCTCTCCTGCGGTAGCTCTTGTCCCTGTTGGAACGACGGCTTTCGCCGGCGTAGCGGCAGCTTTTTTCGGAATAGCTTCTGTCGCTACGGCAGCGATTCTCGCTGGCTTTCTTCCGGGTTCGGGTGCGACGGCTTCTGATGACGTAGATCCAGGCGACATGGTGGTTCCAGGCGATAGCGATGCAGCGACCTTTGGTGACGCAGAGGCTCCTAGCAGCTCTGTTCCAGATGGCGGCTGCGCAGCAACAACTGCTGACTCTGTGCTTAGCGCAGACGTAGAGGAGAGTGGCACCACTGGCTGCGCAGCTGCGGTGAAGGGTGGTGCCATTGGCACAGCTCCAGCCTTGTCTTCCGCAGCTACTGTTTTTTCTGCAATGTCTACATTTTCTACCAGCACAAGCGCGGTGCTAAACGGAGTTGGTCCCGCTGCTTTTAAGGTGTTTAGCATTCGCGACTTTGAAATCACGGGCGCTGGGACTTTCCCGAAAGCAGACTGATCGGAGGGGTCCCGCCGTCTCCCGACAGAGCTGCCTGAGCATCTATGAATTTCTCCCGCTCAGCGCTTAACTCTTGCAGCGATTCAACTATCAGATGTCAAATTATAGGATATTTTTTAGCGTCTTTTGATCCCTTAGAGATCTCTTCCCATAACTGTTCCTTTATAGCGTCCCATGTGGACACCTCAAAGGCAACTTGAGCTGTGGGGATTAGTTTTTTTGCTCTCGCCCACTCGAGTAACCCTTTAAGGGCTTTTTCATCATAATTAGAATCTCTCTCAGAGACAATTAAGTGGAGGAGCTTTTCCACCGCCTCTTCCTGTTTTGAAAGGGCAGACCCCATTCTTCTCCCTCAGTCGCTCACCTGATCAGGGCGAGATTCCGCTTCACCGCGCACGGCTTTAAATTCTTAGCGTTGGGGGTAGCGCTGCACCTTCGACTGCTTCCCTCAGCTTCTTCTGTTCGCCTTACGTCCCTCAGAACGGCAAACCAGAAGTCCCTGTTTTTTCGGGCACCAGTTATCGGCGGAGGGACTCGGAGACAGATTGTGCACAGACCAATGTGGTCGACAATATGTCTG
>NW_020925530.1:74714-92902 GCF_003984885.1 Neopelma chrysocephalum
AGAAATGCAGAAGAAATTGTTCACACACAATCTCTATTCTCCCAACACCTCCCTCCATCCAGTCATCTATCTACTCAGTTTCCAGACCATGGGTATCCTTCCCCATGGATGTGGATGCATTCCTTTCCTCTCTTAACAGATCTGACGTCGGCTCATGTCAACAGTTACTGAATCACAGACAAGTCACTGAATCACAGTTGAGCCTTTGCAGACTTCCATGGCACAGGGCGAAGCTTGTTTCTCTTCTATCAGCATTTCATGAGCCAGCAGTGTGCCCAGGTGGCCAAGAAGGACAATGGCATCCTGGCCTGTATCAGGAATAGTGTGGCCAGCAGGCCCAGGGAAGTGATTCTTTCCCTGTACTCAGCACTGGTGAGGCCACACCTGGAGTACTGTGTCCAGTTCTGGGCCCCTCAATTCAGGAAGGATATTGAGGTGCTGGAGCAGGTCCAGAGAAGAGCAACAAGGCTGGTGAAGGGACTCGAGCACAAGTCCTATGAGGAGAGGCTGAGGGAGCTGGGGTTGTTTAGCCTGGGGAAGAGGAGGCTCAGGGGAGACCTCATCACTCTCTACAACTACTTGAAAGGAGGTTGTAGCCAGGTGGGGGTTGGTCTCTTCTCCCAGGCAACTATCAGTAAGACAAGAGGGCATGGTCTTAAGCTCTGCCAGGGGAGGTTTAGGTTAGATATTAGGAAGAAATTCTTTACAGAGAGGGTAATCAGGCATTGGAATGGGCTGCCCAGGGAAGTGGTGGATTCTCCGTCCCTGGAGATTTTGAAGATGAGACTGGATGTGGCACTTAGTGCCATGGTCTAGTAACCACAGCAGTGTTGGATCAAGGGTTGGACTTGATGATCTCGGAGGCCCTTTCCAACCTGGCTGATTCCATGATTCTATGATTCTATGATTCTATGATTCATTTCTTGGCATGGAAAAATATCCCTAACCAACCATTTATTCTGGAGCAGACACAATCCGACAACCTCCCTTTTGTTGTGGTAGTTCACAGATAGTGAACTGAAATCTTTTACTGAAAATTTGGCATAATTTCTTCCCCTTTTGCCCAGGGAACTGGTAGATTTGAAGTAGCTTTGTCCTTTCTGGTTCTGCAAGAGCTGATTACCACAGAACTGGTAGCATCAGTGGGTTGGGAACTGCAGCCTGCATTTCATTGCCTACCAAATGTCCCATCTGTCAGTGGGAGCTAAATAGTTCTTTTCTGCTAACAAAATTATTTATTTTGACCTGTCATTAAGGATATTCATGCCGCAAGGTGAAAGGTGGGAATGATCTATGCTTTGTGAGTTTTACAAGCCCTTTTTATATTTGCCTTGGTGGTAGAGGAGCGGTAGAGAGCTCTGTGCTTGCATCTGTTATGATAAGTGAGTTTTGGAAGAGGTTTTCTGTCTGATAGTCCACCTAAAAGTGTGGGGAAATGCCATTCTAAAGGCTGTTAAACACAATTGCTCACAGATTTACACAGTCAAGGAGTGCCTCTTTAATAGGAGATATATGCCAAATAAAAGCAGTTCACGTGGTGCTTTTAATAAATAGATAATGGAATGGCATTTTATCTTCTGCTTTAATCCACTATGTTAGTGTAAGGTAGCATATCCCTCTGATAGATTTTGAGACAACAGAAAGTCAGACCACTTTCTTTGTGTATGATATGAATGAACCTAGTGTCTGTGCCTTCAAAACCAACTTGACCCAGTGAAAAATAAGCAGCCTTCACCTCCTGTCTGGTCTGCCATGCTTTTCCCCCCCTTTTTTTCTTCTGCTTGCATCCGTTCTGCCTGGGTGGAAGTCCAGGTTGTCCCTGTGGAGCAGGGCTGGGGCCCGGGGGCTGGAATCATAGACTCACAGAATGGTTTGTGCTGGAAGGGATCTTAAAGCTCATCTAGTTCCAACCCTCCTGCAATGAGCAGGGACATCTTCAACTAGATCAGGTTTCTCAGAGCCCTGTCCAACCTGACCTTGAATGTTTCTAGGGATGGGGCATCCACCATCTCTCTGGGCAACCTGTGCCAGTGTTTCACCACCCTCATAGGAGAAAAACTTCAGCCCAGGGCTTCTCTGTGAGCACAGAGGATCCCTCTATGGATAAAGTTTGCTGGACTGGGACCACAGATGTTCTCACAAGCTAAAGGGTATGAAAAAGTTTAAAGGAGAGGTTTGCAGAGGGGGAAGTGACTGAGTTGCATGGCAGGAGGGATGTCAAGGAGGAAGGGTGGGTGGCGAGATCCAGATAGACCTGGGAGACTTTGGGTGGGGGGCAGAGAGTCTGCAGGGTGGCATGACTGCTGTGATGAAACCAAGAGGTTGCTCAGCCATGGCCGCTCTGGTGAGCAAACCCTCTTCCAGCGATGGCCCAGGTGTGGAAGCACAGATGGAGTGAAGAAGTGGTCTCTGTTGAGTGGAAGTTGGTCTCCTAATGGACTTTAGCAGCTGGAATTGAGGAGAGCTGTCATCGCATCAATTGTGAGCTCTCTGAGGACCATATGTGAGGGAAGGGCAATGACAATACTTACCAGTCAAAGGAAAAAAACACAGAGAGAGGCTGGAAAAAGCTGTGGGGGAGGCTTAGAGCCAAGCAGATGCAGGGAAAAGAGGATCTTGAAGCTAATGAGTGGCCAGAGAAAATATGTTGATTGTTTCTGATCTCACAAGGTCTGTTTAAGGCAGCAGCTGTGTCCGTGAGAAAATACTCTCCTCATCAGGTTGGATCTGCAAAATTCTCTGCCAGGAGATGCCTCCAAACTTAACACTCAAATAGGACTTGGATGTTGTTTGGGAATGGCAAAGAAAATAAGAGCTATAAATTTATAGCAGGAAGATGTGAGATTTGGAAGAGGGATTAGACCTCCTTATTCAGAGTTTACAAAAAACTTGATCTTGTTGGGGTTGAGAGAGCACTTTCCTGAAGGCACAGCTGGGGTTTGGTGCATCAGCCTGCGGTGTTGGGCTGTTTAGGGCAATTGGTGGACCCTGGATTGGACCTAAAGCTGTAATGCCAGTCGCTTGGGCTCTTCAGAGAGTTTGGGTTGTTCAGCCTGGAGAAGAAAAGGTTCAAGGGAGACCTTAGAGCACCTTCCAGTACCTAAAGGGGCTACAGGAGAGCCGGAGAGAGACTTTGGACAAGGGCATGGAGGGATAGGACAAGGGGAAATGGCTTCAAACTGACAGAGGGCAGGTTTAGATTAGATATTGGGAAGAAAATCTTTACTGTGAGGGTGGTGAGGCATTGGCACAGGTTGCCCAGAGAAGCTGTGGATGCCCCATCCCTGGCAGCGTTCAAGGTCAGGTTGGATGGGGCTTTGAGCAATCTGGTCTAGTGGAAGGTATCTCTGCCCATGGCAAGGGGGTTGGACTAGATGATCTTTAAGGTCCCTTCAAATCCAAGCCATTCTGTGATTCTGATTGCTGGCCTTGTCCATGGAGCTTTTCTGCTGAGAATCCTTCCAGCAGGGATAGTGGCTTTGAAGCTCTTATCAGGGTAAGGAAGAAACCAAAAAAAGAGTAGATATTTCCTAAGAGTAATCTGGCTTGTCCATCTGCTACTCCCCAAAAGGCTAGTGAGATAGCACAGCACCAAGGAAGGCTGTAAAAAAGGGCAGTGGAGTCATCAAACAAGAAGGTTATTAAAACCCAAGTAAAATAGCAGCAAGGATGGTCTCAAGGGAGGGAGAAATTCCCTCCATTGGGGAGGGTTAGCAAAGGGAGGCCAGGAGTTAAAACAGGGCAATAACAAAGGTCAAGCATATCTCAAAGGCTTTGGGAACTAGGAGTAACATTAGCTCTGAGCCGCAGCAGCTGCTACTCCAGGGAAGGAGGACAGGAGGGAAACATTGATTTTTTAAATGGGTAGAAATAAATTGGTATATAAACCTGTGACATTTGTTACCCCAGTCTGAAGGTGAGAGCTGCAGATGAGCCTGGTTAGGCTGCTGTTAACAGTGTGCAGTGGTTTGAGCCAGGTTTTCCCCCTGAAACTAGGAAAGTGGTAACCCCCAGGGGGTGGTGACCCTTGGGGCTTGACCCAATCAGTGCTCCTGCAAAATATAAACATATCTCTGGAGACCGGAAAAGAAGCAGTGGTACTTGTTAGAAGAAGAAGAGGTGGCCATGTTGTAGAGGCCACGAGGAGAAGGGGCTCCGGCCCCTTGGGGGCCTCTGCTCCCCCCCCAGCCCCCGGTTGGGGGGCTGCAGGGACTCGGAGCTGAGCTGAGTGCCTGTGGCTAGGAGCTGGGGGAGTTTCTCCCCGGTAGGAGCAGTGGGAGACGCTGGGAGCAGCAGCGGAGACAGCAGCGTCCGAAGAGCAGTGGCAAAGAGCCAACTGATAAGGACCAGAAGGAGGAACATAAGCCAGTATGCTGCATGGAAGACACAGAGATGTCTGAGGAGAAGGAAGAAGCAGCAGCAGGAAGAGAACCGAGCCGGCAGCAGGAACAGAGTTCCGCGGGGTAAGAACTGGACAAACCAAAACCCCCAAACTCGCTAGAGACCCCTCCGAGAAAGAGGAGGGGGTGGTGGACTGAGAGGAGTCCTAAAGTGCAGTATGCACTACAGAGAGGAGCTAAGAAGCTCCGGCCTCCTGAGAGATAAGGCAGGACGGCCAAGGAATGTGTGTGGAGGGGGTGACCTTGGGCTTCCCCCCCCTCCTTGCTGCAGCTTCAGAGAAGCTGGCAGCCATCTTTGAGTCAGAGCATGGGAGCTCTGCACAGGGGCTTGATTTCCCCTGAGGATACCAGACTGTCACGAAGACCCCCGTGCTTCGTGATATGACCGTGGTGATGCGACCTTGTCTGGGGTTACGTAGCCCACGGAAAGACCCCCGTTTGAGGACGGAGGGCCGAGGGGCTTGGAGACCCCCTCGTGTGTGCTGGCAGAGAGCCAGCAACTACTACTGCTGCCTGGAAGAGAAGAAGAGAGCCTGCTGCCTAGAGAAACCTGCTGCTCAGAGACTGGAAAGGGTTTTTTCTTCTTCTTCTCTCCTGGACTTTTATTTGGAGGGAGAAGAGATTTGGCCCATTGTAAATATTATTGTCTTGGTAGAGATAGATATAGAGTTAAGATTGTATGCAATGTATCATAGTATTTATTTATGTGTATAGTCTTTTGTAATATATTCCTTCCCCCATATTGAGTCTTGTGTTTTTGTCTGGAAAACCCATCTCACATGGGGTTGAGATGTGGGAGGGGGGCTAGGAATCAGAATTGGATTTTGGGCCTTTTCAAACCATGACACAGGGTTTGCTGAGGTTTTGCAGGTTTTTAAGCCAACCTCCCTTTTGAATAGTCCTGCTTATAAACTCTCCTCTATCATGTCTCCCAGTGAAACTGGGTGGACTGGAGGTGTTGCTTTTCTGACCTCTCAGGTGTTTGGTGTTTCTTTACTCCTACAACCTTGGAGTTCTGGGGAGGGTGAGGGAATATAGAAGAGGTTACAGAGATGGACCAATTGGGTCACCTCATCCCAAATATATCCAGTTCATCAGTGTCACCCCAGCCCTGATCTAGCTTAGGCTGCAAGCCCTCCCCCTCAGCCCATTGTCCTCACGGGGCTCTTCCCAAGCACCTCCTTTCCCAAAGGGGGTCAGGACTTCTTGTCTCTCCCCCCCTGCATCCCCCACCTGCATCCCACCCAGCTGCAGAATGAAGTCCTTCCCGTTAATGAGACTCATTAGGCTCACACAAGGGACTGGACATGCAGGGCCCCCCTACATCTCTTCTTCCCTCCTCATGACCATTTCAGCCATTGCTGTTCCATCCTTCAGCCAGGACAATGCCTGTTCCAGCACTTGGAGTGAGTGGGTGTCACAGCAAGGTGCAGGGCCACCTGGCAGGCCACCATGCTGCCCCCACCATGAGCAGGAGCACATGCTGATGGAGTTCAGCGGTGAGCAAGAGAAGATGCTGCCACAGCTTATGGTTCCCACTCTTCTGCTGGGCTTTCTAGTGGTTTTTCACCCACACACTTCCTAGATCGAGCAGCCTCCAGGAGTAGATTGTGTAGGTGTGACTTGGTGTTTGAAGGGGTCAGGCTTTGCGTTGAAATGGCTTGGAAGTGCCCTCACCTCCAGCTGTGGTTGTGGCTCTGGTCCATGCAGATTTGCTACAGGATCAGAGCCCCACTGCCCTTCCCTGGGGGCCAACTGTGGCCAGGACCACCACCTTAGCCCAGAGCAGATGATGTTTAGGTGCAGGGTGTAATGCCCAGCTAACCTGGCTGAGCCACCCCACCACCAACGTGGTGGTTGCGAGGTCTTGGCTGCCATCTCTTCCACAGTAAGCTGAGCATGACCCAAGTGGAGGAGCCCTTTGCAAGTCCAAGCACTGCAAAACAGCTTTTCAATGTAGAGTGCATCTCTCACAATTACACTCCCCAAAGCAGGTTCTTCTCATTTACAGTATCTTGACCTAAAGACCTGTCCCAGCAGAAGAAGATGAGGTGGAAATCACGGTGCTCCCCTGCTTCCATAAAGCTCCTTTTTGTTTCTTTGCTGATTTTCTCTGCTCCCATTACCTCATGATGGGGGAGTTTTATAAATAAGTAGGTTTTGGAACAGCAATGCAATGGAGATAAGAGCCATCTCCCATGCTCAGAGATTCATTACCTGCTCCCATCTAAGCTGGGAGAGAAGTGAGCCTGCTTTTCTTTTTCTTTTTGTTAAAAATATGGCACTGGGAATTTTTTTTTTTTTAAATCAAATTAAAGCACAGAAGGACTTGAGAAAGTGCGGGGGCTAAAAACTAGTGCTGGAGCAAAAAGGAGTAATTAAAATGCAAATTATTTAGGAGAACAAACTGGAATGCCATTATACAAAGTGTCACCAACTCATTTTCATTTCACTGCATCCAGATGTGTGTTTGGCTGCACATGATAAATGAATCTGTTCTACTCCTCCTCCTCCTTTTTTTAATATGGGGGGGGGAAATATGCAATTACAATTTCAACATGTTGAAAAAATCAGGTCCCACTAGAGCAGTCAGAGCCAAATCTTTTGGGTCTTGCACATCTACCTAAATGGGAAATCTTGTGTCCTACCCATCTGCTTAAAACTGGGTGCCTGGGTGAGCACTCAGGGTCCTTGTTGTTGAATTTGGGAGGGTGTTGTAACAGGGTGCCCAGACCAACCCCGACATAGTCCCTGCTTATGTAGCAACACCTGAGTGTGGTGCCAACCTTCCTGATGTGCCAGCCGAGTAAGGGTTTTAAGACAAGAAGTCTTTGTCTGCTGTGGTTATTTAAATTTATTTTTTCCCTCTCTTCTAAGTAATTTGCTCTGGCTGCACCGTCTCCTGGGCTCGTCTGGAGAGGGGGGGATGTTCTGCCTTGTCAAGCATTAATTGCAGTGGAGGAAAAACATGCTGATCAAGCAAGGAGCTGGGGTAGAGGCGAGGAGGAAGATGGAAGTGGAGGTAATATCTTTTTTGGACAGATGGAGTGCTTGTGGTTGCACTTCACTCCTCACCCTGGCTGCTCACAGATGCGGAGCCAGGGAGGAAGAGAAAGTGGGAGGCAGGCAAGGCAACAGGCAGCGTGAGGCATTCCCTAGCAGTGCTCTCACCTACTGAGGACTTTGTGCAAGCACGGATATTAAAGGCACACTCAGGAACAATGCTGTGGTGATCCTGCTCCCCCTTTAGTGCAGGGATATGGTAACAAAGTACTCAATGGCACCTACAGAGATTTGGGTGCTGCTCGTTTTGGTGCCTTCTTTCTGATCATAGAATCATAGAATGGTTTGGCTTGGAAGGGATATCTAAAGGCCATCTAGTCCAAACCCCTGCCATGGGCAGGGACATCTTCCACTAGATCAGGTTGCTTAGAGCCTCATCCAACCTGACCTTGAATGTTTCCAGGGACAGGGCAAATAAATTCACCTGATAAATTCAGATGAGATAGAAGAGGCATTTAATGCCTTATCCCTTGAATTCATCTTCAGGAATAACAATGTATTTTAATCCTCTGCTCAGGTGTTGACGGATGGGGCCTGTTTGGGTTAAACATCTGGGAATGTTTAACATTCCCACCCCTGGAAGTGTTCAAGGCCAGGTTAGATGGGGCTTTGAACAACCTGGCCTAGTGGAAGGTGTCCCTGCCCATGGAAGGGGGGTTGGAAATAGATGATCTTCAAGATCCCTTCAAACCCAAACCATTCTATGATTCTATGATATGCTGTCCTTGTGGCAGGTTCCAGCCCATTCAGGCTGGGAGGAGGTGAGCAGATGGCCTTTCTCTCTCCTCCTTAGGAGAAGATGGGGCTGTGCCAGCTCCTCCTGAGCATCACTAGCCACTGGCATTTCTCCCTCAGGCTTTCCCCAGCATGGGGAGAGCGGAAACTCAAGGGACAGGGGACCCAGTAATGCGGAGAGACCACAAGGTCCAGCTTTTAGTCTGTGCAAACCTCCACCCACCTATCCATGGCTTTTTTCCTGAGCAATCTCCATCCCTGGTCCAGCTCTCTGCAGCCACATCCATTGCCATCAGAGGTGTGTAGCCAATGAGTGAGATGCTATGGAAGGGAAACGCTCACAGTTCTCATTCTTGTTCATGGGATTGTAGCCTTGAAGTCCCCACTTTGGGAATAGAGCCAAACTGTTTTCTACCACAGTCCATGGGGGAGGGGAGTGGGACCACGACACTGCACAGAAGGGGTCCGAACAAGGTTTGAGGATGCAATGACTGTTTAATGAAGTGTGCAGGGGTTTATATAAGCTCTGGTGTGGAATGCACCAGAAAATGGGGTGGAGCATGAGACAGACAACCAGAGAACAAATAGGAATAGGGACTCAGGGGAAGAGGGAGGAACTGGGGAGGAACTGGAAGCGGAAAGGTCCAATGGTAGCTCTCTCCACACTGCAGCTTCTTCAGCCAATCAGAGGGAGAAGCAGGGAAGCAGGGAACAGGCACCTCGAGGCATGCCTGGGAAAGCCCGGGTATTACAACTGTAGGGGAATCATACAATGCACATATTTAAAACCACATAATAACTGTAAAGTCCATATAATAAAGTCCTCTCAATTGCTGTATATCTTTTTCCATGCCTGGAACCGTTCCCATTCTGATTCCTGCTCTTCCACAGTTTTCTTTAGCAGAAAAAGGCTTGGTGTGATGAGATGCTCAGAAAGTAGAGCTAAACATGTCCAGGACAAAAAAAAAAGAAAAAGAAAAATATGCTTTTTATTTTTTTTGAGACTAATAAACTGTTAGAAACACTTGACAAAGAATCGGGGCAAGACCCTCTTGATTTGAAATCTTTCAGCCAAGATTGCCTCTACTTCTAAATGCTGGAGGGTAGGCAGGAATGAGAGCCTCACTGAAGAAATTATTGGGTGAAGTACTTTATTTTGTATGAAGCTGGAGGACAAAATACGATTGTAACGGTCCCCATTGCTTGAAAATTCCAGTACAAAATAAACCTTTATTTTGTAGGTTAAATTTCCTATGATGTGTAGTTTGAAATCCATGAATAGAGTTAACATGGATGTTAAAATATTGAATAATGGAGTGATGGATGTAAAATTCTTGAATAATGGAGTGAATATTACAAGAAATAGGAAAAAAATGTTCTACTGTAAAGTTTGGGACAGCAAGGGATGATGCTTGGGGAGCAAAGATGCAAGCTGTGAAGGAAAATACCCACTAAAGGGAGATTACCAGTTGTGTTCAGTATTTTGTGCAGCTCAGGTCCTTCCTCTCAAGCGCAGTGTGAAAGCAGAGGAAATAAAAGCTTGGGTTTTGCTAAGGAAAAGAATGACCCACAATGTCAATTTCTCTGCAGGAAGAAGTGCTGAATTCAGTGTTTTCCTTTCTTGCTCCATCCTGCTGCAATGCTTTGCTGCGCAGTCAAGCAGGCCAGCAAGCAGATAATGAATCTGCCAAAATTTAGTTATTGATATAGCTGAGACCATTATACCTAAAATCTTGTGAGCTTTCCCATCTAAAGGGGCATTTTTCAGAAGGTTGCAGTAATGACGTAAACAGTCTCATTTCGTCTGAAATCTCAGCTGGTGAAGTCCTCAGCCTGGAAGCATTTTTTAAATACATTATCAGAAAGGTATATCAGATCAATCACATATTTTATTTTTTTTTCATCTGGGAGAAGTAAAATGGTTCATTTGCCTCTCATTATCAATGTGATATTCTGCAAGGAGATGTGGCCTGATTCACAGCTTTGTAAAGCAAATGAGATTGTTTCTGCCTACGTCAGGGAGCTTCTGCTAAATTTCTTGTTCCTGGATAAGGATAACTTTCTAGATTGTGGAAATGGAAGCAAGTGGTCTGGGCAGAGGGTTATCAATGCTTGGAGGCTGAAATGCTAGTTACAATGCGCAATTTGCTTGTTTGTCCTTAGCCCATCCATGGGTGGGATGGTGCGAGCAGACACAGCAAGGAGTCGTGGCTCATTTTGTGTGAGAACAAAGCAAAAATAACCCATCAAGAAATTACAAGGCAGAGAAGGCAAAAAAGAAAGCAAAAGCTACATGTAGCAATTGCATTGGGGCTGTGAATTTTGCAAGGATGTTTAAAGTGGCTGTAGTAGGAATCAGGCTGATATCTGCAGCCATCACTAAGGTCTGAGTCTTTACAGATACTCTCCACCATGTCCCCTTCATCCCCCAGCAGATTGTATTTGTGTCACTTGGGTATTTTACCACCTATCTCAAGTTTTCTCAGGGGTGCTGGGAAGGTTTTTTGGCATCTAGGATGGTGACTCATGTAATGTTCAAAAGCCCCATGTGGTCTGAACATCCCTGGAGGGCTTCATCTCACCCAGCTTCAGCTGCCCTGGGGTGGGAGAGGTATCTCCAATAAAACTGCACCAACCCATTGTGCTGGTTTAAAAGTAAACTGGAGGGAGAAATGAACCCAACTCGAGAGATTACAAATCAGAGTTACAATTTACTAAGAAGATTACAATAAATACAATGATACAGAGAAAACTGGTTTTAACCCCCAAAGACAGATGTATAACCCAGCACCCTGGGACAAGAACAGGACAGCGTTTGTTAGCCCCTGTGCTGAGCTCCACATAGCCCCCCTGGGACCATCCAGATGATGGTTGCAGTCCTGTTGAAGTAATGATCGCAGTCCTGTCGAAAGTGACAGTGGCAGTCCTGTTGGAGTTCTGGTCCGACGAGTGGTACCAGAAGTCCCAAAACCCCAAGATTATATGTGTTCAGGTGGGAATGTCCAGTACCTCCCCCAGGGCAGGGAGTTTCACAATGGGTGATTTAACTCTGTGAGTCATGGGATATTTTTGGAATCTTTGATGGTCTAGGTCATTGCAGCCGCCTATTATGCCAGTCCCATCAGCAGAGATGCACCCTCAGGCTGGGTGTGAAGGTGCTAATGTCTCCCCGAGGGGAGTTATCACAGCTGACTCATTAGTGTGAAGACAAAGAAACACTCCTCGCAGAGTTCTTTAACACCCAGCTTGTAGCCTGAGGTGTCAGGTGTGCCCTGGGCAGCTGCTGCAAATGATCCATTATTAACACTCCATCAGAAATGACATAGAGGGTGTAGAATACATAGTTTTGGTTATAGCCACATAGCGATAAACTGGTCCTGGCCCCTGTAACTAGGACACCCATCAATTTCTGCAAAGTGGCTTTTTGATCCATGATGCCTGCTCAGCTGGTGCTAAGAAAAAATTCAGGAACCATTAATTGAGGGTGAGATAAGGAAAGGGTTTAATTGTGCCAAGGCAAAAGATGTTATATGACGCGCGCAGGCTGTGCCTGAGATGTTACATTTTATAACAATATCTGTCCAATCCCAAGTGTGTCCACCCTGTACCCTTTGCTCTGGTCCACCCCCTGGTCCACCCCTTAGGAATTGGGTCTGGGGGCTTTGAGACCCTGTCTTCATCAATCTTCATCTTCTTCGGGGTACAGAGAGCACAGAGTCACCTAGTTCTTGACTCTGTTCTGCGGTTTAAGCCAAGATACAAGCATTCTCCAAACAGGACAGGCCTTGCCTTGACAAGAGACTAAACATTTCTACTGGATACAGGGGTAGGGCTGATATAGGGAACATGGAATGGGGTAAGAGGGTTAAGGAATTTGTAAACTAAAGGGTACTATAGGGTAGAGGATAAGGGCTGCTGCTTTTAAAATCTACTTCTACTACTTATAAAACTTATAAGACTTACAAATATTAGAAAAATAAAAAACCATTAGGGGCTTAAGGCATCATCCACATTGTGCCTTTTATTATTAATATCCATTTGTATTTAGGATTCATCCTATGATAATATCTTTTTAGTTGCCCTTGCCCAGTCCCAGCCCTGCACAAACGCAAGCTGAAGTGGACTCAAAAATCTTTTCTAATGAAGAGGAAGGGAGGACTGAAGCATTAAAACCAAGTAAAGTGACCTGGTCTAGTGGAAGGTGTCCCTGCCCATGGCAGGGGGGTTGGAACTAGATGATCTTGAAGGTCCCTTCCAACTGAAACCATTCTAGGATTCTATGACCAGGATACTGCCTTCAGGCATATGTCATCTAAACAAGTAATTAAGCAATACATCAAGTATTTATATAGGTGGGGGTTCAAGGAGGAAGATGTGCGTGCACTCCATTTGCAGCACGTGCGCTGGGGAGCAGGAGCTAGTGTCATTCCTTCCTTGCTGGTAGCTTCAGGGATGAGACGAGGTTCTTGGCCCCTGATCTTCAGTGCTGGGAATGGACATCATCTCAGATGAGCTGGCTATGGCTTCGTTTTGGGAGTTAGAGGAGGATTTAATGCATTTAGCCTTACAGCACTTCTCTGGTGCCTTGTCACCAAGCCTTCCACATCCTAATGTCACCCTTGGAAATGATCTTTCTGTCCCACCGAGCAAGAGATTGCGCAGGCAATGGCTCTGCCTGGTTTCATCTTCTTTTATTAAACTGAGAATCAGACCCATTGGGTAAAGGTAAATGTTTTCCAAGCAAAATACAGGTTTAATTCAAAGTTTGTGCAGAAGTTTTGTCACATTCTTGCTAACATGGGATCATTCTCATGCCCTTGTGTCACCATGAAGGTGCAAGGGATCAAAAAAGACTGGGAGTTGTGGATCAAGAAGGACTGGGAGTTGTGGGGCCAACTTCACCCAGAGGTGTTTGCATTACCAGAGCTGATACCAGTCCTTGCTGGAGCAGATATACTGAGGGAAGAGGGGAGGTCAGGGTGCAGCTCTTTCTCTGAGAGCTTCCCAATGAAAGCATATGGTGTAGCAAAATTCTGCCATATAGCTACACATACAATGTGTATATGTACACGTACACCTGTTCGATATCATCTTGGCTACATCCAGCCCTGTTCCTCGATAGAAATAAAACTGCATTTTCATTTCTCAAGTAAATCTCTGGTTAACATAAATGACCATATTTCCATTGAAGACAGTGGAGCCTCGAGTTCCACCATCCAGCAAAGTGCTGGAGATCCCTTAGGATGGATCTGGATTATGACCATTAAGGTTTCAAATATGAAATCACTGAGATTGTTTAAGCAAGGCACTTAATCGACATTGGTTTTTACTGATTTGCTGTAAAGATTTTTGTTTTTTGTTAGGAATATTGCGACAGCGGATTTGCATGTACACATAGCCTGGACCAGCAAATCTGCCTAGTCTGTGGCATCAGGTAACTGGTAATTCAACCTCTTGCTGGAAACTGCTCCTCATCTGCAGAAGGTGGGGCTACTAGCAAGGAAACCTCTTTCACAACTCACCCATTCACCCTTTCCTGATGTCCACAGTTACCTTTTAAAGATGAAAAGACAGCAGCTTTTCTTACCAAAATTCACCTTTAAAAAATAATCTTCTGTTCTTTTACCACCATGTAAATTAAATAGGGATGTTTGAAGAAGAAAATTATTTTTCCTTTGAAAAATGTGACTGATGCAACTAATCTTGTGGAAAATATTTTCCTCTGGCTCTCAGAGAGCTGGATTCATTGAGATTGATTATTGAACTCCAACTAGCAAAAGTTTAAAACCAGCCTGAAAAACTCAAGTTCAAAAGGAAAAATTGCAAAAATTCACAAAACATACAGAAAAACCCAAACTGTAGAAAGTAAAACTATGTCAAAATTTATTTTGCCCTTTAAATTTTACGATCATTTATTTTTCTGATTGGACAGGCATCGGTCAAGTGTTCTTTTTTCTGGAAAGCTTTCAATTCAATATATTTGTAATTCCAAGTTTCCTCAACTGGGATAGGTAATCATTACAACCTTTTCTATTATTTTTTTTACTGGGTATTTCCTGTTGTGCTTGTGAACTGAGTTGGGGCCTGGCACAACCATTTCTTCAATTCTTTCTCCTGCTATTCTTATTTCACACCCTGTTAGAAGTAGTTTAGCCTCTCTTCCTTTAGCCTAGGAGACAAATCATCCCTGCATTAATGGTGACAAAAAAATGGCACATGGAAAATGGTAAATAATTTCCAGGGTTCAGTGGGGCCTTATTGATCTGCAGTGGTTTTGGACTCAAAGTAATTGCTGAGATGTTTCAGTTGTCGCTGTCCACATACGGGTATTCTTTGGTATTAAAATATTTGGTTTGGCTTGCAGTAATTTGGGGACATTTTTAATCATAGAATCATTTAGGTTAGAGAATCGCTCTAAGATCACTGAGTCCAACTGTTAACCCGGCACTGCCAAGCCCACCACTAAACCATGTCCCTAAGTGCCACATCCACATGTGCTTTAAATCCCCCCAGGGATGGGGACTCCACCACTTCCCTGGGCAGCCTGTTCTAATGCTTGACAACCCTTTCGGTGAAGAAATTTCTCCTCATATCCAATCTAAACCTCCCCTGGCACAGCTTGAGGCCATTTACTCTTGTCTTGTCACTTGTTACTTGGGAGAAGAGGCTGACCCCCACCTGGCTATAGCCTCCTTTCAGGTAGTTGAAGAGAGTGATAAGGTCCCTCCTGAGCCTCCTTTTCTCCAGGCTGAGCCTCCCCAGCTCCCTCAGCCTCTCCTCATCAGACTTGTGCTTAGACCCTTCCCCAGCTCTATTGCCCTTCTCTGGACACACTCCAGCATCTCATGGTGTAGAGGACATTTCCATATGCACATTATAAACCATCTTAGGAAGCAGCACTGTGAATAATGAGCTTCAGTAGCATGGGATGGACATAATTTTTCCTTCAACACCTTGTCTTTAGTGAATTGATAGAGGCAAGTCATTCTGACGTGAAAAAAAGTGGGTTTTATTGGAAATTCAGAGTTGCTTGGTTTTGTGCTTGGGGAACTTGGCCAGGGTGCGGGTGGATAGTTGGATGGTTGCTCCCATCCCACAGGGGATGCAGGCTGTGGGAGTACCCAGAAAAGCAGTGGGTGGTAGTTGGTGTTCCTCTCTGCACCAGCTTGGCTGTCACTGGATGCTGCCCAAGTTTTGCTTTACCCTTATCCAGGGCCAGACATATTGTTTGCACCAGCTTCATTTACTGATTTACTCAGACACTCCTTAGAAACCCATTAGTGAGAGGAGTTGCAGATTGTGGTTTGGGTGTGGGGATAAAAGCAGCGTATTTTTATTTTCCTGCAGACCAAGCAAGCGTTTAATAAAAGTTTCAAAGGTAACCATGCTCTGAGCACAGAGCTCTTCAAAGCCATGTCTGTGAGTGCCACGTTGCCCCAGGCTATCTTACACTTGATTTTGCCTCATGCTTCAGAAGAATTTCCCTTGTATAAACAATTTTGGTTGTGATTTGGGTTTTTTTAATGTGCTTCTTTAGAGAAGAACCAGCAGAAAGGCATGTAACATGGAATTTGGTGTCCAGCTGCTCTCATTTGATTTATTGTATTAAAAAAAAAATGTATTTCCTTGTTGTCCTGTGCCAGAATGGAACTAGTACTTTATTAAATGCAGTGTTTAACTTAATGCCCAGAGCAGTGGCTGCCTAATTTGGGGCATAATCTCAAGAATGATCTGCTCCCTAGGGCCCCCAATGTGGAGAAGAGATGGCCAACTCTTTGGAGTTGCCAAGCTGGGCTTAGCCAGGTTAGGATGCTCACGGTTGCAGAGATGGCATGCTCTGCTGAGCAGGGCCCTGGTGGGGTGAGTCCTCTGCTGGAAATGTCCTTGTGGATGGGGATGGGGTTGTTGGTTGCATGGGTACAGCTGAGGTGGCCAGGAGGTGGCTTCCGAATCTTGGTGCTGGAGGGACTTTGTAACCCCACACTGGGCACTTGGGGAAGGGTTTTCAAAGTCACTTGTTCCTTGGATTGGGCACCCAATTTGGGGTCTTGTCACCTGGACAACACAGTGACTGGGAACTTGGGTAAGCAAACCTCCCCTTTGAAGATATTTGGCCTCCATCTTCTTGCTTGCTTGGGTCATTCATTCACAAACTGATTGTTTAGTTAAAGTATATCCATTTCTTTTCAAAAGAGAAGGTTTTCATCCCACCTCCCCCAGGTTTACCTTGTCTCAGCCAGGTGCACAGTTTGTAGGGGAAGTGGAGCAGATTCATAGGAAAATCACCCACAGAGTCACCCCTATGGGGGCTAATCAGGAATCACCAGTTACACCAAGGAAGGCCTTGGCCCATCAAGTGGAGAACAAAAAGGATGTTATAAATCTGCTTAAAAAAAAAAAAGAGATTAAAAAAAAATAAAACCCACAACAAACCCCCAAGTTTTTCTTTCTAAAGAACTTTGTGTGCTTGTTTAAAAGGTGTGGTGGGTTGACCTTGGCCCACCCAGCTGCTCTATCACTCCCCTTCCCAGCTGGACAGGAGAGAGAGTAAGATGGAAAACAATTCATGGATTGGGATAAGGCAGTTTATTAAAGCAAAAGCAAAGCAAAAGCTTGCGCACGCAACAGTGAAGTGAAAAATAACAAAGTTTATTCTCTACTTCCCATCAGCAGTGATGGTCGGCCACTTCTGAGAAGTAGGGATTCAGCAACGCATAATGGTTTCTTAGCAGGCAGTCATTGGAGACAATGAATGCCCCCCTTCCTGCTCCTTGCCTTAGCTTTTATATCTGAGCTGATGTCATATGGTATGGAATATCCCTTTGGTCAGTTTGGGTCAGCCGGTCTACATGTTTCCCCTCCCAGAAGGAATGTTACAGTGCTGATGCTGTGCTCAGCGGTAGCCAAAACACTGGTGTGTTATCAACACCCTTCTAGCTACCAATGTAAAGCACAGCACTGTGAGGTCTGCTATGGGGAAATGAACTCCAGCTCAGCCAGACCCAATATAAAAGGGAAATGTGAAAAGATCCCAGCAAAATCGGTCCATGTCCTGCATGTTGTTTAGACCTTAATAGTACACGTGGATGAGGAGGGCTCTGTGCCAAATACTTTTGGCGTAGAGGGAGTGGTGTTAGTGAATTATCCTAACTGCTCCTAGAAAGGCTTAACTTTCTGCACACAAATCAATGACAATCTCTGCTCAGCTGCAGACACCCAGAGAGTGATGTTGCTGGATTCCCCATGCAGCCAAGGCAAGCAAGGGGAGGACAAGGGTCAGCAGCCAGAGCAGGAAGGTGGGGCAGATACTGTATTTTCAGCTTCTGAAATATGTGATTTTTAATTTTTTTTCCCCTTTTAGGGCTTTTGCAAGTTATTGAGGGAGGGGAAGGCACTTGAATTTCATGCTTGGAGGCTAATCATGTTCATATTGGAAATCTTCATCATGTCGTTGTGATCCTCTGTACTAATCTGTCACCATTTACATGCATCTTTGCTGTTTGAACTTGAACCCATGATTCTCTTTTTGATTTCTGAAACAGGAGGCCAGGCCCAAAAGAGTTAACTAAGAAATTTGGGCCTGCTAACAAGCTACTAACATCCAAAATGATCTGTGCTTGTTCTGTTCTACCTACTGGACCAAAGAGGAGTCCCGGGTGCCCCGAGATGCCCCCCCGCACCGCGTGTGGTGGTGGAGGAGTCCCGGGTGCCCCGAGACGCCCCCCCGCACCGCGTGTGGTGGTGGAGGAGTCCCGGGTGCCCCGAGACGCCCCCCCGCACCGCGTGTGGTGGTGGAGGAGTCCCGGGTGCCCCGAGACGCCCCCCCGCACCGCGCGCACTCAGCGCGCACGGTTTAGTCCCCAGTCACACCCACCGCGGGAGAAGGAGTGAATGGGGGAGCCTCGCAGGCAGGAGCTGCACCCCCATGGAGGAGAGGGCAGCTTCGGAGCACACACAGGTTTGCCGTTCCAGGTTTGGGGGGGGGAGGGG
>NW_020925530.1:93002-213784 GCF_003984885.1 Neopelma chrysocephalum
GGGGGAGGAGAGGGGAGGGGTATCGAGCAGGCTGTGAGGGTCCTCCGACTTGCAGGAGGGAGAGCGGGGCAGTCCTGGATCAAGTGTCACAGGTGAACAGCGCACCTGAAGATACATGGTAACACAGTGGAGGAAGGATTTTGTCAGGGTGGATAGTGGGGTTCCTTTACAGTGATGGGGGTCTCGGCCAGGCCGGGACCTTAATAGGCACCCCAGCCTTGGATGAGTATGGGGGCCAGAACGGTTGGTTGCTTTATTTGTCATTTGAGACTGACCGGAGATGACAGTCTCTTGGGGCAGCACCCTGAATGACCAAGCAGCCTTTTCAAGGACAGCACTGCTTGCTCCACTCGGAGAGGGGCCTAGAAAAGGTGGCCTAAACAAAGCTCATCTCCACCTTCACCCGGTTGGTTAACCGCAGACCAATGGGCATCTTCTTCCAATGCGGTCACACAAAGAGCAAAAGACAAAGGCATGCACCTGCCTCCAAAGGTGTACCTAAATTAACTCTGGCATGTTGGAACATCAGAACCATGCTCGATTCTGCGGATAGAGGACGTCCTGAGCGACGTTCTGCCCTAATTGCCCATGAACTGACTCGTCTCAACATCGACATTGCTGCTCTCAGCGAAGTTCGCCTTCACAAGGAAGGCAGCCTCAGAGAACATGGTGCCGGTTACACCCTCTTTTGGTCAGGTAAGCCCAGAACCGAAAAACATCTCTCAGGTGTCGGCTTCATGATCAAAAACTCTATTGTCCCTAAACTCGAAACTCTGCTGACCGGTCACTCTGACCGCATTATCTCCCTACGCCTTCCACTAAACAACAACCAACACGTTGTCATCTTTAGTATATATGCCCCAACTCTCCAAGCTGACCCTGCTGAAAAAGATAAATTTTACACTGACCTGCGCTGCCTTACCCAAAAGGTGTCCGCAGATGATAAAATCATTATCCATGGTGATTTCAATGCCAGAGTAGGTAAGAATTTTGAAGCATGGAAAGGAATATTAGGCAAGCATGGTGTTGGAAACTGCAACGATAATGGTCGACTTCTGCTAGAATTCTGTGCAGAGCAACAGTTTACCATCGCTAATACTATCTTTCAGCAGAAAAATAGTCTGAAGACAACCTGCATGCACCCCAGGTCTAAGCATTGGCACCTCACTGATTATGTCTTGGTGCGACGGAGAGATGTCCGCAATGTCCTCCATACCCGCATGATGCCCAGCGCAGAATGCCAAACAGACCATCGGCTTGTGCGCTGTAAACTCAACTTCAATCTCAAATTCAAACCCAAAAGGGGCAGTATCCCAAGGAGAAGACTCCAAGTTAACAATCTCCAATCAGCCACAGTAAGAGAAAGATTCCAGGCAAACCTTCAAACTAGGCTTGAAAACCATTCCACAGATTCTGCAGATTCCTCTCCTGAATCAATTTGGCATCATATTAAAAACAGCATCCTGCAAACCTCTGAAGAATCCTTAGGGTTCTCCCTCAAGAAGAACAAGGACTGGTTTGATGAAAACAATCAAGAAATCCAGGACTTGTTGAGGAAGAAGAGAACTGCTCCCCAAGCATACCTCGCACTGCCATCCTGTCATGCAAGGAAAATAGCCTTTCATCTTGCATGCTGCAAGCTCCAACAGAAACTCCGGGACATCCAGAACAAATGGTGGACTGATCTAGCTGAAAAAACTCAACTATGTGCAGATATGGGGGATCACAAAGGATTCTATGAGGCCCTGAAAACAGCATACGGGCCTACATACCAAGTCCAAAGCCCACTACTCAGTGCAGATGGTCAAACGCTTCTGACAGATAAAACCTCCATTCTGAATCGATGGTCTGAACACTTTCAGACTCTTTTCAGTACCAACCGTGTAGTCCAAGACTCAGCAATTCAGTCCATCACACAACAACCGGTGAAATACGAATTGGATACTGCCCCCACTTTAGGAGAAACCCTCAAGGTCATACAGCAGGTGAAAATCGGCAAGGCAGCTGGGGTTGATGGAATTCCACCCGAAGTCTGGAAACATGGGGGCCTTGCACTCCATGTTAAATTTCATGAGTTTGTGGTGCACTGTTGGGAACTAGGCGAACTACCTTCAGACCTTCGTGATGCAGTCATCATCACCTTGTATAAGAAGAAAGGTACTAAATCAGACTGCTCAAATTACCATGGTATTACTCTGCTCTCCATTGCTGGCAAAATCCTGGCAAGAATGCTCTTGGACAGACTAATACCCGCTATAGCAGAAGGTATTCTATCTGAAAATCAGTGTGGCTTCAGAGCCAACAAGAGTACCACAGACATGATATTTGTTCTCAGACAACTGCAAGAGAAGTGTAGGGAACAGAACAAAGGTCTCTATGGAACCTTTGTTGACCTCACCAAGGCTTTCGATACTGTGAGCAGAAAAGGTCTTTGGCAGATTTTGGAACGTTTAGGTTGTCCCCCCAAGTTCCTTAAAATGATCATCTCACTTCATGAGGATCAGCGCGGCCAAGTCAGATATGGCAACACACTTTCTGAGCCCTTTCTAATAAAGAATGGTGTGAAACAAGGCTGCGTTCTCGCTCCTACCCTATTCACAGTCTTTTTCAGCATGATGCTCCAAAGGGTCACGGCAGACCTTGATGATCTGGATGGTATCTACATTCGATATCGTACTGATGGAAGCCTATTCAACCTAAGGCGATTGAAGGTCCACACCAAGATCCTAAACCATCTTGTCCAGGAGCTGCTTTACGCTGATGACGCCGCCCTTGTTGCCCACACAGAAGCAGCCCTGCAGCGTTTAACATCCTGCTTTGCAGATGCTGCTGAGCTCTTTGGGCTGGAAGTCAGTCTAAAGAAGACAGAAGTTCTCCATCAATCTGCACCTCAGGAAGTCCTCCATCATCCCCATATCACCATCAGCCAATCAGAGCTCAAATCAGTCCAAGAGTTTAATTACCTAGGCAGCCTCATCTCCTCGGATGGTAAGAATGACAGGGAGATAGACAACAGGTTAGCGAAGGCATATAGTGCTTTTGGTAAACTCCATAAAAGAGCATGGCGTAATAAACACTTGAAGAAAAGTACCAAGATCAGTGTTTACAGAGCCATAGTGCTGTCTACTCTTTTATATGGTTCCGAATCATGGGTCATCTACGGCCACCACCTGCAACTCCTAGACCTCTTCCATCAACGTACAATCCTAAACATCCACTGGTCGGATTATGTGACCAATACATCTGTTCTATAACAAGCAGCAATCACAAGTATTGAGGCCATGCTACTGAAAACGCAGCTGCGATGGGCAGGGCACATCTCCAGGATGAAGGACCACCGCCTCCCTAAGATCCTGCTTTATGGTGAACTTGCCACTGGCTGCCGCAAGAGAGGAGCCCCGAAGAAAAGATACAAGGACTCCCTGAAGCAACAGCTCAGCCTCGGGCATATTGATCACCCTAACTGGTCTACTCTGGCCTCCAATCGGGAGGTCTGGAGACAGACCATCTATAACGCTGCTGATGCTTTTGAGAAAGCACGCAGGATCACCCTTGAGGAGAAAAGACAATGCAGAAAGAATCGAGCCTTGCAGAATATACCATCTATACCATCTAAGGAGTCTTTCTGCTGTGCCTTTTGCAACCTGACATGCCTCTTTCGTATTGGCCTTTTTAGCCACCAACGCGCTTGCAAGAAACGTGGGTAGAGCCCTTCCCAAATCTTCGTTCGCGAAGCCTAGCCATGACTGGACCAAAACTTAAGAGTATGGTAAAAGAAACATAGAATAGGCCTAGAGGTAATAAATTAAGTTGCAGTAAGATAAAGTAGACATTTGAATAGAAGAAACAGGCTGGGAACCAAGGCCTTCTCCAAGCTTCAGTGAGCAGGTCAAATACAATAGAAGAGAAGGGAGGTCAAACCAAGGAAGATGAGAATTAGCCCCCAGACCCATGGAGGAAGAAGGGATGTACCACCAAAATTGAGGGCCAAGAGAAGCACCGCCTCAAGCCCTGCCTGAGCTCCACCTATACTCCACCTGTTATTAATATGCATAGATAGATTTTGTAATCACATGAATATGCACTTAATCATATACGAAAATTGTATAAAAACTACTGATTTTGTGTGAAGCCTTTGAGCAAGTTTGTCCAGTGCATGCTGGCTTGCTCCCAACGTTGAATAAACAAATACCTTGCTGCTTAAAGATAAAAAAGTCTCTGAGCAGTCTTCCAGGGCGATTTTTCGGATTCATTTCCTTGCTTGGTATCTTGAATCTTTACCAAGCCTGGAGTTTTTGGCTGTGTATCAACACCTGTATGATACAACCTCTCAATTTGCAGGGTTTTTTTTTTGTAAATCCAGTTTAGTTATTTGTGTGTTTGTTTTAGATTGGAAATACCAATGCAGAAACACATCTGCCAGCATGTCCTGCTGGGTAGGCAGAAGGGTTCTGATGAGGCAGAAGATTAATATTTAGAATAGAATAGAATATATATAAATATATATTAATAGATAGAAATATATATGAATAGATAGAAGAGTGGTTTGGAGGAGGCTGCTGCTCAGTGCAGGGTCAAGCCTGGCTCAAGCTGACCTGCTCTGCACTGCCTGTGCTGCAAGCAGGGATCACATGGGGAAACCAAAGGTGCTTTATCTGGACACCCCATACCTGGAGCTTGGGTTTAAATCTCAGTCTATCTCGGGAACTTTTTGCTTCTTTACTAGCCAATGGAACACAGCAGGACAGTATGTTGTACCCAGTTAAGCTTTTATGTTTTTAACAACTCCTTCTTGAGATTAAATGATGTTTCAGCAGCACAAGTCCCCTCTCCATCTCCCCGGACCTCACGTAGGTAATTCCCAGACCCGTGCCACCAAAAAAATCAGCAGCCATGGCCTTGTTTATGGTTGGGCTGAATGAAAACAGGAGGGGAGGAATGTTCTCAGCAGAGGAGGAACCAGCACTTGGCCATCCCAGCATTGCTTTCCCGAGTATGTCGGGTGGGCGTAAATAATTGGCATGGTCGTGTGGGGACCTGCAGCTTGTTCTGCCCTCAAAAAGGGGGTGTGGCAGCCACCTTCCAGTTCACCCAGATACAGTGGTGACCAAGTGGTACTTTGCCTTCCTTTCTGCTTGGTGGAAGTGGAATCAGATGGAGGTTTCTCCACCTGGGACAATTTGGAGGTTGCTGGGTCTACCTGAGCCCTGGTCGCAGGGAGCGAATGCTATGGGAATAGCCAGCCCTTGCTGCCTTCAATGTCTCCAGCGCCCCACACCAGATAACAAACCTTTTGCAGGCTTCTTTGCACGTATCCTGGTGTATCCACCCCAGGACAGCCCAACAAATAACTCCTGGGATGATGAGATGCTCTGCCATCTTTCCCTGGACTGCCAATGTCTTCCATCACTCCCACCACTGCAAAAAGGACATTTCAAATCCTGTTCTGGAGCAGGCATCGTTTAACATCCACTTTACACTTGTGCTTGATGCTGTTTAATTCAGGTGCCAGGTAATGAGGAGTCAGACCCAGTGTGTTTGAGCACTGAGCAAGCATTAGCTGGAGAAACCTGGGATTTTCCAGTGAGCCTGGGGCTGTTCAGGACGTAACTCCTGTACCCTCCATTGAAATTCCTCCTCTAATTAATAAATAAGTAGCAAGTTTTACTGACATAATTTCAGAACTATTGTTCTTAATTAAATAACAAGTTATTAAAATAGTTTCAAAACTGAAGCCTTCCCTTCCCAGTTTATAGTCCTGATCTTATTCCCATTAAGTGTCCCCGGTGGAATGGCTTTATAAATCTGAAAGTAATTAGAAAAGGTGAAGGATCTCAGACCACCTCAAAACATGATATTTTGAGTGTGTGTGGATGATCCTGGCAAAGAAGACAGAAATGGGAGGGCTCATTCCTGCCCCTGCCCCGCCCCTGCCCATGCCCCTGCCCTCCTGACAGGATGGGGATGGGAAGACAGCATCATGCTGGGTCCTATCTGTGTGGTCTTATTCCAATTATTATATATATTATTTTAATAAGTATATATTTTTAATAAATATACTATATTTTATATATTATAATTGTACCTATATACCTATATCATGTATATATTTATGGATAAATATATATTATAATGTACATACAGTATAGACATTTATTTAATGTATATATAAAATACACTATTATATTAGTGTATAATGGTGCAGAAGGGGCAGCTGGCACCCAGCTACACACCCTGCTGCAGGTTGGGTCAGCGAGGTAGCTGCATGGTTTATTTTCCTTTGGCTGAGAGAACTTTAGCCATTAATAGAGGGAGGGGATCCGAGACTGGGATGCTTCTGCCAAGAATGATTTGGAAGCCTGTTTTTATTAATCAGAGCTTTTTTATTCCTTACTGGAAGGCTGAGAGGAGCCACGTGCCTGATGGCAATGTTGCTCACAGGTCTGCATAATTTTCAAGTATCGCTCATGTGAGCAGCTTGCCTTACTTATAGGTTTATTTCTTGCTGCTGTTGGATTGCTTTGTTCCTTATTCCCCAAGAAGATGTCTTTGTTCCTAGGAAATGGGTATGTGTTGGTCATGAGTTGTTTTGTTTTGAGGGGGGAAAGTATGCCACATCCCAGCTGGTGGTTTTGCAAAGGGCTTAATGTGCTTGACAGCTGCAGAAGAGGAGGAGAAGGAGGAGGAGGAGGAGGTGTCCCACACTATGAAGGCTCTACATCATCTCCATGTGCATTCAGGCAGACGTGAATGTTGGGACTATCAAATGACTTCCACTTCCCAGGGAGAGGCAGCAGCCCAGTGTCACCATCCCCCACCCTGCCCTGACTAGCAAGGAACCTGTTTGGGAAATGCCTCCCTGTTGCCTGTGGATGAGCCATCCCAGGAGGATGTAGGACACCACTTTGAATTGAGATCCTGGTACTGCTGGGAGGAAGTAGGGTGGAGGGATGAAGAGCAGTCAGATTCCTAACTATGCAAACAACCCACACCCATGTTTGGTTTTTATCCCTCCCGAGCTCATCACCATGGTATCTGGGCACCTTTCGCCAAGGTGAGCTGAAGCTGATGGAGCAGATCCTCTGCCAAACCCCAGGCTCTTCTCTAGGCATGTGACTGGGAGGTCTCCTAGATCAGCTGGATCTTCCAGAGTTACTGCTGCTGGGGTAATCCCAATTGTTTTGCTGCTGCCTTTGGACCCCCTGCTGCTGCCTGCCGGGTTTCAGGCCATCTCCTGTCTGCCATGAGTTCCTCAAAGCAGATGCATCCTCATCTCTGTCATGGGGTTTCCTTATACCATGTTGCACCATGGTGCCAGGCAGGCAGCCAGAGAGGTGGATCTGCAGCCTCTTGTGCTGGGACTGCTGCCTTGATGCAAAATTCTGGCCCTTCTCCCCCATATGGCTGTGGCTCTGGGCTGCTGGGGAGCATTCCAGAGGCTGGAGGTGCCTCAAGGAACACATGGCGTCTGGGAACATCATTAGGTGACCAGCTGATGAAATATCTATGTTCTCCTCACTGTTCATGTTCTCTATCACTGCTCTGTGGTTTGGGGCAAGCTGTTCCATCTACTACCAGCAAAATGGAGGTGAGATTTGACAGGTTCCTGGGAGGGGAGGAGAGGAGAGGAGAGGAGAGGAGAGGAGAGGAGAGGAGAGGAGAGGAGAGGAGAGGAGAGGAGAGGAGAGGAGAGGAGAGGAGAGGAGAGGAGAGGAGAGGAGAGGAGAGGAGAGGAGAGGAGAAAAAAATAAGAAAAGAAGCAAAAAGGTGAGACTGGAAAAAGAAAAGAAAAAAAGAAAAGAGCAAAGAGGAAAGAAAAGCAAGAGGATACTTCTTCTGCAAGGTATTTAGCTAAAAAAAAAACAAACCACACCCACATTATTTTTATTATCAGTGTTGAGCAATTTTGAAATGGGAAATTTCCCCTCCTGCCCTACTGGCAAGTTGTTGCCCCAGCCACTCACTGGGAGTACGTGAGAGATGAGCCACATCAACTCATCCCTACCTCCTTGTAATGGTTTGAGAGCCCCAAAATCCAATTCTTGAGTACAAGCCCCCCCTCCCTCATCTCAACCCAGTGTGAGATGGGTTTTCCAGACAACACACGAGACTCAAAATGGGGGGAAGGGATTATAATACAATGACTTTACAAATAAATATTATAATACATCACACACATACACACATAATCTTAACTATCTTTTCTATGATAAAGCAGTATTTACAATGGATCAAATCTCTTCTTCCTCCAAATAAAAGTCCAGGAGGGAAGAAGGAAGAGATCCTTTCCACTCTCAGAGCAGCAGTGTCTCTAGGGCAGCAGGCTCTCTTCTTCCATGCAGCAGCTGTGGCTGGATCTTTTATCATTACACACAAGGGAGGCCTCCAAACCCTCTCGGCCCTTCGACTCCAGGCGAGGGTCTTTTTCTTCCATGGGCTGTGTTCACTGGGACAAAGGTCACTTCACCACGTCATATCAATGAAGTACAGGAGCCTTCATGATGGTCCCTATCTTCAGGGGATTCAAGCCCCTTTGCAGAGCTCTCGTGCTGTCTCAGAGCAGCGGGGGGGCGAAGCCCTCCTCCGCATTCTTCTGGCCGTCCCGGTCCAGCTCCGGGAAGCCTTGAGCTTCTCAGTTCCTTTCTGCAGTGCTGCTGCATTTTAGGACTTCCATCCAGTAGGAGTCCATCTCCTCCACTTAGGAGGGATCTCAAAAGGAGTTTGGGGGTTTTGGTTTTCAGTTCTTACCCACAACTCTGTCCATAGAGATTAGTTCTGCTCTCTCTCTCTCCATCAGAGATCTCTGTGTCTTCCTGCTCGGCTGTATGTTTGTTTTGCTGCTTCTCCCTTATCTCTTCTGGCTCTCTGCCATAGCCTCCGTTTAGTGCTGTTCTGCTACCACTGCTCCTGCTGTCCACGGTGGAGGGAAAAAGCTCTCAGCTTCTCAGCTACAGATACTTAGTCCAGTCTAACACTGTTCCAAGTCCCTGTAGCCCCCCAGCTGGGGGCTGGGGGGGGGGGCAGAGCCCCCAACGGGCTTCTGCCCCTTCTCCTCGTGGCCTCAGAACATGGCCACCTCTCCTCCAACCCACATCTACAACTACCTTCTTTTCTGGTCTGGGTGATATGTTTATATTTTGCAGAAGCGCTCATTGGCTCAACCCCAAAGGTCACCACCCCCTGGGGGGTTACCCTTTTATAACTCTAGGGGGAAACTTGCTTTTTTCCCCCCACCACACTCCTGGTTCCCGTGTCCCTTCCAGACCTTCTTCCCATTCATGCAGGTGTGCAGATTTCTAGCACAGTTGCTTTCCCTGAACAGAAATAATTGCTTATGGGATGAAACTCAAGGCAGCCTTGGATTCATTTGTCAGCTTCTCGTTTCCTAGTAGCTGCCCAGTGATTGCATTACTGCTGCTTTTATAGTCTGTGCTGAGAGACTGAAAGCTGGCTGAAAGGGGACTCTGAAAGTCCACCTCAGTCAGGATTAATACCTCCATGCCATAGCTAGACCCTGGAAATATTCAAAAGGGACAGACTGCAAAAGAAATGTGTCAGATTTGCTTTTCTTTATCATAGAATCCTAGAATGGTTTGGGTTAGAAGGGACCTTAAAGTTCTTCTAGTTCCAACCCCCCAGCCATGGACAGGGCCACCTTCCACTAGATCAGGTTGCTCAAAGCCCCATCCAACCTGGCCTTGAACACTGCAAGGGTCATCATAAGGTCCATCTGTCCATCAGGCCTTCTGTCTTTAGGGAGGTGTTGCTTAATGTTGCTTTTGTGGATGAGACAATCTTTTCCGTGGACAGGAGGCAGGTCCCAGACCCTTCAAAGTACTAGGTGGCTTTGGGAGCTGCAAGGGAGCATGAGAACATCTGAAGATTGCAGGGCAGAGGAAAAGGTTGTAATTTACATCCAGACCCAAGTTTGGTTCACTTCTGGCAACTTCTTAGTCCTGTCTGAAGAGAAATTAGAGATTAGCTCCTCTGTGCCTTTATTTCCCTGGATGTAAAGTAAGTCAGTAGTCACCTTCCATGAGTCTTGGTCTGGCTTTGAGGGGACTTGGAGATGCTCTGGATATAGGGTGGTAAAATGAATGCCAAGTGTTATATCAAAAGAGGATCAGAGGTTTTACGCTTGTGGATGAAACAGAGAAGGCAGGTTGCAATATTCCAACCTTTCCACCAAGCACATGCACTTTCCAGTTTCGTTGCAAATAATTACAGTGCAATTAAAGCAGAAAGACGATGCTAAGGGCAAAATCTTGTGAAACAAATGGTGTTTGGGTTGATTTTGTAAGTGCTTCAGGTTCTCCAGATACAAATTACACTGTCAGGGCTCCTGATTTACAGCAGAGCAATATATGCACAGATAACTCAGGGCAAGAGCTGCCTGCATGGCTTACAAGTGCAGAGGTCCATGCCCCATTGGTTCTCCTTCTGGGTGACCCATGATTGTGTGGTTGTCCTTGAAGTGTGGGTTCTCCTTGAAGTGTCCCAGGACCAGCAGGGCACAGGTGGCACCAACTGTCCCTCTCTGCCCCATCCCCAAGGCTTCTCATGAAGTTTCCTCACCAGGGAGGTGGCCTGGGTGCAACCCCATCCTGGGAAGAGGGATACAGCCACCAATGGGAACATGGTGGGCAGATGGAGCTCATTCATCCATGGTGGTCCAGCCTATGGGACAACATAGCTGATGGTTCTGGAGCATGTCCAAAGAGGGGCAATGGAGATGATGGAGGATCTAGAGCACAAGTCTGATGAGGAGAGGCTGAGGGAACTGGGGGTGTTTAGTCTGGAGAAAAAGAGCCTCAGGGGGAACTTCATCGCTCCGTAACACTACCTGAAAGGAGGTTGTAGCCAGGTGGGGGTCAGTCTCTTCTCCCAAGTAACACGTGACAGGACAAGAGTAAATGGCCTCAAGTTACACCAGGGGAGGTTTAGATTGGATATGAGGAAAAATTTCTTCACTGAAAGTGTTGTCAAGCATTGGAACAGGCTTTCCAGGGCAGTGGTGGAGTCCTCATCCCTGGGGGGATTTAAAGGACATGTGGATGTGGCACTTAGGGACATGGTTTAGTGATGGGCTTGGCAGTGCTGCATTAGCAGTTAGACTCAATGATCTTAGAGGTCTTTTTCAACCTAACAATTCTATGATTCAATGGAGCAATTTAGCCCTTGGGTCTCAACTATTTCATGCTTGCAGAAAGTCCCCATGAGGGTGAGCAGGCAAGGCTTGGCTTTGCTAAATTGCAGACAGATTGTGTTTTGTGGACTATCTGGTGGGGCCATGATAAATCATGCCAGAGCATGGTGACTCAGCCGGGGAAGGTGACCTGCAAAGGGAAAACAAACAGGTTATGCCCATATCTCTAAGGGGAACCAGGCATTTTATTTCATAATTTGTTTCCTCTGCTCCTGTTTCCAGCCACACTAGGAATATTGCACTCTCTTTTCGTGCAGGAAATCCCTTTCCAGATTAGAGAACTGGAGTGGGTGTTTTCTCACCTTTAATTAAAATGAGTGAAGGTGTGACTTTTTAGCAAAAATATCCTGTCTTGCGAGTGTTTGGAGGTCAATAAGGGAGGTATGCTTCAGAAAAAGTCACAAGATCAAGTGAAAAACAAGTAGATGAGCTAACAGCATCAATTCTTACAATTAAACCTCTCTGTGTTCATTTTTACCTCTGGATGCTGGGGTTTGGGCTGTGAGTCATCATCTGCTGGTGTCCCAGTGTCACCATGAGCCCACTCAATCACACTGAGGGCTCCCAGTGAGATTCATAGAATAGAATCCTAGAATGGTTTCAGTCAGAAGGGACCATAAAGATCATCTAGATCGAATCCCCTGCTATGGGCAGGGACACCTTCCATTAGAACAGGTTTCTCCAAGCCCCTTCCAACCTGGCCTTGAACACTGACAGGGATGGGGCATCTACAGCTTCTCTGGGCAACCTGTGTCAGTGCCTCACCACCCTCAGAGTCAAGAATTTCTCTTCCTAATATCTAATCTAAACCTGCCGTCTGTCAGTTTGAAGCATTTCCCCCTAGTCCTGTCACTCCATGCCCTTGTCCAAAGTCCCTCTCCAGCTCTCTTGCAGCCCCTTTAGGTACTGGAAGGTGCTCTAAGGTCTCCCCAGAGCCTTTTCTTCTCCAGGCTGAACAACTCCAACTCTCTCAACCTGTCCTCATAGGAAAGTGTTCAGATAATCTCTTCACCAGCCACCACAAAATCCCGTGGTGCTTCTGAACATCCTTTGCTGTAGGTCACAGGTGGCTTTCCGGTGTACCTGTAAAGCCATGGTGGTTCACACCACCATCCTGGCTGCGGCTTAGGGTTTTGGCATTGGGTATCAGGGCTTGCCCCAGTATATCCCACCAGCAGCTGGGATCCTGCTCTGAATACTAAATCCTGAGACAGTGAGAAGAAGCCCATACACTGATTAATTTGAGCCTCTGCTGCTCTTATCCGGGTGTAGTGGGTTTGTAACCCTCCCTGGGAGGGAAACAGAACTAGGATAAGTCACCTGATGTATATTTTCCCAATAAGGCACTCCATGCCATGTTCTGGATATATTTGCTTTGCTCTGTTAGGTCCTGAAAGGGTGGACAGGACAAAGGGTTGTTCCTGGGTATCTTCTTGAGATTGTATATAGATAGGTGATAGTAAAGTAGGAAATGAAAGACTTGCCCAAATCGCTCTAACGGGTACGTAGCCTGTGTACCCCTATGTGGTTGTGAGCTATGCTGGCGATGGCACATGCCTTCGGTAGGCTCACCCATGCCAGACAGGTCAAAACCGTAGGGTCAGATACAATACATCCTTGGGCAGGATGAGCTCGTTAGCCTTCTGGCAGTCATCCTAGGAGAAGGACAACTCTAATCCCAAACCCAGGCAGATGGAGCTCGCTTAGCCCTGTAAGGCCATCCATCTAAGAGAAGGTCACTCTAATCAAACCTACGTCCTGAGGACCTCGCTGCCACCGTCCAAGCTCGCGCAGCCCTGGCAGATGAACCTTAGGATTAAAGGGTGGGTTCAGTTCTGCGCATACTGCATCTCACCGAAAAAATCCATTGCGCAGGCTTGAAGGTTTTACCCACATGCAAAAAGTCCTGCAGCGACGGGCGAGGGTTGAAATGGCAGGTGAAAGGTGCACTGGAAGCCGCAGACCCAACCCTGCATGCAGGCGGTTGAGGATATTGGTCATTTGAGACTGACCGGAGATGACAGTCTCTTGGGGCAGCACCCTGAACGACCAAGCAGCCTTTTCAAGGACAGCACTGCTTGCTCCACTCAGAGAGGGGCCTAGAAAAGGTGGCCTAAACAAAGCTCATCTCCACCTTCACCCGGTTGGTTAACCGCAGACCAACGGGCATCTTCTTCCAATGCGGTCGCACAAAGATCAAAAGACAAAGGCATGCACCTGCCTCCAAAGGTGTACCTAAATTAACTCTAGCATGTTGGAACATCAGAACCATGCTCGATTCTGCGGATAGCGGACGTCTTGAGCGATGTTCTGCCCTAACTGCCCATGAACTGCTCGTCTCAACATCGACATTGCTGCTCTCAGTGAAGTTCGCCTTCATGAGGAAGGCAGTTTCAGAGAACATGGTGCCGGTTACACCCTCTTTTGGTCAGGTAAGTCCAGAACCGAAAAACATCTCTCAGGAGTCGGCTTCACAATCAAAAACTCTATTGTTCCTAAACTCGAAAATCTGCCGACAGGTCACTCTGACCGCATTATCTCCCTACGCCTTCCACTCCACAACAACCAACACGTTGCCCTCTTTAGTATATATGCCCCAACTCTCCAAGTTGACCCTGCTGAAAAAGATAAATTTTATGCTGACCTGCACCACCTTACCCAAAAGGTGCCTGCAGAGGATAAGGTCATTATCCTTGGTGATTTCAATGCCAGAATAGGTAAGAATTTTGCAGCCTGGAAAGGCATATTAGGCAAGCATGGTGTTGGAAACTGCAACGATAATGGTCGACTTCTGCTAGAATTCTGTGCGGAGCAACAGCTCACCATCACTAATATTATCTTTCAGTAGAAAAATAGTCTGAAGACAACCTGGATGCACCCCATATCTAAGCATTGGCACCTCATCGATTATGTCTTGGTGCGACGGAGAGATGTCCGCGATGTCCACCACACCCGCGTGATGCCCAGCGCAGAATGCCAAACAGACCACTGGCTTGTGCGCTGTAAACTCAACTTCAATCTCAAATTCAAACCCAAAAGGGGCAGTATCCCAAGGAGAAGACTCCAAGTTAACAATCTCCAATCAGCCACAGTGAGAGACAGATTCCAGGCAAATCTTCAAACTAGGCTCGAAAACCATTCCACAGATTCTGCAGATTCCTCTCCTGAATCAATTTGGCACCATATTAAAAACAGCATCCTGCAATCCTCCAAAGAATCCTTAGGGTTTTCCCTCAAGAAGAACAAGGACTGGTTTGATGAAAACAATCAAGAAATCCAGGACTTGTTGAGGAAGAAGAGAACCGCCCACCAAGCACACCTTGCACTGCCATCCTGTCACGTAAGAAAAATAGCCTTTTGTCTTGCATGCAGCAAGCTCTAGCAGAAACTCCGTGACATCCAGAACAAGTGGTGGATCGATCTAGCTGAAAAAACTCAACTATGTGCAGATACAGGGGATCACAAAGGATTCTATGAGGCCCTGAAAACAGCATACGGGCCTACATACCAGGTACAAAGCCCTCTACTCAGCGCTGATGGGCAAACGCCTCTAACAGTTAAAACCTCCATTCTGAATAGATGGTCTGAACATTTTCAGACTCTTTTCAGTACCAACTGTGTAGTCCAAGACTCAGCAATTCAGCCCATCACACAACAACCAGTGAAATACGAATTGGATACTGCCCCCACTTTAGGAGAAACCCTCAAGGCCATACAGCAGGTGAAAATCGGCAAGGCAGCTGGGGTTGATGGAATTCCACCTGAAGTCTGGAAACATGGGGGCCTTGCACTCCATGCTAAATTTCATGAGTTTGTGGTGCGCTGTTGGGAACTAGGCGAACTACCATCAGACCTTTGTGGTACAGTCATCATCACTTTGTATAAGAAGAAAGGAGTTAAATCAAACTGCTCAAATTACCGTGGTATTACTCTGCTCTCCGTTGCTGGCAAAAACCTGGCAAGAATACTCCTGAACAGACTAATACCCGCTATAGCAGAAGGAATTCTACCTGAAAGTCAGTGTGGTTTCAGAGCCAACAGGAGTACCACAGACATGGTATTTGTTCTCAGACAACTGCAAGAGAAGTGTAGGGAACAGAACAAAGGTCTCTATGGAACCTTTGTTGACCTCACCAAGGCTTTTGATACTGTGAGCAGAAAAGGTCTGTGGCAGATTTTGGAACGTTTAGGTTGTCCCCCCAAGTTCCTTAAAATTATCATCTCACTCCACGAGGATCAGCGCGGCCAAGTCAGATATGGCAACACACTTTCTGAGCCCTTTCTAATAAAGAATGGTGTGAAACAAGGCTGCGTTCTCGCTCCTACCCTATTCACAGTCTTTTTGAGTATGATGCTCCAAAGGGCCATGGCAGACCTCGATGATCAGGACGGTATCTACATTCGATATCGTACTGATGGAAGCCTATTCAACCTAAGGCGACTGAAGGTCCACACCAAGACATTAAACCATCTTGTCCGGGAGCTGCTTTATGCTGATGACGCCGCCCTTGTTGCCCACGCAGAAGCAGCTCTGTAGCGTTTAACATCCTGCTTTGCAGATGCTGCTGAGCTCTTTGAGCTGGAAGTCAGCTTAAAGAAGACAGAAGATCTCTGTCAACCTGCACCTCAGGAAGTCCCCCATCATCCCCACATCACCACTGGCCAATCAGAACTCAAATCAGTCCAGCAGTTTAATTACCTAGGCAGCCTCATCTCCTCGGATGGTAAGATTGACGGGGAGATAGACAACAGGTTAGCAAAGGCATGTAGTGCTTTTGGAAAACTCCACAAAAGAGTATGGCGTAATAAACACTTGAAGAAAAGTACCAAGATTAGTGTTTACAGAACCATAGTGCTGTCTACTCTCTTATATGGTTCCGAATCATGGGTCATCTACCGCCACCACCTGCGTCTCCTAGAACGCTTCCATCAACGCTGCCTCCGTACAATCCTAAACATCCACTGGTCGGATTATGTGACCAATACATCTGTTCTATAACAAGCAGCAGTCACAAGTATTGAGGTCATGTTGCTGAGAACATAGCTGGGTTGGGCAGGACACGTCTCAAGGATGAAAGACTACCGCCTCCCTAAGATCTTGCTCTATGGTGAACTTGCCACCAGCTGCCGCAAGAGAGGAGCCCTGAAGAGAAGATACAAGGACTCCCTGAAACAACATCTCAGCCTTGGCCATACTGACCACCATAACTGGTCTACTCTGGCCTCCAGTCGTGAGGCCTGGAGACACACCATCTATAACGCAGCTGTCTCCTGTGATAACGCATGCAGGATCACCCTTGAGGAAAAAAGACAATGCAGAAAGAACTGTGTCTTGCGGAATATACCATCTAAGGAGTCTTTCTGCTGTGCCTTTTGCAACCGGATATGTCTATCTCATATTGGCCTCATTAGCCACCAGCGTGCCTGTAATAAATGTGGATAGAGCCTTCCTTAATCTTCATTCGCGAAGCCTAGCCATGATTCCATGCCATGTTATGTCAGCTCAGATATAAGAGAGGGAGGAGGTAACAGTTTTGCTCTTCTCTTCTGGGCAGCTGCGCGGTGGTGGACGGGCTGCTTCTTCTTCAGAGGAAAATGCCTTTCATGGGGAAGTAGTCTTTACTGTTAATTTTCCCTGTGTATGTAGTGCTTATAGTTCCTTTTTTTTCTTCTCTGTGTAAATATAAAACTGCCTTTCTTGGTAAATCCCGGGTTTTTATGGTTTTTTCATCTCCTCTTTTCCCTCTGGGGGGGGAGATCTGCGCAGCATTGGTGGACGCCTGGCATTCAGTCAAAGAAAACTATCCCAGGATATCTGGTGCTGAAACCGGGGAACACTGCCAGGAAAAGTTGTTTATATAAACATTGCCTTACTTATCTTTTTGTTTTGCTAACTTGGGAACATAATAACATAAACATGGCTATTTGCCCAGTTTCAGTCTCTGTAACCTTACTTTTACTAACAGTCTTTCTGGGATGTGGAACTTATCCCCTAAAGGACCTCCAGGGGGAAAAAATCAATTTTCTTTCCCTTCTTAATTTTGATGTAGAGGGCCTTGTAATGAAGGTGCCAGCAATTTTTACTAATCCTTACTTAAGTTGCCTGGCCGTGGTGCTGCTTATAACCAACACAATGAGAACGTTGTGGAGATTGGAGAATGTAGTATTGTCTTTGTTGCCTTGTTGTAGGACAAAACCAACTTCTAGAGAGAATTTACTGGGATGTGCTTTAAAGGGCCCAGTTCCTGGGTGGCAGGGCATGTGGATGATGGCAGGTTCTTAGGGCGTTTAACACCCCCCATTGCCTGGGACTTCACATCAGAACAAGTATTCAACCCCAACAAACTGACACATCATTTAATGGAAGGATGCCTTCCCTACCCCAATCAAAACCAGCAACTTCTTGCCCTGTACTAGGGCCTGGCCTGTGCTTATCGAGCTGCAGTTCAACTCTAAAAAGACTATGACTGAGACAGGGACCCAAACTACCACATCTGAAGTCATTATTGCCCCTGTAGTGAAAAGGAAGACATAGATAAGGAGATCTACAGGACCTACAGGCCTATCTTGGCAATTAGTAAGGGAGGAAGAAGGAGAAGGATCTACCCCGCCCGCATCTCCAAGAGAAGAAGGGGAGGCAGGACAAATAGCCAGTAATTCACTAGGGGAAGCGGAAGAAGTTCCACATGAGAGAAACAGAGAGGAAATTAGACAGGAAAGTGAAGTTACCCCATCCCTGAGCCCATCAGAACTTTGGGACTTGCGGAGAGATTACAGTTGCCAGCCTGGTGAATGAATTCTTACCTGGCTGCTCTGATGCTGGGATAACGGGGCTAGAAGTCACCTGTTAGAAGGTCATGAAGCACAGCAACTAGGAAATATTGCCAAAGATTGTGAAATTGAACAGGAAATTGGAAGGGAGAGATTTATTTGCAATCTTTGGTTCTGACTCCTCTTCGGTGTGAGAGAAAGGTATCCGTTCAAGGAAGATCTAATGAGCTCCCCAAGAAGGTGGACTACTGCAGAGGAAGGCGTCCAGTACCTGTGGGAATTGGCCATACTGGAAATCATTTACAGTGACCCAGGAGATAACAACTTCATAAATCCAGAGCTTGTTCCTTGCATGCTGCCCATGTGGAGAAAAGTAATTCAAGGTGCCTCTGCATTGTATGTTAATTGCTTGTTACCAATATACCATCCAAGGATGAATGAACCAACTGTGGACACGATGTGTGCCTGGATACGAAGTATAGAAGAAGGTATGGAAGCCTCCTCACTCCCACGGGCCAGCAAGTTAGATTTCAGAGACAGCTCCCATCTCTACCACCGGCGCACCCACACTGGGGAGAGGATGGAGAGGCCTTACAAGTGCCCCGAATGTGAGAATTGCCACAGAGACAGCCCAAGAGATCGGTCTCAGTCTCCTTCTGTCCCACTCAGAAGGAGAGGAATCCCCAAGAGCAGACCACGTGATGAGCTATGGTTCTTTTTGTGTGACCAAGGGGAAGACATGAAGAAGTGGGATGGTGATCCTACCTATAAACTTGAAGCCCGGATACGAGAACTGAGAGAGAAGAAATCTAGTAAGAAGGCCGTCCACGTAGTTGATGCAGAGGCCCCGGAAAGAGATCAGCAACCTTTGAGACGCAGAAAGAGCGAGATCAATTTCTGTGATCCTGATGAGGGGACCTCTGATTGGGCAATGCAAAGATCAGACAGTGAATACTCTGATCAAGAACAATAGAGGGGCCCTGCCTTTGGCCAGGAGAAGGAAAGGGACAATAGGGTTTACTGGACTGTGTGGGTTCAATGGCCTGGCACATTGGATCCGCAGAGATATAAAGCTTTAGTAGACGCTGGCGCACAGTGCACTTTAATGCCATCGAGGCATAAAAGCACAGAGCCCATCTGGATTTCTGGAGTGACAGGAAGATGTCAAGAATTATCAGTGCTAGGGGCTGGAGTGAGTTTAACAGGGGACAAATGGGAAAAACACCCCACTGTGACTGGTCCAGAGGTCCCTTGCATCCTTGGCATTGATTACCTCAAGAGAGGATACTTCAAAGATCCAAAGGGGTATCAATGGGCTTTTGGTGTAGCCACAGTGGCTACACAGAAATTTAGACAATTATCTACCCTGCCTGGCCTCTCAGAAGATCCTTCCATTGTGGGATTGTTGCAAGTCAAGGATCAACAAGTGCCGATGGTCACTACAACACAGTACATAGACAACAATACCGAATGAACCAAGATGCTGTGATCCCCATCCATAAGATGATCCGAGAGCTGGAGAGCCAAGGAGTGGTCAGTAAGACTCACTCACCCTTCAATAGCCCCATCTGGCCTGTTCATAAGTCTGGTGGAGGATGGAGACTGACTGTGGACTATCATGGCTTGAATGAAGTTACCCTGCCGTTGAGTGCTGCTCTGCCAGACATGTTGGAGCGCCAGTACAAACTGGAGTCCAAGGCAGCAAAGTGGTACGCCACCACTGATATTGCAAATGTGTTCTTCTCCATCCCCTTAGCAGCAGAGTGCAGACTGCAGTTCACTTTCACATGGAGGGGCGTGCAATACACCTGGAATCAACTGCCCCAGGGGTGGAAACACAGTCCCACCATCTGCCATGGACTGATACAGCCTACATTAGAGAAGGGTAAGGCTCCAGAACACATACAATATATTGATGATATTATTGTATGGGGGAACACAGCAGAGGAAGTTTTTGAATAAGGAAAAGAAATTATCCAGATTCTCCTCAAAGCTGGTTTTGCCATCAAAAAGAGTAAGGTCAAGGGACCTGCCAAAGAGATTCAATTCTTAGGGGTGAAATGGCAAGATGGACGCCGTCAAATTCCAACAGAAGTCATCAACAAGATCATAGCGATGGCTCCACTGACTAACAAGAAGGAAACACAAGCTCTCCTAGGAGTCATAGGCTTTTGGAGGATGCATATCCCTGAATACAGTCAAATCGTGAGCCCTCTTTACTTAGTGACCCGTAAGAAGAATGATTTCCAATGGGGTCCTGAACAACAGCAAGCCTTTAAACAGATTAAGCAGGAGATTGCACATGCCGTGGCCCTTGGACCAGTCAGGACAGAACCAAATGTGAAAAATGTGCTTTATTCTGCAGCCGGGGATAATGGTCCCTCCTGGAGCCTCTGGCAAGAAGTGCCTGGTGAGACCTGAGGCCGACCACTCGGTTTCTGGAGTCAAAGCTACAGAGGATCTGAAGCCAACTACTCCCCCATGGAGAAGGAAATCCTAGTGGCTTATGAAGGAATACAAGCAGCCTCAGAGGTGATTGGCACAGAAGCACAGCTTTTTCTGGCACCCCAACTACTGGTGCTGAGCTGGATGTTTAAGGGAAAGGTGCCCTCTATGCATCACGCCACTGATGCTACATGGAGTAAATGGATTTTTTTGATTACACAGTGCGCCCGAATCGGAAACTCGAATCGCCCTGGAATACTAGAGATCATAACGAATTGGCCTGAAGGTGGAAACTTCAGTTTGGCGGATGAGGAAGAAGAAGAACAAGTGGATCGGGCTGAGGAAACTCCACCATACAATGTTACCCGAAGAAGAAACACGTTATGCCCTTTTTACTGATGGTTCTTGCCGTATTGTAGGGAAGAACTGGAAGTGGAAAGCAGCTGTCTGGAGTCCCACCTGGCAAGTGGTAGAAGCTACTGAAGGAGAAGGTGAATTGAGTCAATTTGCAGAACTCAAAGCTGTTCAATTGGCCCTGGACATTGCCGAATGAGAGAAATGGCCAAGGCTTTACCTCTACACCAACTCATGAATGATAGCCAATGCTCTGTGGGGGTAGCTGGATCGGTGGAAGAAGATCAATTGGAAGTGTGGAGGAAAACCTATCTGGGCTGCTGATTTATGGCAAGACATTGCCACTTGAATTGAGAAGCTGACTGTGAGAGTCCACCATGTAGATGCCCATGTACCCAAAAATCAAGCTAATGAGGAACAATAAACAAGCAGACCGAGCTGCACAAGTTAAAGTGTCACAGGTAGATCTAGATTGGCAGCATATGGGAGAGTTGTTCCTAGCTCGATGGGCACATGATGCTTCAGGCCATCAGGGTAGAGATGCCACCTATAGATGGGCGCGAGACCAAGGGGTGGATCTAACCATGGACACTATTTCCCAGGTTATCCATGATTGTGAGACGTGCGCTGCCATTAAACAAGCAAAAAGAGTGAAGCCCCTATGGTATGGTGGATGTTGGGATAAGTATAGATACGGGGAGGCTTGGCAGGTTGACTATATCACACTGCCACAGACCCGCCAAGGTAAGCGCTATGTGCTCACCATGGTGGAAGCAACCACTGGATGGTCAGAGACTTATCTGGTGCCTCATGCAAATGCCCGAAATACCATTCTGGGTCTTGAAAAGCAAGTACTGTGGCAACACGGCACCCCAGACTGCATTGAGTCAGACAATGGGACTCATTTCAAAAACAGTTTAGTTACTACTTGGGCAAGGGAACATGGCATTGAATGGGTATATCATATCCCATATCATGCACCAGCCACTGGAAAAGTTGAGCGGAGTAACAGATTGCTGAAAACTACTCTGAAGGCATTGGGTGGGGGGACTTTCAAAAATTGGGATCAGCACCTAGCAAAGGCTACATGGCTACTCAACACTAGAGGCTCCGTCAATCAAGCTGGTCCTGCCCACTCAGAGTCCCTTCACACTGTGGATGGAGACAAAGTCCCAGTAATTCACTTGAGAGGTATGTTAGGTAAAGCAGTTTGGGTTAACCCTCCCTCGAGCAAAGGCAAACCCATTTGTGGGATTGTCTTTGCTCAAGGACCCGGATATACTTGGTGGATAATGAGAGAAGATGGGGAAACCCAGTGTGTGCCTCAAGGAGAATTAACCTTGGGGAAAAACTAATTCGTATTCTGAGTTGTATGTTGCAGGAAAAGTCACTAGATGAGGAAGACCCGAACTAAGCTGATGCTGGTGCTCAACGATGAGAGAACCGTAGAAGACAAGACCTGTATAAGCGTGGGATATAGGCGAATATAAGATATGAGTGTGACGTAAAATAGTATGGAATAAGGGGTGGAGACTGTAATGGGTTTGTTATCGTCTCTCAGAGGGAATCTGAACTAGGATAGATCACCTGATGTATATTTTACCAATAAGATATTCCATACTATGGTACATCAGCTCAGATATAAAAGACGAGAAGGAAGTAAGGTCCTTCCTTCTCTTCTGGGTAGCTGCGTGGTTATGGATGGGCCACTTCTTTGGGGGAGAAGAGCGTTCGTTGTAGGAAGTAGTCTTTGTTGTTAGTTTTTCTCTGTGTGTATAATGTTTATAATTTTTTTCCTCTCTGTGTACAGATAAAGCCGCTTTTCTTGGCAGTTTCGTTTCGTAGGTTTTTTTTCCCTTCTTCTCCCCCTTCCCTCCTCCCCTTTCCCTCCAGGGGGAGGTTGGGTGCAGGCCCAGTGAATACCTGGTGTACAGCCAAGGTAAACAATAACAAACATGAAGGGCCCTTGTGGAGTAATGGATAGGGTTAAAAGTTAAAGGAAAATAAGAATTACAGAAAAAGACCCAGCTGCAGCTTCTCAGAGAAAATAAGGTCACAATGCACCACAAAGGTTCCCCAAACCCTGATAAGCACCTGTATGGCAGATGTACCGAAGAAGGGAGGGGTGTGATGACATCAAGGCCCCTTTTCGCAAACATCCTGCAGGAAGGGAACATGGTGACGCTTTGACCTGCCGAATTTGTCCATCAAGAAAAAATAGATGCTAAGGACAATGACCCAAATTTAGCACTTATGACTAAATTCACTCAAACTCCACTGAAACCTAAAGAAATAGTATAAAAGGAAGTTGGAAATTGGGAGAAAATTGGAGGAAGATTTCCATCAAAACTGCTGGGGTCAACTGACAGATTCAACCTGCTTTCCTTCCCCCACCAGGGACGCCTGTGTTGGGTAAGAAAATTAAGCTATGCACACTAATTACTGCTTTTAAGGACTAGAGCTTGCTTTCGCTTCATAATATATTAGCAGATTGTTTTGTTTTAGAGTTTGTGCTTGTGCCTTGCTTTATAGTATTATTACATTGTCTTTGTGTGTTTTTGTATCCAGACACTATCGCTGATGGCCACAAACTTTTATTAACTTGTCACAAGTTGCATTAATAAAGAGTGTTATTCTGTAAACTGTTAGAGTGAGTCCTTTATAAAGGTGCTGACAGTTTTGTCGACAGCAGAATAACTCATGGAAGAGATCCACTGAGGGGTCTCCATGCTGTTGGGTTAGGCCCCCTGAACAGGGCAGTCGAATCACCCTCTGATCTTGTGAATCTATCTGGTGAAGGGTCTCCTTACAGGATGCTGACAGACTGGTTGGACATAAGGGTTTTGGCTTCCCTGGGGCACTAACAGACAAATAAATCTCTGTGGGTTAAGAAAATCTCCCCTCTCTAAGGGTCAGGCATATCCCCCCCTTTCATGTGACAGCCCGGATGGACAGGAAATTCTCTCTGAATGCTGTGAAACCTCCCCAAAGTAAGTGCTGTGCTGGTTGAATATTCTGTATCTGTTTCCAGGTACAACATGCCTGGAACGCCTCCTTATCTTTCAAAAACATGATGGTAATCTGTTAGCAGCTCTGCATTGTCTGCAACAGGGATCTTCTCCATTTTACTTTTGTGTTATTTCATGACTGGTTTGAATCTCATTCTGATGGAACTGGGAGAAAATACAACAAAAATATGGTTAAGCCACATGTCTGCTTCAAGCTGGGAAAATCCAAGCACAGACAAGGCAAGAAGGAAATTTCTGTGAGTCCACATCTATCATTCTGTCAGAAGGGCTAAATGATGGGAGAGGTGTCTCACCTGGCTCCTGGGAATACCAAGCCTGTTGAGATGGGATACATGCCCAAGACGCTAAATCATAACACCTATGGTACCTAGTGCAGAAACCATTTCAATCTGGAAGAGGAGCATGTCTCTGGAAAGCCAACGGTTATGTTGGTGAGATGTGATCTCAGGTATAAAAGAAGTGGTCTGCAGTTGAGATATATGGAGGGGGGAATAAGGAAAAGTATCAAAAAGTGGAAGCGGAAAAACAGACCATCTCCAACAGACTTACAGCAAAGCAGGAACAGACCTTTTCACCCAATGGAACCCCATTAAACTCCCATCTTGTGTCTTTCCACTCATGCTTTGGGGGACCTGCTGGACATCACTGCAAGGACCTCTACAGACAAAGCAGTAATGGGTTTCAGAGGTCAACAGGTCCTTGGCCATGCAGTTGCAGGAAACAGGCTCAAATTTACTTGTGGTGAGCCTGGTCATTTACTTAGGTGCAGGAATTCAGTTATTACCACACCACAGGTGGTTAAAGCTGTGAAGAGTCTACTTCAAGGCAGCCACTAAAAAACCCCCAAAAAACAATATGAGGGGAAAACTGCTCTCTTAAGAGCCACTGAGCATGAGGGGAGCAGCCCTGAGGCAGGTCCAGGCAGCAGCAGGCAGAGGGAGGCCAGGAAGGCTTCAGGGCTGCCTTAGCGCCACATGTTGTGAACTGTCAGGGTTGCAGCAGCTCCACAGGGCCCATCCTAGCCTAGAGCTAATATGCCATTGCAGGAGATGAAGCCTTGGGCAGTTGAAATCTCTTTAGAATCATTAAGGTTGGAAAAGACCTCTGAATCCAACTTTTAACCCAGCACTGCCAAGTCCACAACTAAACCATATCCCTAAGTGCCACATCTACGTCTTTAAAATCCCTCCAGGGATAGGGACTCCACCACTCCCTGGGCAGCCTGTTCCAATGCTTGACAATCCTTTTGGTAAAGAAATTTTTCCTAATGTCCAATCTAAACCTCCTCTGGCATAGCTTGGGGCAATTTACTCTTGTCCTGTCACTTGTTACTTGGGAGAAGAGGCTGACCCCCACCTGGCTACAACCTCCTTTCAGGTACTTGAGAGTGAGAAGGTCCCCTGAGCCTCCTTTTGTCCAGGCTAAACAATCCCAGCTCCCTCAGCTGCTCCTCGAAAGACTTGTGTTCCAGCCCCTTCCCCAAGCTCCATTGCCCTTCTCTGGACATGCTCCAGCACCTCAATATCTTTCTTGGAGTGAGGGCCCCAAAACTGAACACAAGATTTGAGGTGCGGCCTCACCAGTACAGGAGGATGATCACTGTCCTGGTCTTGCTGACCACACTATTGCTAATATAAACCAGGGTGCCCTTGGCTTTCTTGGCAACCTGGGCACACTGCTGGCTCATGTTCAGCTGCTGTCGACCAAAAGGTTCAGGATGTGATCAGGGAAAAGGGGCCTGGTGAGGGCTGGGGAGCAGGCCATGATGTCCTCACAATAGCTGTAGGGACTGTGTAGTATTGCGCCCCTGAGGGGTCACCATGGCTCCCGTCCGCACCAGCACTCTGAGGGAAGAGGTTCTGCCCTCCCTTGTCCAAGGAGTATTTAAACCTCGATTTAGTTATGGCTTTATTGGCTGCTCGAGGGCAGGAGGTCCGGGGGAGGAAGAGGGGTGGGTGTGCGGGGGTGTGTGGGGGTGTCCCTGTTCCGGGCCCACCGCGGTCCCTGAGGTAATTTCTGGCGGGAAGCAGCGCACTACTTTTTCTCAGCTCCCACCTGCGCCCGGCGCGGAAGGTTACGGCAGCAGACCGCGCTCGTCCTCAGTACGGTACGCACCTGCGGCAACTCAAGCCTCCGCTCCCATTGTCCTTTCTTGATCAACCACCCCTAGCGGGCGCGTGGAACAAAGAGTGACCATGAAGCGCCGTACCGTACCGTGCCGTGCCGTACCGCACCGCACCGCACCGCACCGTCCCGACCCCGCCGCGCGGAGCACACCACCCCGCCAAGCTGGCTCCGTCTCTTCGCCTCGCGTCTTTTTTTTTATTTCTCTTTCCTTATTTTTTTTCCTCCGTGTGCACTCGATTGGCGGCTCAATCCGCCAATCGGCGGCTCGGGCCGGGCCTCGGCAGGCGTTGCCCAATTCTCGCTCGCTGTTTGTCAAGTGACGGATGACCAAGCCAATGCGGCGTCTCCCCGCCCACCGCTGGGGGCGGGGCAAGGCGGCAGCCAATGGGTCTGAGGAAGGCGGGCGGTTAGGGGAAAGCAGTGCTGAGGTAGCAGGGTGGCTAGGCTGCTTTCTGAGGAAGAGGTTGGTTTTGGGGTGGTTTCGGTGAGCGGCTCGGCTGCGCTGCGGGAAGGGGTGCCCCGCCGCGGGAAGGGGTGCCCCGCCGCGGGAAGGGGTGCCCCGCCGCGGGAAGGGGTGCCCCGCCGCGGGAAGGAGTGCCCCGCCGCGGGAAGGAGTGCCCTGCCGGCGGTGTACGGGCTGGGGGGCCTGGTCTGGCCTGGTCTGGCCTGGTCTGGTCCGGTCCCCGCGAGGAACAGGGGCAGCTCCCTGCGTCCTCTTGCTCGCGCACCTTCTCCCCCTTTGTTGTGGTGGGGCGTTGCCGGCGCTGAGGGCGGCAAACGGGCGCGGTGGGCCCTGGCGGCGGCGGCCCGGGGATTGGGAGGCTGCCTTTCCTGGCGGGAGGAAACGGCCACGGGGGGTGGGGGAAGTGGCTCCTACTGGCTGCTCGCAGGGTCTGCGTTAGGGGAAAGGGGGGGGGGAGGGGTGGGTGGGTGGGTCGCTGTCACCCCCTCCACCCTTTACACGCTAGAATAGCCCTCGACGCGGGGTGTTGAAAGGGTTGGCCTGTGCCCCCAGTGTGTGTGGGTGAGGGGAGCAGAGGAAAAAAAATTATGCTCTTCTTTCCTGTCCTCCTTGCCTATTTTTTAGTTGGTTTTTTTTACAGAGGTTAGGTGTTCAAGACTTCGTGCTGATGTGGTAGAGAAAGTTAGCAAGTTGCAAAGAAGTGTTTAGGATTGCAAGGCTTCACTTCAGCCAGTGCTCTTTTGTCTGTTCGAGAACTATGGTTGTGAAATATACAGAGCCTACATTAGAGACATGTACATGCAAATTGATTAGTAGTTTTCTTCATGGCATTGGTTTTAATGCTGTGGCTATCTATGCATTGTAAGATGTAAACAAACGTAATCTGTTAAGTGTGTCATCTACCTGGATAAGTACATGGGAGAAGTTGTGTTGTGATAAATACAAGTAGTTGGTGTTACTGCAGAGTTGTAGAGTTCCTATTTGTAATTTTTTGTGGGGAGGGAAGAGAAAAAGCATGAAGTCTTTTAGTCTTCATTCTGGGGAAATAAAAGAAGGCTAAAAAGTAGGTGAGCAATGAGCTCTTGTGATAGTCTTGGAGAGCTGTTGAATTGAACAGCTGAGATTCGGACTGCAGCTTAGTCTCATGTCTCTTTGGTTTTTCGTCAGTTTTTTGACTAAAAAAACGCCAACAGGTGTATTGTGCTCTTTTCAAATCCTTTACTAACAAGTGGATAGCATTAAGAAAAGGCTTTGCTTACTGGGTTTACCTTCAAGTATTTCTGAAAATGGTGCTAGTGAATGCTGCAACGTGTATATTTCGTGTAGGGCTCATGTTATCACTGTTCATGGTTATAAACTACTTGGATTCCATATGTAGTTTATAGTAATAGCTTATTGGGAGACCACAGATAACAGCAGGTTTGTCTTTTCTTAAGTGTTCCTCTCTTAGCCTGGAGAGCTCTACTTTCAGACTGATTTGTGACATTAATTCTGTGGGAACTGAACTCTAGTGAGAAACTGATTAGTCTTTGCTCTGTTCTCCAAACTGGAAAAAAAACCCAAACCAACAAGACCCCCTCTTGCTTAAGTGAAAGGCTTCTCTTAGAAGAACAAGGTTCCTGTCTAGACTTTCCTATGCTTTATCGCAGTGTTGGAGCTTGCGTGGTGTGTGAGTAGATTATTTGTGCATTTGTTCTGAGGCATAGCTTTAAAACTTTAATCTTTACAAACTCTAGTGAATTAGAGGAGAATGAGAATGTAAGTAAAGGGGAGGTTTGTGAAGTTCCCCCAGTTTGTTTAGCGCTATCATGATGAAAGATAGCATTAGTTACAAATGCCTTTAAAAAGAGAAAGGGGAGGGTCTCTCATTTAAGGTGGTTTAAACTTAAAGATGAGTCTAAGCACATATTTAAGAGCATATTGGGATGTTTACTACAATAACCTGGTACTTGCTTGTTATTTTGCAGTTGTGTAGGTCAGACTTTGTCAACTTTCCTGCGGTTCTGTTTGATGATAAAAACACCACAATTGAAAAAATGAGGTTAAAAACATTGGTCTCTTAACCAATCTCTTCTTTTCTTCCACCCAGAAGCTAGATTCATGAACAAAATCAAATAAGTTTGAATTACACAGTGAATCTCCAAATGAAAGGCCCTCCTGAGTCCTCCTCCATTTTCCTGTTCTACTTGATCTTTTGGAAGTGTTGAGCACCAGTTGATATAATTGAGTTTATTTGAGCTCAAAAAAAATCTCTGCTACTACTAAGCTCAACTTTAAAAAACAAAACTTGTTTCCATGTCTCTAATCCCTTTCCCACAAAAGTACTGGGAGAACAGGCTTTGTAGTAGGTTCTGGATAACAATGACTGATCTCTGCTTGAGATTGAAGCGAATTCCTAGGTTTTCTTTGCATAAAGAACAGTGCACAAATTTTTAATTATTATAGAAATTATTCTAGGGCTTTCAAATGTATTCAACGCTGCCTTAATGATTGTGCATATAAGTGCCCTGTAATTGAAAGCATCCATTTATGGGCCTGACTTGCTAAGTGAGCTGTAAATTCTGCTTTTCAGATTGGATTTAATGACTTTTATCATGAAGCCATAAACTGGTTGTGAACTGTGCTGAGAGGCAAACAATACCTAAGCTTACTTTGCCAAAATTTTGTAATTGTTGATTTGTTAAATTGAATTGCTGCAGGTCATGTGATGGGATTAGATTTTTGTAATAGAATGGAGAGTACAAGCAGCCATGTGTTCGGTACGCTCTAGGTTAGAAGAAATTTGCTACTGCAGAAAACCTTCCTAAACATTCCTCTCTGCTTTCAGTAGAGAAACTGTGGTACAAACAGTAAGGCTTCATTCCAGATGACTTTTTATTATGATGAGTGACAGCCATAATGTTAGTGTGAGCCATAAGTGTCAAGTAAGACCAAGAGAAGACTGAGAGAGCAGTTCCTGGGTCTCCTATCAGTTTAGTCTGGGACTCAAGCTAGATTTAATTACACTGGAGCAATACTAGCTTATGCAAAGTGAGCTCTGCTTATCAAGGGGGATTGTTTGAGGAATGATTTTGTTAGATCTGTATTGAAAGTGATCTTGCATGAACTAATTGTTTGGGGTTTAGTGAAGTGGAGATGCTGCTAAGATATACAGATTAAAAACTGAAACAGGTACCTAGGTACCTGATAATCAGTTCTGTGAATATTCCTGTCAAATTTAGCCCAGGAGTATTTATTTTCTAAAATAATGAAGCTGATGCTTGTCTGTTACACATTGAAAATTTTAGTCAAAATTAATGAGATTAGAAGGCCTTAAACTGCTGTGGTTTGGAGTGCTTCTTTGGTGCTTTTGTGGCCTTTTAGTTTTAAGGAGTCCTTAGTAATTAAAGAAAAACCCAGCTTCTGAAGCTTTAATAACATCATGATTGTGCTTATTTTAGTTTTGTGTATGAGAAATATGAGTTTGCTCATTTGATTCATAATCAAACTTCATTAAGTGAGCAAGAGGGAAAAAAGTCTACTTTCAAAGTAGAGCTATATAAAGGTAATAGAGTTATGCATAGTTTCAAGATGCATTGCAATATTAGAGCATAGTATATTTAAAAATTGTGTATGTCGAGTCTCTATTGTTTTTCAAAGTATGTATGTGACAGTAAGTTTGAGCTTCTCCAGTATAACAAAACCAGGTGTCTAATATTCATTTGTAGAGAAAGAATTAGCCCTTATGGAATTACAAAAGGCAGTTTTTGGCAGGATTGTGGGTGAAATGTTTTCTTGTCTGTTCCACTGAGTAATTTGAGTGTGTTCTATCTAAAAGGGAAAAGACAGGCTTTGAATTTAGTTTGAAGTTCATACAGAATTCTGGTTTCCTGCAAGTTGAGATCACTAACATGGAGGAGAACTTTCTCAGATTCCACTGAGAATAAACTGTCTCCTTGTATGGAATAACACAACCTGAAGGATCCAGAAGCAGACAATAAATTAGTTTTGTTTTTCTTCTGTTCAGTGCAAGATTGAATGCTTGTTTTATTGTTTTTCTAAGTCTTGATGACTTTGACAATATAGGAGACATGCAGTACTGCATAAGCTATGCCTTTTAAAACTTCAACTCCCAGTATTGTTTAACCTAAGGTCTTGATGGTGCCTTAAGTAGATGTCTAAGTTTTATTTGGCTCCCCACCAACTCCCCAAGACCCAGCACAAAACCTCCGGCAAAGAGCAAAAGAAAAAAAAACTATGAAGAGATTCAGACTAGCTGAACTATATTAAAATATATGTATTTACGTATATTACAGTTATATACAGTTGAGATACTATATACAATCCCAAAAGGGAAAGGGAAAGTGAAGGGGGGAAAAAAAAAGGACAAAACCAAAACTTATACACAATCAAAACCTCAGGATCTAGCAAACTAAAGAATTAGCAAAAGAATATCTTACTACTTTCCTTGAGACAGCAGAAATTGCGCTGGATGACCGCCGGCACCCTCCGCCTCCCAAGGTCCACAAGGCCTCACCAGGCCTGACTCCCCCACACAGCAGAACTGACAGCAGGGAACCTGCGCCTCCAGAACCACTGGAAGGGAAGAGAGGAAGAGGCTTCTCTCTCCATCTATATATATGTTGGATTACGTAAAGGAATAGGATGGAATACTTCCTTCCTTCCTTCCTGGCAACCAGGAAGGAAGGCCTAAACTCAAAACCATTACAGTAGACTATGCTTCAATTAATGTCACCTTATTGTGAAGCCAGTAATATCATGGGCATATGTGAAGGGAAAGGGTGGATATTCCCTCATCTTCTGAAAGATCTGAAACATTGTGCAGTTGGTGAAATTGATAAAGAATCTTGTCCAAGTTCCAGGAGTAATGAAAAAAATTGCCTTTTACAAAAAAAAAAACCTCAAAAATGGGACTAAAATCAGGAGGAAATGAGCTTGTAGACTCTCAAATACCACAAATTATTTTCCTCTATCTTCTTTACTCAGGAGCTTAACTTCTCTTTATTCCAGAACAGCTCTTACAAGTAAAATTCCTCTAAGCCAGAATACTTCTAGTAAAACTAGGAGAGATCAGATTTCTTTATTTTCAAGATGAATAAGCAGACTGATATGAAATATGCTGCATAAGGTTTTAGAATAAATTAGCCAAAAAGCACTTGATATTTTTGGTAGCACCAGTGTGTTTATAGTATGTTCCAGACGCTCAGGAAAGAATTGCTCTTGAAGATCTTAGTCTGCTAGCATGCTGCCCTTAAGGTTTACTTCGTATTTTATGCTTAGTTATTGCTGGGATAATGGGCTCAATATTTAATACTTGTTGCAGAGAACCACAGTAGAATGGAATAATAGCAGACATGACTGTGACTTTAGAAGCTGCCAACTATGACACTGTTTGACCAACTATAGAAACATGTGCATCAGGAAGTAGAGCTATACTATGGGGACAGAGATAAAATAAATATCACTAGATTTAGGCAGTTTGTAACTTTTCCAGTATTAATCTGTTGGGAATAACAGCACATGCTCCCTGTGTTCCAGCAATCTAAAGAAACCCTTGTATCTCTCTGGGCAACAGTGAGTACACCTTGAGTATTCAAAGCTTCAGTTTTAAAGCACAATCCAGAGAATGTGGAAAGGGATAAAATAGTGGAAGTTTTCTGCTATGTATTGCACTGCTGCCTTGATACTAATAGTTCACCTATAGTTGAGCTCAGAAAGGGATCCTAAAAATCTCCCCATGGTTACTAAGTCCCTGTATGTTGATGTGTTGTAGTGGAAATTGAAAATAGTACATGGGAAGAAAAAAATCAGATTTGGGCTGTAGTGTTGGGCCTCAGTAGAAGAGAGTGAGCAAAGGAAGAGACAGTGAAAAGAATAAGCGATTGGGAAGCACACTTAAAGTCCTTAAAAGCAAAGGCTGTAAATGAGTACTCAGTTTTTTTGAGATGGTTGGCTGTAGACTATGAGGAAATCACAAAAACCATATTGCAAGGAAGAGGGGATATTACATATTTCATCATCATCATCATCATGGCTAGGCTTCGCGAACGAAGATTTGGGAAGGGCTCTACCCACGTTTTTTGCAAGCGCGTTGGTGGCTAAAAAGGCCAATACGAGATAGACACGTCCGGTTGCAAAAGACACAGCAGAAAGACTCCTTAGATGGTATATTCTGCAAGGCTCGATTCTTTCTGCGTTGTCTTTTCTCCTCAAGAGTGATCCTGCGTGCCTTCTCAAAAGCATCAGCAGCGTTATAAATGGTCTGTCTCCAGGCCTCCCGATTGGAGGCCAGAGTAGACCAGTTATGGTGATCAATATGCCCGAGGCTGAGTTGTTGCTTCAGGGAGTCCTTGTATCTTTTCTTCGGAGCTCCTCTCTTGCGGCAGCCGGAGGCAAGTTCACCATAAAGCAGGATCTTAAGGAGGCGGTGGTCCTTCATCCTGGAGACGTGCCCTGCCCAACGCAGCTGTGTTCTCAGTAACATGGCCTCAATACTTGTGATTGCTGCCTGTTCAAGAACAGATCTATTGGTCACATAATCTGACCAGTGGATGTTCAGGATTGTACGGAGGCAGCGTTGATGGAAGCGTTCTAGGAGACGCAGGTGGTGGCGGTAGATGACCCATGATTCGGAACCATATAAAAGAGTAGACAGCACTATGGCTCTGTAAACACTGATCTTGGTACTTTTCTTCAAGTGTTTATTACGCCATACTCTTTTATGGAGTTTTCCAAAGGCACTATATGCCTTCGCTAACCTATTGTCTATCTCCCCGTCGATCTTACCATCCGAGGAGATGAGGCTGCCTAAGTAATTAAACTGTTGGACTGATTTGAGTTCTGACTGGCCGATGGTGATGTGGGGATGATGGAGGACTTCCTGAGGTGCAGGTTGATGGAGAACTTCTGTCTTCTTTAAGCTGACTTCCAGCCCAAAGAGCTCAGCAGCGTCTGCAAAGCAGGATGTTAAACGCTGCAGGGCTGCTTCTGTGTGGGCAACAAGGGCAGCGTCATCAGCGTAAAGCAGCTCCCGGACAAGATGGTTTAGGGTCTTAGTGTGGGCCTTCAATCGCCTTAGGTTGAATAGGCTTCCATCAGTACGATATCGAATGTAGATACCGTCCTGATCATCGAGGTCTGCCATGGCCCTTTGGAGCATCATGCTGAAAAAGACTGTGAATAAGGTAGGAGCGAGAACGCAGCCTTGTTTCACACCATTCTTTATTAGAAAGGGCTCAGAAAGTGTGTTGCCATATCTGACTTGGCCATGCTGATCCTCATGAAGTGAGATGATAATTTTAAGGAACTTGGGGGGACAACCTAAACGTTCCAAAATCTGCCACAGACCTTTTCTGCTCACAGTATCGAAAGCCTTGGTGAGGTCGACAAAGGTTCCATAGAGACCTTTGTTCTGTTCCCTACACTTCTCTTGCGGTTGTCTGAGAACAAATATCATGTCTGTGGTGCTCCTGTTGGCTCTGAAGCCACACTGACTTTCAGGTAGAATTCCTTCTGCTATAGCGGGTATTAGTCTGTTCAGGAGTATTCTTGCCAAGATTTTGCCAGCAATGGAGAACAGAGTAATACCACGGTAATTTGAGCAGTCTGATTTAGTACCTTTCTTCTTATACAAGATGATGATGACTGCATCACGAAGGTCTGAAGGTAGTTCGCCTAGTTCCCAACAGCGTACCACAAGCTCATGAAATTTAGCATGGAGTGCAAGGCCCCCATGTTTCCAGACTTTGGGTGGAATTCCATCAACCCCAGCTGCCTTGCCAATTTTCACCTGCTGTATGGCCTTGAGGGTTTCTCCTAAAGTGGGGGCAGTATCCAATTACATATTTAGCATGTATTTAAATTGCAACCATTTTAGCAATGTGGAAATGTTTCATGCAGTGTTGGCAAAGATTGTTTTCTGGGTGCATTTGGGGAAAAAGCATTTTATATTTCTTTGTGGATGAAGAAAATGTACAAGGCAAAAGACTAGAGGAATGTTTTTAGCAAGAGCCTAGTGTCAACAGTGACAGTGTATGAGAGGATGATTCTTGAGGAACAAAGATCAAAACTTAGATTACTGTATCAATTTGAAGGCAAAAGTTATAGTTGATTAATTGAAATGGGTTTTGCTGGTCAAAAATGAGCTGCAACAGTGACTCCTAAACCCATTACTATAAACATGGTGTCTGAAACTGGGTGGATACAGTTAGAACCCAATGCAGGTGTAGGGCTCCTCATTTTTAATTGAGCTTCTGCCAGATGTTCAGCAGTAAACATGTGCACTCTGCCTTCTATGTCCAAATTGCTCATGAGGTGTAGATTTCTGTCTTTATCCTTTTTATTTAAATTATAATGTTGAGAGCTTTAGGATAATATGACCAAAAATATAAGTGAGAAGATAACCATAGACTGATAGAATTTTTCTGTGATCTTTTGATCAGTCCTTAGGCAATGTCTTTGAGTACTTCTAATTTAATTGAAGTCGTAAAGCTTTCAGGCTTGACATCTTTCCAGAGGAGCATCCCAAACTGTATGAGCTGTGTTCAGATACTTTCTTTGTGAAAAAGGCTGATGATAGCCCTCTATTTGAGGGAGGGATGTGATTCAAATGTACATAATCATGAAGCTTGCAGGTGAGATGAATACAAACAGTTCTTCAGCAAAGCTTGCAGCGGTTGTGTTTTCCACAAAAATCGGATTTGTTACCTGGTGTGCAACAAGCCAATAATTACACATTTGAGAGAGACATTGATTATTTCAGAGTTGCGCAAGGCTAGGTGCTCAGTGGTATTCCACAAATCAAGCACACCAATGATCAAAACTTGTTGCTATTTATACATTTTAGCAAACAAAGGCATTAATGTTCATTGGCTACAAGTTACATAGTTCTTATTAATTAGTATTCTATGTTCTATTGGTTATTTATTCTCTCACTTCTCATGCTAATTAATCCACATCTCAGTCTTTCTCTTCTTTTGAGTTGGTGGGTTTCTTGAGTTGGTGGTCTGTGAGTTGGTGGTCATGATCTCCCCCTGCCAGAATTACCTTTACCCAGTTGGAGCTGATTCAGCACAGTTGCTGAGTTGGCTTTATTAGTTTCTTCCTTATCTTGGGAGTTCTGCCAAATGTCCTTGTGGCCTGTAAATTCTGCATTCTTTGTGTCCACTATCAGTGGTATATACTTCTTCCCAAGCTTTGTTAACCTCCCCTAGTTCTGAGATCATTGAAACATGTCAAGCCCCAAACCTTAACCAGGCAATTCTACTGACAACTAATTTATCTTTCTAACACCTGGACGTCACTTAGAGCTTGTTAGCTGCTGTCTGTTTCATGGATTCAATCTCCCTTCTTGTTGATTAGGCTTGAAAGTATACAAAGATCAAACATCAAAGAACATCCTTTCTTAAGAAAATTTTACATATTCCACATTTTGCAACAGTAGACCACGAGGCACTTTTTGAAACTAGGAAGATAAAGAAAATAGCTAAAAGTAGTTCTTTAAAGCAGTAGGCAGTTAAATTCTGATGCAGTCTGCCACATTGTGGAGGCAGGTTCAAAAAGTGGTTAGATGAATTTGTCGACAGTGGGTCCATAAATGGCTGCTAAAGGGAAGAGGTAGGAATGTAGCCTTTCATTTCCTGCTGTAAAAGTTTAAGATGCTGAAGAATTATGAGGAGAATGGGCTCAGAAAACAGGTTCTTGTGCTTTCCTTGAGTAGCATGTCCTTTTGCCATCTTTGGAGATGGAGCACTAAGTTGGCCGGATGCACCAGTCCTGATAGAGTAGGGTATTTCTTATTAATTTCTTTATTGCTACTTTTTCCTTGCATAATTTGTATTTATCCAAATTGCTCATAATTCAACCTAACTATGCTTTGCACTGTCTCTAGGCTTGGAGCAGAGTGCCACTCTCCTGTGAGTAGTCATCACAATCAGCTGAAGTATTAAGATGAATGAAGTCCTACTTGTGTCACATTCTCTCTGCTCACCCTTTGAAAGATATGGGGCCACTACTGGAATAACTTAGTGAAATTCTTATTGATACTCCTGGCGGTCATGTGAAGGGGGGGGCAGGGGAGGATTTACCCGACCCTTAAAGAGGGGAGATTTTTCTCAACCCTCAGTGATTTATTTGTCTGTCAGTGCCCCAGGGAAACCAAAACCCTTTATGTCTGAATCAGTCTGTCAGGTGTCCCGTAAGGGAACTCTTCACTGAACAGATTCACAGGATTGGGGGGGTAATTCAATTGCCCTTTTTTGGGGAGCTGAACCAAAAGCGTAAGGGAGACCCCTCAGTGGGCCTTCCAATGTGTTATTCCGCTGCTAACAAACTGTCAGCACCTTATAAAGGATTTACTCTAACAGTTTATGGAATAACACTCTTTATTAATACAAATTGTGACAGGTTAATAAGGTTCATAGGTTGTCGGTGATAGTGTCTGACTGCAAAAATGTATTTAAAACAATCTAATGACGCTATAAAGTAAGCACAAACAAGAAATCTAATACAAAGCAATCTTTCAATATACTATAGAGCAAAGCACAAACTCTAGTCCTGAAAGCAGCATTTAGCATGCATAGAATAAGTTTCTTACCCAATAGACGTCCCTATGGGGGGGAAGACAGGTTCAACCCGTCAGCCGATCCAAGCAGTTTCGGTGGAGTCCTTCTCTGATTTTTCCCTATTTCCAGCTTACTTTTATATTATTTCTTTAGGTTTAGGTGGAGCTTGAGTGACTCTAGTCATAAGTACTTAATTGGGTAGTCATCCTTGGCATTTATCTCCCTTGGTGGACAGATACGGCATGGTCTTTGAACTAAAAAGTATCACCATGTTCCCCTTCCTGCAGGATGTTTATGGAGGGAGGCCACGGTGCCTTCACGCTACTCCCCTCTCCATTGCATTCCCCATAGCAGGTGCTTATCATTGTTTAGGGAACTTTCGTAGGGCATGTTGACCATGTTCCATCTGGGAAGCAGCAGCTGCATTTTCCCCTTTAATTCTTATTCTCCTTTAATTTTTAACCCTATCCATTATTCCACACTGGCAAATCCCTGAGATGGCAAAACAATAGCTAGAATGAAGAAGTTAGTTTAAGCCTCCCAGACTTAGTCTGCAGCTGTGGTGTATGTTGTGATGTTTTGGTTTTGTTATTTTTAATAGCTGCTAAATTGTAATACTCATTGCAATAAAGAGCTCTTTAAGTGTATCCCTTTGTGGTTTATATTTTTTTAAAGCTACTTTTCACTGGGGTACCAGATCAGCTGGTGCTTTCTGACAGCTTCTAGAGAAGCTGAATTGAGCACGTCTGTAAGGGAACGGGTTAAAACTAAGTTCATTCATTCATGGCTAGGCTTCGCGAACGAAGATTTGGGAAGGGCTCTACCCATGTTTGTTACAAGCGCGTTGGTGGCTAAAAAGGCCAATACGAGATAGGCACGTCCGGTTGCAATAGGTACAGCAGAAGGACTCCTTAGGTGGTATATTCTGCAAGACACGATTCTTTCTGCGTTGTCTTTTCTCCTCAAGAGTGATCCTGCGTGCTTTCTCAAAAGCATCAGCAGCGTTAAAGATAGTGTGTCTCCAGACCACTCGATTGGAGGCCAGAGTAGACCAGTTATGTTGATCAATATTGCCAAGGCTGAGATGTTGTTTCAGGGAGTCCTTGTATCTTCTCTTCGGGGCCCCTCTCTTGCGGCAGCCGGTGGCAAGTTCACCATAAAGCAGGATCTTAGGGAGGCGGTGGTCCTTCATCCTGGAGACGTGCCCTGCCCAACGCAGCTGTGTTCTCAGCAACATGGCCTCAATACTTGTAACTGCTGCTTGTTCTAGAACAGACGTATTAGTCACATAATCTGACCAGTGGATGTTTAGGATTGTGCGGAGACAGCGTTGATGGAAGCGTTCTAGGAGACGCAGGTGGTGGCGGTAGATGACCCATGATACAGATCCATATAAGAGAGTAGACAGCACTATGGCTCTGTAAACACTGATCTTTGTACTTTTCTTCAAGTGTTTATTTCACCATACTCTTTTATGAAGCTTTCCGAAGGCACTATATGCCTTTGCTAACCTATTTTCTATCTCTCCATTAATCTTACCATCCGAGGAGATGAGGCTACCTAGGTGTGGTAGTTAAGTCTAGGCCTTCCTTGGTGACCAGTTTGTAACCAAGGAAGTGCCCAGATTTACCCGGTATTCCCTACGAGTTTTACATAAGCCAGGGTATAAGAAGAAAGGAGGAGAGGCCTTTGCCCCTCTTTCCTTCCAGCGGCTTTGGAGGTGCGGGTTTCCCTGCTGTTGAGTCTGTCATGTTGGGGAGTGAGGCCTGGTAAGGCCTTGCTGACCTTGGGAGACAGAGGTTGCCGGCGGTCGTTCCAGTGCAGCTTTCTGTTGACCCAAGGAGAGTAGTAAGATATTCTTTTGTTAATTCTTTTAGTTGCTAGATCTTGGGCTATTGATCATGTATATTTTATTTTGGTTTTGTTCCTTTTTTCCCTTCCCCCTTCCCTTTCCCTTTTGAAATTGTACATATATTTCAATTGTACATAAATGTAATATAAGTGTAAATATATTTATATATATTGCTTTAGCTGTCTCTCTCTCGTTTCGGTTCTCTTGGTTTTTTTCTTTTCCCTTGGTTTGAGGGGGGAGGGGGGAATGGGGAGCTCTTGTGGTGAGGTTTGGAGACTTAGCAGGGAGCCAGCTTCAAACCACAACAGTAGGTAATTAAACTGCTGGACTGATTTGAGCTCTGATTGGCCAATGGTGATATGGGGATGATGGAAGACTTCCTGAGTTGCAGGTTGATAGAGAACTTCTGTGTTCTTTAAGCTGACTTCCAGCCCAAAGAGCTCAGCAGCGTCTGCAAAGCAGGATGTTAAATGCTGCAGAGCTGCTTCTGTGTGGGCAACAAGGGTGGCGTCATCAGCTTAAAGCAGCTCCCGGACAAGATGATTTAAGGTCTTAGTATGGGCCTTCAGTCGCCTTAGGTTGAATAGGCTTCCATCAGTATGGTATCAAATGTAGATACCATCCTGATCATCGAGGTCTGCCATGGCCCTTTGGAGCATCATACTGAAAAAGACTGTGAATAGGGTTGGTGTGAGAACGCAGCCTTGTTTCACACCATTAGTTATTAGAAAGGACTCAGAAAGTGCATTGCCATATCTGACTTGGCCGTGCTGATCCTCGTGGAGTGAGATGATCATTTTAAGGAACTTAGGGGGACAACCTAAACGTTCCAAAATCTGCCACAGACCTTTTCTGCTCACAGTATCAAAAGCCTTGGTGAGGTCGACAAAGGTTCCATAGAGACCTTTGTTCTGTTCCCTACACTTCTCTTGCAGTTGTCTGAGAACAAATACCATGTCTGTGGTACTCCTGTTGGCTCTGAAACCACACTGAGATTCAGGTAGAATTCCTTCTGCTATAGCGGGTATTAGTCTGTTCAGGAGTATTCTTGCCAGGATTTTGCCAGCAATGGAGAGCAGAGTAATACCATGGTAATTTGAGCAGTTTGATTTAACTCCTTTCTTCTTATACAAAGTGATGATGACTGTACCACGAAGGTCTGATGGTAGTTCGCCTCGTTCCCAACAGCGCACCACAAACTCGTGAAATTTAGCATGGAGTGCAAGGCCCCCATGTTTCCAGACTTCGGGTGGAATTCCATCAACCCCAGCTGCCTTGCCAATTTTCACCTGCTGTATGGCCTTAAGGGTTTCTCCTGAAGTTAAAACTAAGTATAGTATCTGGAAATGTCTGATTAGTTAGGTCTGAGCTTAGAGTCTTTTGGAAATGGGAAAAGAAAGATTTATATTTGTTTTTCCCTCTGAGTATGTCAAAATAGTATGAGAGTTCAAATATAAAGAAAAACTGAAATGTATGGGGCTTGTAAATTCTTTTCTGCTGCAAGACTTTAATTTCTAAAATGTGCGTTTGAAGCAGAAAGGTGAATCTTGGTTTAAAACAAAAAAACACCAGAGAATACAGAAAATGATACATAGATCAGTCTTAAAGGAGAGAATACTGCAAAATTGGACACCTCATCACAAGGAGTATTGTAAAGCTGAAAAATTGTATAAAAGCATTGAGAATGTTTGGAGGGCCTGGAAGAATAGGCAATTTACCTTGGTGGTAAATGACACCCTACTGAAGTGTTTTATAAGGCTGACAATCAATTCTGGGGCATTGAAAGGTCAAATTTGAAGCTAAAGACCAGGAAATATGTATATTATGTGTCAGTGAACTCCATAAATGGGGAGTATTGGTGTGTCGATAAACAGTGATAGTGATACTTGGTCGCCCACATCTTTCAACACTGAATTTAATGTATTATACCATCAATTGCTAGCGTTTAAAATGGGATCTTTAAAGCAAAAGAGGCTATCTTCTTTGATTTGGTCTTTTTCAATTTCTTGCATATGCCTCTGAAGCATCTAGTGTTGGCCTTGCTCAAATGTTGAAGTCTTTTTATAAAGCTCAGAGTGACTGCTGTTCCCTGTTTCAGAAACCTACTGAGTGTTTTGTAAAACAGCAGAGACCATGCAAGCCTCCTGTTTCATCTCTGGAGTTAGTGTACTGCATTAGGGGTCTAATGTGTTTCACTTCCAAGCTTGCAAACAGTTCAGAACATGTGAAAAAGGGAGTGTAAGACTGCTTAATTTGAAATGGATCAGTTTTTACTTGGTTATCTAGCTGAGTCTTTGTGGAAAGGTGTTAGCACTGGTGCTGGGAGCGTGGTGGTGTCACAGGGAAGAAAGGAAGGAGGGCTATGCTTCCTGCGGCAGGAAGCTGTTGCGTTGGCTTGCCTCCCTATGAAACTGTACCCTGAGTGCCCTAGTCAGTGTTTAATTTGAAAATTTCTATGATTCTCTGGTTTAGGATAGATTATTTTGAATAGCTTGCATAAAGTTACCAGTGTTAATCTTGAGTCCCTGTTAATTGGAACCTCTGTCTCCTTGATCCCAGAAAACTACATAGGACCATTATGTCCTCAAGCAATTTCTAACAACTGTCTGCATGGTTGGTTTGGGGCTTATATTTTAATACCTAGAAGTAACCTAATAGAAGCTTCAAAAACAAGATTTTTTTTCTAAATGGCTATAATTTTTCTTTTGAATGATTTGAAGTGCAAATTGCAGTGAATGTTAAACGTAGCCCAAGTTTCAGCATCTCTTCTAATATTTCATTTTATATAAAATATCCTGATCAGGTAGTTGATACTGAAAGGCTATCAAAGTTGAAAACAAACAGTTCTACTACCCAGGTGCCTGCAAACTAAGATTTCAACTATCCTTTAATGAATTTTGAAAGACTTGATGATTTCGAGCACTGCCAGTTGAGAAGATTGATTATCTGTAGACCATTGAACTCTAGATTGAAAGATGGGAATAAGCTTATTACCAACTTTATGAGTAAATTTCAAATTGGTGTCCACAGTAGAACAAAAATTGGTAATTTAAAGCATGATAAACAATGAGGAGAGGCTTGTGAAATGGCGGGCTGTTGGAAGAATTCTGTCAAGCTGTCATGACTAAATGACATTCCAAACCCAATTTTGCTTGCTAAATTAATTTGGACATGGGCAGAACATGCATATATGTGTATACAGTTTGTCAATCACTTGTGGAAAATTTTAATAAATGAATAGACCCAGCCAGCCTAGGTGCAAAGTTAATAGACTAAAGTTAATTTGTGTATTTTTCTGGAGTTGATTTAGCCAGGAAAGACTCGAGGAAAAATTAAATGTCTAATCCAACAGTAACCTTAGTCTGTCCTAACTGTTAAAGAGTCTGCAGCAAACTTGCATATGAACTTAATTGGTTAAGTATCTAACCACGATGCAGACTTATCTGAACTATTATCTGACTTGTTTTAGGATGCAGTGTCCTATGGCGTTTGGTTAATGAAAAGTCCTAAGAAGGTGTTTGTTTCATGTGAAACCTCAGTGCTAATGTGTCTGTTTTGGTTTGTGTTTTTAGGGATCAGACAGGAATCTAATTTATTGCTTGCTGAGTGTTCTGTCTGGTGAAAGTCATGTCATCCATATTGCCATTCACTCCACCAGTTGTGAAGAGACTTCTGGGGTGGAAAAAATCTGCTGGTGGCTCTGGAGGGGCTACTGGTAGTGAGCAGAATGGTCAGGATGAAAAGTGGTGTGAAAAAGCAGTGAAAAGCTTGGTCAAGAAGCTAAAGAAAACAGGACAGCTGGATGAGCTTGAGAAGGCAATTACCACTCAGAATTGCAGTACAAAATGTGTGACCATACCAAGGTAAGCGCTGTTGTGTTTGAAATTGTTACAACCACTTAAAAATAACTAAATGGATGTTTAGGCTATCTGAACAAATTATTAAAAAATCAGTTGCATGCTCTGATTCTTTACAAAATCTTTAAAACCTATTTTGTTTTTATACAGTGCTTGCTTACAACTGAATCACATGCTTTGTAAAGTTACAATTTCATATGTTTTCATAACTACATAGATTCCAATTTGTATGTATTCTGGTGGTGCCTGGCACAGCTCTTCGTTTGTAGCACTGCCTTATGCTTTTATTTAATAACCATGTCTATAATCAGAGGGGCATACTTGAACCTACACTTTCACTTTAAAAATAAAAGACTAATTTTTCCTTGGTCAACACTTCAGTCATCTAATTATTTTGTTGTATCTGGTAGTTTCATTTAAATTGTACAAGCTGCATCAGTTCTCCCTTTTGAAGTGAAGTTTTGTCTTTGGAGGCAGACTGTCTGAAGACCATTTTAATTATTTGTTACTGGTTAATGTAAATGCTTTTTTATTTAGTAACTTGGAGTATTTCTAGAACTGCTCTTCTGCTCCTGATATGTATATACATTTAGGTGAATGGCTTGCATTCTACCCCTTTGACTTTCTCAATTCATAGCAACTGCTGTGTGAGGGGCAAGGGTTATGCTTGTAAGTATAATGCAGGCTGTTTTCGGTTCACGTTGTACAGAAATCCCACTAAGGTGCCTGTGCAAGGTCATTATGTGCAACATAAGTATCAAATCACTTCACAGGTATATTTTTCTATGAAAAGGGGGTCTGGTGGCATGGAAATATTTTGGGCACTTAGCGCCTTGACACTTAAAATAATTTTTAGGGGAGAGAAACTGTATCTGGTTTATGACCTTAATTTCTATATTAGCACATTCATCCCAACTACTTTTAAACTTTGTATTAATCATAGTGCGAACTAGATTTGACTGGTGTCAGTAATGATTTCCATGTATCAAATGTGTTATAGCTGTTATCTGATAATGGTTTTAATGTTCTCTTTTTTAGATTTGACACAGCTGTCTGGGAAAATCATGAGTATGCTCTGAATAAATGACTACTTTGTGTTTTCTCTTTTCTATTCACCTTTTGTTTCTAATGTTGCCCTCTGCTTGTATTTTCTTCCCTAGAGCAGTCCCAAAATTCTCTGGGTTTCCCTTCTGCTTTCTTCCTTTTGCTGGCTGGAAAACAATCGGAAATAAAATATTAGCTCTTTCTTGTCTTAGTGTATATCAGTAGACTAAGATTGGAACCTGTAGGGGTATGTATTTCTTGACATAAGATGACTATATATTTAGGAAGTCTTTATCATGACAAAGACAAAATGCTTAATTGGGAGGTGTTTCACATGACAGAAGCTAAATATGCCATATAGAGATTCACTTGATATAAAATGTCTATCTTCTAGAGCTCTCCTGCAAGGGTACTGGGGCAGTAAATATTGCTATTTCAGAAGAATAGTTGTCAAATATTTTTTAGAAGATACAAACAGTATGCTAATATATCATTGTTTTCCTAGTCTACTTTGGGTATGTCCTCCTGCTTGCATGACCTTTTGTGTGACACAGTAAATAATAACAGAATACGAAGCTCTGTGATACTCTGTAAAGCCTCCATGTTGTGACCAGCAGTTCTTGCTGGGCTATGATGCACTCACTGTTCTCTATCCTCCAGTAAGCTGTAAAAAGGACTGGACCTAGGTTTTACTTTTCTTGCCTACCTTAGGAGCAAGCCAATAGCAAGAGAGCTCTTGAAGTGATGTTGGCTATTGTACAAGGTTTAATTTTAAATTAAGAAATGGCTTTGGTATTAAGGGTATTAAGAGATGATATCAGTGTTGCCAGAATTCTTGAGTTTCGTAGTTGGCTTTTGGACTGTTGATATTATTTCACTTTGACAGCAGTAGTCTGGGTTCCCAAAAAATAACAAATGTCAACTCAGTGCTGTAATGACTTCTGGAGATTCTTGTTCTTGGATTTAGTAAATTAACAAAACTACTGCTTGAGACCCATTTAATGAATGTCTTAAAGATCTGTAGATCAGCAAGGAAAAATAATAAAATGCTAAATTTGAAACTTTTTTCTTTCCTAGTCAGCAGGAAGTTTGAGGTGCCAAGATGCTGAGATGTAGTTTTGATGTGGTAGCTGGGCTAACTTTCCAAACCTTGTTCTGCTTGGGGAGGGTCTTTGTGTTTGGTTTTGTGTGGTTTTTTTAACTTGCTTTAGATTTACTTACTAATACTCAGTGTAGATATTGACAGGTGATGTGGGATGCTTCTGTTTGCCACTGTTGCATTATTCCCTCAACAGAAGTTTCAGTTGTGGTTTCACAAATTTCTGGTCCTCTTGGAGATTTCCAGAGTTTGATACAGTACTTAACTCTAGTATACTTTTTCGTCATTGAAACCTAAAGCAACTAAACACCTACAAGCTTTTCTCAAAACTGAGAGCAGCTTGGACAATGGTTGTATTAAATTGCCTCTTCAGAAATCTGCATATTATATATTACTGTATGTCATTGATAATCCTGTTGAGTTAGGATTGCTCTGTTTCTATGCTGTTTGTCAAGGTGACTACATACTGAGGCTGATACTGTGTGAGCTATGCAAAAGCTGCTCATGTAGTAATTAACAGAACTTCTGCAGACTAATAGAGGTTCTGAGAAAGCAGAAGCAAACAGATGGAGTGGGTGTTGGCATTGCACAGCAGGGGTGCTTAGCTCTTCGTAAATGGGTCAGTAATCTAGAGCAGAGGCTAAATAAGTACAGAGGTCCTTTTGACACTAGCCCTCTAAGTAATTTGTAGTTATATTGCTGAATCCTCCCAGCAAGCCAGTGGGATTCTAATCACATAATCCCTGTGTATCTTGAAACTAAATGTTGGTATGTGAGTTCACTTTTCTAAAACACATAATGAATTTGGTAGAATTTAAGATCCTTTCTTTATGCTCTCCTTTGCAGTTTGACAAATGGGGCACAAGAAGCAGTCAGTGAAGTAACAGAGCATGAGCATCCATTTATATGTCTTCTAATGGAGCAATTTCTTATAATGGATTATTCTGTTGAAATAGAATGGCAGAATCGTAGAACAGTTTGGGTTGGAAGGGACCTTAAAGATCATGTAGTTCCAACCTCCCTGCCATGGACAGGGACACCTTCCACTAACTAAACAAGGTTGCTCAAAGTCTTGTCCATTAATACTTTGTAACTAGTGGTAGCTAAAATCCAAGCCTTTAACAAACCAAACCATGCCTCATAGTGAATAGTCAAATGGCATATTCATAATCTATCTTCATTATTTAAAAAGTTGTTTCAGTGGTGACAGTACATAGTATTGGAATCCAAAGCAGGGAAACAAATAACTAGTTTCCTCATCTCAGTTTTTTGGTGTGATCAGCTGTGTGGTTTTTCTGTCTTTAAAAGAGTATAGATATGCTTCATGCTTTCTTCTTGCTTCTTGTAAATAAAACTTACCAAATGCAGTTACTTTTGTAAAATGCCTGATAATGTACAACTAATAACAGAGTTTAGTCGGGACAGGTTTGGGATAATGTTGGCCTGGACTGTTGTAGCTTCTATATTTTTAAAAATGAAAAAAAGCTAGGGGAAGGGAAGCATTGAGTTTAGACTCCTTCATGATGTCCTGTGTTCCTCTAGAGCATACATATCTGAAACCTAATGCAGAACTGACTGTGTCCTTCCTGAGCTGTAACTGGGTACATCCATATCACAGGTTGATTTCTGCTTCCATGCAAATATTTGTGTAATTTGACAACTGTATTAGGGCTTTATTTTATATGAAGTATTACTACTAAAACTGCAGAGTCTGATGAAAGTTCATCAAATTTGTGAAAGCAAGACTGTTTGACATGGTCAAAATTCTCTAAAGAAAATATGAATTTCTCTATTATACTAATGTTATTCCTTTGCTTGCTTGTCCTGCAGCCCTTTTTTCATTCCCTGCAGTGAGTTAGCACTATGGGTAAGATAGGCAGCCTAGGCATAGCTTACGGCACATGTTAAAATTGTTTTCTGAAGGCTGGTTCTCTTCGTTAGTTAATATGAGCCTCCATACGTGGAAGTTTAGTGGTGATCACAGTGTTTACAAAGGAGTTAACAGCAGAAGTAAACTGGGCAAGGAAATGTCCTGTTTAAAGATGGGACAACTCGCTTGGAAATGCTGTTTGAGAACAAACAAACCTTAAAATTATGACATTTTGATGCCTTTTTCTTCACACGACTGAGTAAAAAGTAATTTCTAATTTAGGTCTAAAGGGAATAATTTTTCTTAAATATAACTTGTGCTACTAGTTAGCATGTTTTCTTGAATTCCCTGGGAATATTTGTCAGGAAAGTGATCACATAGCTGCATTCAATAACCTAGTTTTAAGGATGCTCTTGATCACCAGTAGAGCAGAGTTGTCAAGCTAATGTGGCTTTTAGAATTGTTCGTTTTCAAGCTTTAAGATCTTTCCCCAAAATAGGTTACTTCAGAGTATATCAATACAGAAATTCCTTTGTTCCTTCTCAGGTTAAAGCCACAGGAAATTGGTGGTTTCAACAATTACACTGGGAATAGGGAAAGTTCCTCTGGAAACTGTTTTAGGAGAGTTCCCAACATCTGCTGCTAAGCTATGAGTGAATTAGCTAAGAGGACAACAGCAGGCAGTTAGATTGACACGTTAGATCCTAAATTAACGTTGCTATTCCAGACAGAGGTGAAGTCTGTTTTCCCAAAAGCAGAACTTGGCACTGTCTGCTAGTTTGTAGCTGAGCTGGGATAATTTACTATTCAAGTTGGGGATGGACATCGATTCTTAATCATAGCTCACAAGTTGAGAGCTGCTATGTATAAAGAATGTCCTCATAGCATATGCCATATCTCAGTCCATATGTATTCACTTAGCTGTAAATTGGTTCTATGAATGTTTGAAGACTATAGTTGAACATCTTGAGCTTTCTAAAATATAGATATTTAAACAGTGCATCAGAATACAGTAAAGTACTATTTTTATTGCTGAGGTTACAGGAAGAGTGTGCTTGTAAATTTTTTGTTGATGAACTGACTCCCTTTTCTCATGACAGGATTACTGAGGATGAAGCAGAGACCCCTCTGATTTTTCTCTTGTTGGAATTTCAATTAAAATAATGCTTTAGAAGAAAGCCAGAGAGATCTTTCCTGGAAATATGGCAAGGCATAGTTGAGGTTTTGGGGAGTGTTGGCCAAAATTAGCTTCAAAATCCCCTCATCCTCTTTGATAGCTGGTGCTGTGAAGACTTTGAATGTGTTAACTGGAAAGGTATAGCAGGAGAATCAAATTGCCCTTCCTCTTCTCAGTTCTGTAATTATGGTGGGAGTTGAATGTTGTCTCTATGTTCTCTGTAAAAGACTAAAGAAAGTTCTTGGTGCTTTCTAAGTGTGTCATGCCAGGCTCTAGCCTCCACAGGACAGTAAGAATGGAGTGATGGTGTGCTTTACAGTGGCTTCCTTTTGTGTGTGTGACATTCCTTCATCTTGGAGTTGGCCCTGTGTGTATGCGCTACTCCAGCAGCTTACTGTATAACTTCCTGACTTCCTCTTAGTAAATGGTGTGCAACCTGAATTTCCAGCCTAGAAAACAGCCAGGCAGCTGCTTGTCTGGTGAATAGTGTCCACCTGCATTGCCTGAACATAAAATGTGAAAAGATGATCCTGTGAGAGAAACAGTCTGTTTCTGAAAGTGATGAGTGCGGAGCAGCTGACTTTAGGGGTGTGTTTCTGATGCTTTACAGTGTCTTTTAATCTGTGTTGAGAGTTTCTTTCAATAACTTTACAATGACCGCTTTCAACTGGTCTATGTTCTGTAGTGCTGTATTGTGCAGTCTGGATTAGTGTGTAGAGAGAACAAGAATGCTCTGAGAGATTCTACCAATGTCCTTGGAGCCTTTCTCATAGTTGGGGTAGCAGAAGCTGGCACCTGGTTTTCCAAGACAATCTCCCTACAAAACTATCCTAAAAATCAATTTAGCTCATGTTTTATCACAAAATTAAACTTAAAAATGAGTTAAGTGGTGGTCAATCACAAATTTCTCTGTTTCTTTTAAGCTGGTGAAAGAAAAGTCTGTTTAGACTAACTAACCATCAACTTGTCCAGCATTAATATTCCTGTTTTATATATATTTTTTTTTAATGCTTACCTAGGGAAGGAGCTGGATAACTGTATGATGTCTGTGGTGCTTGTCTTCAAAAACTGACTTGAAATAAATGACTTTTTGAAGCTTTTTGTGAAAACAGTAATTTCTTAGTAAAAAGCATTTTTGAGTAAAAATGTTTTGTGAACTGGTCACTCTTGAGGTCCTTGTTAATTGAGAGGAACCATCATGGATGGGGTTGTGACAGTGTAGTGAATGGTCAAAGCAGAATAAGCTAACAAGTTAAATACTGTCGTTCCCTTAATCCTTTCTACATAACTTCCACATTATAGCCTAAAGTTAAATTGTTTGCTTTCTCCTATTTGATTCATAGTGTCAGTGTATTTCATATGTAGAGTAGGATGGAGGATTTCTAATAGCATATTTTTCTTCTACCAACACTTCCTACTTGAATGGCTGATTAGAAGCAGGCTCCTATTCCTGGTGTATCCCCCTCTCTCTGGGGAGATATTATAGCTGCTTTCCAGTACCTAAATGGGCTACAAGAGAGCTGGAGAGGGACTTTGGACAAGCGCATGGAGTGATAGGACAAAGGGGAATGGCTTCAAACTGACAGAGGGCAGGTTTAGATATTAGGAAGAAATTCTTCATTGTGAAGGTGGTGAGGCACTGGCACAGGTTGCCCAGAGAAGCTGTGTCTGCCCCATTCCTGGCAGTGTTCAATGCCAGGTTGGATGGGGCTTTGAGCAACCTGGCCTAGTAGAAGGTGTTCCTGCCCATGGCAGGGGGGTTGGGACTGGATGGTCTTTAAGGTTCTTTTCAACCCAAACCATTCTGATATCTGTATACAGAAGAATGTATGTACATCAGTAGGGCACTGACTAGACACTGTGTATTACAGCAGTTAGGGCCTTGCAAGTCACTCATTCTTTAGAAGATGAATTTGAAGACTTGAAGCTTTCTAGCCTTCTAACACAGTGTTGATTGAAATTAAAAATGTAATTGAATGAGTTTTAATTATAAATACTAAAATATAGCTGTTAACTTGGTTTCTTGCACAACTGGTGTTGAGGACTGAATTGCTGTAACTAAGGTTAAGCTTTAGTGTAGGCATAGTTCAGGTTACGGTATCTTATAATAATGTCATCCTGAAAAAGGAAGTCTTAGAGTATTAAAGATACTTAGGGCTACCAGTTTTAAGCTTGCGCATTTCAGGAAGCCATGTGACTTACCCACATAATTTGTTAGAGTTGGTATGCCAAGCAGAAAGTATTGGCATGTCATTTGAGATAGGTCAACAGGTAAAAATATAAATGTGCAAGATACTTAGTCAGTAGCAAAATGCTGTGTAGTTCAAAGGAGCTTGTCTCTTGAGTCAGGAGGAAAAAACATTCAATTTTGGGGACTATATTGTATACTAACTGGAGCACTGGATAAAGGCTTGGGAAATGTGGATTCTGGCCTTGTTTCAGCTGCTTTTTCTCAGGTAACTGTACAGGTTTTTAATTTGCTGTCATTTTTCAGTCTATAAATTGAGATGATTTTTTGTAAGGTGTATGATAATGCCACTTCTTCACCTCAGTGGTATAAGCTGTATTATTTGTTTAGGGAGTAAGTTTAAGGTATTGTTCCCATTGGAGTATCAGTGATGTGGAAAACAAATTTATGGGTGAAAAAATGTTCTTGGCATTTGTGCAACTTCAAGTTACTGTTGCTCCTCATTAGGATTGCCTTAATGATAAGAAACAGGAAGAGTCAGAATCAAAAATAATGTTAAAGCTTGCTTGATTTTTATATGCCATTTATTGTTTGTCAGGTAAACAACTGATGCCAGGGCTGTTGAGTTTTAAGCAAATGAAAAAGAGCTACTTGTGATTACTTTAGTGACTTACCTGCTCAGTGAATTCTGGTACAAAGCTCTAACTAGGAAGAATAATATCTGTATCTGATGCTTCATGCTGCCATTAAGACATATTAGTGGCTCAAGGAAAATGTTGACTGTGCTTTATTGTCAATACTGAGCCCCAGATTATCTCATAAATAGTACTTATTTTCCCTCCAATAATGGAATTGAGGCTTTAGTTGGCTTCAGTCAATTCTAAATTATTCCTTGGCTTACTGTGGTAATTTGTCTTTATATCAGGCCAGCTATTCAGTGTGATCAAGATTCTTCTCCTCATTACATTCTTCTTCTGTAGAAGTCAGCCAATTTAGTTTTCTTGGTACTGTAACAAAACACTTGAGTGCTGTTTTTACTAGTGTGGATGTTTTATGACAACCAGAGCAATTTTACAGAAAAAAATCCTGATTGTCTTGCTCAGGCAGTTAGCCTACAAAGAATTTCTAGGATAAACAGCATACTGCAGTTCTTTTACTGCTGCAGCTTTGAAAACAAATAGCTAGTTAATAGGCTCCCTACTGATTTAATCCTGTTTGTAATCTACACCTACTAATTTAATAAAAGTAGCTTCGCATGTCTTATTTACTACTTTTTTTTGTTCACTTACTCTGACTTGGTTGCAGTGCCAGTTGGTGGAAAACTAAAATTTACTGTATAAAATTCCGTAGTCTTATCATGAACAGTTTTCTTTGGCTTCTGTCATGCTGCATTATTTGAAGCTGACTGGCAGAATACAAGAGAACAATCTGGAGCTGGAGTAAGTTCACATCTTGCTGCATATGCTTCAAAATTGGCAGAACAATGAGGTTGGGAAAATCCCCTTGAGCAGCAAGTGCTGCACAGTAATCTGACTTCAGCATTTGTTCAGAAAAGATTCCCCAAATTGTGGCTTTTTATTCTGAAATGTACAAGCAAGTTTTAGTAGGTCAAGAATTGAAAGTTTTTGCTTAGAATATTTGCCCATAATTATAGATAAACTGACCATTTCTTTGGATGCTTGGGTTATCTTTTCTTGGATACTGGATGGAGAAAAGCCTGATGCAAAAGAAGCATACTCTGAGTTTTGTTTATATGCAAAATTTCAATGTTACTATTTAGTTGAATTGGCAAGTTACATCTCAGAGCTGGTATTTACTTCCTCTTAGTTTTGTGGGAGGCTACAAGTCAGGTTCCTCTGACATTTGAAATAATTGTATCTCATGCTGTAGTTTTGCAATTTTGATCATGAAGAAAGGCTGATGACAATTGATATAGAATCTTGCAGCTTTGTGGCATGGAAAGTTGTGTTTGGAACAGTGTTTGACTCTCAGGTGTTTGGTTGAAGTCTTTTCTGTTTAATAGATAACTCAAATGTTGATTTCATGGGGTCCAACTACATTTTCCAAGATTGGCTTCTGAACCTTGCTGTGTTAGTGTAAGCCTACAGCAGTGCAACCTCAAATCACCAAAGCTTATTGATAGTTCTTTACTGTCTTTCTGTAATAAATATCCCCTTCTGTTATAGTGGGAGGAACTTAAATATAAACTTAACAGCCATATCGGGGAAAGAATTCAAGTGTGTCCATACTGATGAATTCAACAAAATTAATAATGAAAATACCTTTTTAGTTCCTTTGTATTTAAATTTTGAGTGTCTAATGTTCTGCTTGTCCCATGTACTGGTCTTGCAGACTGATGTCTTGTCTAAGCACAGTTAGTAACCAAAAATCAATGTTTTGCTGTCACCTATACATCTCAATTAGGCGAATATAGTAAGAGAACAGAAGGCCTTGTACATGCTGCAAGCTGCATTGGTGGCAGCTGTTTTAAAAATGCTGTAATAGTCTGTTAAATGCTAGGAAGAAATTTTTACTGGAGCCATGTCTTTCATCATGTGGGAAACATTCAGTGTTTTGATAAACAACCACAGACATTCCAATAAGGATTTAAACAGCTCCCCCTTCCAGCAAGAATCCACATAACTGTTCACTTGAATGCTACTGTTCCTCAAACCTTTGAAACTCCCATCTTTTTGCCTGCAATAGGACAGAGAGAGAGCAGGATAACTGTCACCTCAGCAGAGGGCATATGGTGGTAGAACATGGTTGACTCCCGGTAGGTGGAGTGAGGAAAAGAAACTGTTGGATGTCCTGGGAAACTGCTTTAACAGTTGAGCACTTGCATGTGAGGCAAGAGCGCTTGTGGGTATTGTCTTGAGATGCATGTACTGGGTGCGGATCGTGAGCAAGATGCTCGAAGGCTTCAGGACTTGTCCGTGATCTTATCGTGTCCTTTCTGTCTACCTCTAGGCAGTGAAGCTCAGGAAATAGATTTTGATTTTTGTTCTAAGGGTATCCCCTCCATACTCAGATTTTCTGTGAACAGTATCTAATATGGGATCCTGTGTTCTGTTCTGAGCCTGAGGAGAGCAGGGGCCTGTAGTTAGACACCTTGGCTGTTAAGTTGCTTTCTTGATTTTTGCTTTAGCATGTTTGCTGAGATATTATATTGCCTTATTTGTTTTTGCTAAGTTAATTTTAAAAATAAAATACTGCTTTCTTGTATCAGAACAATGAAACTCTTCAAGCCTTTTTATGGCTTCCTTGGTAGTTGTGAATTTTCTTTATTTCTCATAAAATATGGACGTTGCTGTGAATGCTGGTAACATCATTGTCTGACTTAATTTTGTATTTAATTTTAGCAAAATGATATAACAGTGATGGCACCACTACCATTCAGTTCTCTTCCCCAGTATATTGCTTGGGAAAGCTTCCTCTATGGTTCAAACCTTAACTTCATTTGAAATACTTTATAGGAAACACTAAATGCCTTAGTTATATATTACTTGATGTTTCTTTAAATTTTCATATCCCTCATTTTTAGAGATAGTCCCTTGTTTAGAACACAGATCAAGTTCAATGTATTCTGTTTACCCATTTTCTGCTAGGTGTGCATGGCTTGGGCTGCAGCAGGGGTCATTCTGGGTGTAGTGCCTTCCTGGGTTTCTTGAGATGGGTGTATAATTTATAGGGGAAGCTGTCCAGAGGCAGCTTCAGCTTGAAATTAGGTATTGAAAGATCTTATAACTGTTGCTCCAAGAATAATCATTTTGCCAGTTAGCATATTTTTCAGAGAATGTGAACCAGGCAAAGGTCTTGCAGAGCTAAAATATCACATTTTTTTTTTCAACTGTCGATCAATTGCAAAGCATCACATGCATGTGGCAGCATCAGCTGCTCATCCACTTGGAGGATGACTTGAGTACTTGAGAAAAATTATTTGACTTAACCTGTATTGGGTCTGGCTGAGATGGAGTTCAATTTCCCATAGCAGCCCTCACAGTGCTGTGCTTTGCATTGGTAGCTAGAAAGGTGTTGATAACATACCAGTGTTTTGGCTACTGCTGAGTAGTGCTGTCACAGCATCAGCACTGTCTCCCCAATATTCCCCCCCTCATCATTAGGCTGGGGATGGGCAAGATCCTGGGAGGGGACACAAGTAGGCCAGCTGACCCAAACTAACCAAAGGGATATTCCATACCATATGATGTCAGCTCAGATATAAAAGCTGAGGAAATGAAGAGGAAAGGGGGCCATTCATTATTTGCAATCTTTGCCTTCCAGAGCAACCGCTCTGCGTGCTGAAGCCCTGCTTCCTGGGAAGTGGCCAGACATCGCTTGCTGATGGGAAGTAGAGAATATAATTATTTTTTTTCCTCTTTGCTTGTGCGTGCACAAACTTCTGCTTTTGCTTTAGTAAACTGCCTTATCTCCACCTATGACTTATTTTCCATCTTGTTTCCTCTCCCCTGTCTGGCTGGGAAGGGGGAATGATAGAGCAGCTTGGTGGAGACCTGGAATCCAGATGAGGTCAACCTACCACAGTCCTTTTTGGCACACAATGTGGGGCGAGACAAAGGCAGTTATATATATTGCATGCTATAGTAATAGTAGCCATCGAGTAGCAAGCTCCTGTGCAGGACATGGAGTTTGTCAGCTGCACTGCTTATCACTTTATTTTGCCAAGTTTAGGAACATACTAATATAAACAATGGCTCTGTGCTTTGCCCTTACGCTGATGGCCTTGTCATGCTGGGTGAGCTATCTTCTGGGGACGATGAGGGAATACATCTCCCTCTTCCTACCTGGGACTGATGTGGATGGTTTTATAATGCAGGTTCCCATGGTCCTTGTTCATCCTTATGTGAGCTGTTTAATACTATTAATTAATACTGTTACCATACCATGGGGTTTGTGGAATCTGGTCTCATCCTGGTGTAAGAGAAAACAAACTTTAGGTGAGGAGATATTGAAATGTGCCCTGAGGCGTCCAGTTCCTGGATGGCAGGGTGTGTGGAGGGATTTGGGCAGGTTCCAAGGGCGGCTAACACCTCCCATTACCTGGGACTTCACACCTGAACAGGTAATCAACCCTGGCAAACTGATGCATCACCTGATGGAAGGGTGCCTTGCCTACCCCAGTGAAACCCAGCAACTTCTCACCTGTACTGGGGCCTGGCCTGTGCCTATTGAGCCACAGTTCAGTACTCTCAGAGGACTGTAGTGGAGGCAGGGACCCAAACTGCATTGGAGGACACTGGCTGAGATAGGGACTCAAACCACAACTACAGTAATTGCCCCAGTAGTAAAAAAGAAAAAATGGATAAGGCAAGCTACAGGTCCATATCATCGTTTAGTAAGGGAGGAGGAAAAAGAAGGAGAATCAGGAGGGAAGGGGTCAGATCAAGAAGCCTGTCCTTCAACAAAGACATTGAAAGGAGCAAGACAAATCAAACAGGAAACCGGAGTTACCCGGTCCCTGACCTCATCAGAACTTCGAGACTTGCAAAAAGATTACAGCTGCCAGCCAGGTGAGCAGATTTCTACCTGACTGCTTCAATGCTGGGATAATGAGGCTGATAGTCAGCAAGTAGAAGGTCCTGGAGCCCAACAGCTGGGATCCCTTGCTAGAGATCAGGAAAGTGAAAGAGGAATTGGAAAAGAGGCAGCAATTTGCAGTCTCTGGACATGGCTCCTCTCAAGCATGAGGGCAAGATATCCATTTAAGGAAGATCGTGTGAACTCCCCAGGAAAGTGGACCACTGCAGATGAAGGTATCCAGTACTTGAGAGAATTAGAAGTGGTGGAAGTCATCTATAGCAATCTAAAAAGGAATAACGTCCCTAAAGATTCAGAGGATGTTCCTTGCACAATGGCCATGTGGAGGAAGGTGGTTCAAAGCACCCCTGCATCATATTCCAGCAGCTTGGTAGCATTGTGTTACCTGCAAATGGATACACCAGCTGTAGAGATGGTGTCCTCCTGGTTTCAAAATGTAGAAGAAACTCTGGGTACTTCCACATCCCTATGGGTCAGCACCTCAGCTGTCAGGGGCAGCCCAAGAGATCAGTCCTCTCCTGCCCCGGTCAGAGGGAAAGGAAGCCCCAAGCGCAGGCCACATGGCACACTCTGGTTCTGTGTTACCAGTGGGAAGACATGAGGAAGTGGGATGGTGAATGCACCTTTAAACTGAAAGCCTGTGTGTGTGAACTGAGAGGGAAGAGAGCTGTTAAGAAGTGGTCACCCAAGAAGACTGTCAGTGTAGTTGCTGCAGAGACCCAAGAAGGCAACCGGTGATTTTCCAGACATAGAAGAGCTGAAATCACCTCCTCTGATCCTGGTGAGGGGACTTCTGATCTTGCATTGTAAAGGTCAGACAGTGAATACTCTGACCAGGAATAGAGGGTTGCTGCCTTTGGCCAGGAGGAGGAAAGGGATGACTGGGCATACTGGACTGTGTGGATTTGATGGCCTGGCACATCAGACCCACAGAGGTATAAAGCTTTAGTAGACACTGGTGCCATCAAGACAGAGGAGTGCAGAACCCATTTGGATCTCTGGAATGATAGGGAGATGCCAGGAGTTGTCTGTATTAGAGGCTGAGGTCAGTTTAACAGGGGACAAGTGGGAAAAGCACCCCACTGTGACTGGCCCAGAGGCCCCTTGTATCCTTGGCTTCGACTACCTCAGGAGAGGGTACTTCAAGGATCCAAAGGGGTACCGATGGGCTTTTGGTGTAGCTGCTGTGAATACAGAGAAGATCAAACAATTGTCTATCCTACCTGGCCTCTCAGAAGATCCCTTCATCATGGGATTACTGTAAGTTGAAGACCAACAAGTGCCAATTGCTACCAGGACAGTGCACCAGCAGCAATATCGCAACAACTGAGACTCCCTGCCTCCCATCCATGAGCTGATTCATCAACTGGAGAGCCAAGGAGTGATCAGCAAGACTCACTCGCCTTTTAATAGTCCCATATGGCCAGTGCAAAAGTATGATGGAGGGTGGAGGTTAACAGTAGACTATCATGGCCTGAATGAAGTAACGCCACCACTGAGTGCTGCTGTAATGGACAGGTTAGAGCTGTAATATGAACTGCAGTCGAAGGCAGGTAGGTGGTATGCTATAATTGACATTCCCCATGCATTTTTTTTTCTCAATTCCTTTGGCCGCAGAGTGCAGACCACAGTTTGTTTTCGCATGGAGGGGTGTCCAATACACCTGAAATTGACTGCCTCGGGGTTGGAAACAGAGCCCTACTATTGGTCATGGGCTAATTCAAACTGTACTGGAAATGGGTGATGCCCCTGAACATCTACAATATATTGATGATGTCATTGTGTGGGGCAAGACAGCAGAAGAAGTGTTTGAGAAGGGGAAAAAGAATCATTCTGATTCTTCTGAAAGCTGGGTTTGCCATAAAGAAAAGCAAGGTCAAGGGACCTGCACAGGAGATTCAGTTCTTGGGAATAAAATGGCAGGATGGACACTTCATGTGCCTATGGATGTGGTTAATAAAATAGCAACGATGTCTCCATTGGTTAACAAGAGGGAAACACAAGCTGTCCTAGGCCTTGTGGGTATCTGGAGGATGCACATTCCAGGTTATAATCAGCTTGTGACCCCCCCCTCTATCAAGTGACTCGGAAGAAGAACCATTGCGAGTGGGGCCTTGAGCAACAACAGGCCTTTGAGCAGATCAAACAGGAAATAGGTCGTGTGATATCTCTTGGGCCTGTTTGGATGGGACCAGCCATGCAAAATATCCTCTACACTGCAGCTGGGGAGCATGGTCTCAGCTGGAGCCTCTGGGAAAGAACATCAGGAGAAACCTGAGGTCGACCATTAGGGTTTTGGAGCCAGGGTTATCAAGGATCAGAAGCCCACTAAACTCCAACTGAAAAAGACATATTAGCAGTCTATGAAGGGGTTTGAGCCACCTCAGAAGTCATTGGGACAGAAGCATGTCTCCTCTTAGAATCATAGAATCATCAAGGTTGGAAGAGACCTATGAGATCATCCAGTCCAACTGTCTGCCTCCTAATATCCTATTATTGAGAGATGCCTCTGTCCGAATAAAGGTGCAAACGAGATCATATGCCAAAGTCAATAATACAGATTTTATTTAACAATAAATGTGAGGTTGAGAGATAGAAAAGAGGAGAGATATCAAGCAGAAGATAGTTGCCACCGGTGGTTCCAGCCGTTTCCCATTGGTCCTTCTTCACCCTGTGCTTCTTGGTGGTGGGGGTCCCGGAGTTGTTCTGGGGGTACCACCTTTATACAGTCCAGGTTCCGGGTATCCACAGGGTGGTTGCAGATGCCCAGTTGTCATTAGCTACTGCCCCCACACCATGAGTCTCAAGGATGGGAGTTTGGACATCAGCCAGGAATTTGGGCTAATTCCCTGAAGCCAATCTTTGGGTTGGAGTGATTGGAAAAGTTCTGATGTTTGATCAGAAAGACATATCTAATTCCCACCAATTCTGTGAAGCCATTTTTGACACTTGTTGGACTTGTAAGTTCTCTGAACACATACCTGGTCCATTTACTGGGGGCATGTACCTTCAACTAGGCTATCTATGCATACAAAATTTTCATGCAAAATACAAAAAACCTCTCAGAAACACATCCTTCCATCAGGCCCATATTCTCTTTCTCCAGGGGATAGAGTACGGCTTTGTTGTAATTTAATCCTGACACAAAACAGAAACTGGCTTTACTGTTGGTGTCATAAGTCAAATTAATTTCCTTTCAAAAATGTAGTTGTTATCCCTGTTTGGGTTTTTTTGTTGCTTTTTTGGTTTTTTTTTTTTTTTTTTAATTTCAGAGGGCAAACTGCCCTCATCACATTCCTTTACAATTTCTGACACAGTAAATTGCACCCACAACTGAGAAGCATCTGTGGTGCAGAATGTGCTATAGTTACCATACTGATTAGCATAAATAAAATTGAGGTAAAGTTAAAAGCCCTTAGGACACATGGTAGGAAACTTAATAGCACATCAGACATGTTCATGTGGGAATACAAGTCTCTGATTTACTTAGGAAAAACTCACTCCTGACAGGAGAATCTCACCGTGATACTGTTGCAGAGGGAATAGAAGTAGCATTTTACAATGTTATGTAACACGTTTGGTTCCATAAGTGGTTCCAGGAAGAGTTACCTGGGAGCTGGTAAAAGGCTTTCTTGTATTCTATCCATGTCCCATTTGTGGTCCATCGCTGTCCCTCCTTCTGGACTAGGAAGGGAAACTCAGCCATTTTCCATGTAACATTTTCTTTTGTTTAGTTCACTTGTTAATAACTCCAAAACATTTAGCCAAATCATCATAAATCCAAAGCCTTCTGAGGCAGAACTGGGAAGGTTAATACATATTCCTTGATTCCAAATATGCATAAATCCTTGTACCAACTCCCAGGCTAAATTTAGTTGAATTCCCTGATTCTCAAGTGGTTGTGACAAAGTTATACATCCATAAGATAAAAGTAAAAGCTTTTCCCACACCATTTTTTTTCCAGTAAAAAGGCAAAATAAACTTAGCAAAAAATCAAACTAACAATACATAAAATGGTCTGTATTATATAATCCTACTAATATTTGGTCTCCTAACAAGTTGCTCACAATAAAAACACAAATAACAAAAATTAATAAACTGGTAATGCAAACAATTGTGGGGGCAGTTAAAAGTTTCATCAGTTCCATGCAGCTCAATCTCATCTGTTAGCAGGTTCCTATAAAAAGAAAAGTGAAAATTCGGCCTATGGCAGACTAATTATTAAAAAGAAGGAACAATCCATCAAGTGTTGATTTGGTTCCTGTATCTTAACACAAAAGTAACCAAAAAGTTAAAAGGGCCTAAGGCAAAAGTGATTATTATATCTCCCTGGCTGTTTTCTGTGAGCCTTCTCATGTAAAGCCACTGGCTGGTCCCCCCACTCTGAACTGGTTAAACCAGCTAGTCTGGGTTCTGGAGGGGCTGAGGGGACCAAAGCCTTGGACTCCTGAGGGGAGTTGTCCCTAGGGAATGACTCATGTCCTTTGATCTTCAGTGAGGGTATGCTGGTATCATTCCTGGAAAAAGAAAACAATGCAAGTCTCGGAGGGGTTGGTCCAGACAGGTTACCCCTTAGTGGCTCAAGTTGTTTAACAGCTTGGACTTGATGTTTCTCAGGTGGAATCTCAACCTCTATTTCATGAAGTGCTTGCTCCACTGCTGTTGTTGCTTCCCCTACCTTTTCAGGGGGGTCTCCGTTAATTTCACATCTGGAGGGGGTGAGACTGTTTATAAAACTTCAACAGGCACAGCATGTGCAATCATGGATGAATGTTTATACCCCTGTGTAGATCTGTTACAGGTGTATTACCCTCCCTTCCAGGGAAGTGCGAATTGAGCCTTGTCATGTTTCCGGCATGGAATCATAAAAGATGTGTCTTTTACATCTAGTGTTGCCATCCACAAGTGAGACGCTCTATGAATGTGAGTTACCAGTTCCACAAAATTTAGCACAGCAGTGGTTAAAGGTGCAGTATTGGCATTCAATTGCCTGTAATAAACTTTAAGCCACGACTGTCTGTTCAACTCTTTCACCAGCCAGACAGGAGAATTAGAAGGGGAGTGTGAAACCACCCTGTCAATGCTGAAGCATGGGGGTGCTTGTATTGTGGCTGTTAGGTTTGCAATGTTGGGTACTGCAGCTGTTAGTGGAGCCAAATCAGCTATAACTTCAGAAATTCCATTTCATGCTGCAACAACAATCTGGCACTGTGATACACTAGGAATCCTTGAATCAGGTAGTGCAGGTGCTGTGCAGAGCAAGTGCACTGCAGTCTCTTGATTTCTTTTAGAATTAAGGTTAGAAGACTTCTGCTTCTCACTCAGGAGCCATAAATTAACCTCAGCAGTTTGGCAGATAACACTTGCTCTGTTTACTCCAGTGATTTTAACTCTGCCATCCGGGTCATACACCCAGCTTCTTGGCATCCCACTGCATTAATATTGAATGTTGCGCTCCTGTACCTATTAGAAATTTTATTAATTGTTGATGAGAACCAACTGGAAGCTGAATGTATGGGATGCATTGATAGGATTCCACTTGCTGGATTTCAGTCTCACCTGATTTATGGCCAAACTTTGATATCTCAGTAGCCATACACGGCACCATTTTAGTAGCAGTTTGCTGACCCTGACAATCATATGTGGTTTCAGTTTTAATTAGGGGTTGTAATGTTACTTCCCCATCATCTGATGTCAATGCAAACATTTTTTCGCTCTTTATCAGAACAACTGTCTCCCAACTCCTCCACTGGACACAGAAAATCTGAGTTATGAAACTGTGTTTCTGAAAATGTTACAGGTTCTACATCCTGCAATTCTTCCCGTAAGATTCTCTCTCTCATACGTATCCCAAAGCTCCGTCTGAAGCTTTCCAACGTGATTGTGCTCAGCAGCAAGCAATGCCTCCACCTGCAGCCTCTTTTTGAGCTGGGCAACAAGCAGCGCCTCTGCCTGAAGCCTCTTCTCCTTTTCCACATTTAACTGATAGTGCAATTCTTTCACTGGATCTTGTAAAGATAGTATTATTTCATCTTCAGATTTCTGAGTAACTAATTCCTCCTTTTGTGCTGCCTTAAGGGCAGCGCCCAAAAAGGCACATACAACTGATTTACCTATTTCTGGTCATAACCCTCTTTTCGCTAGTGAACTAGTTATGTGGTCTGCTATTGCCTGCTCATTATCCCAATTTTCTTGTGCCCACTCCACCCCTGGGGGAGAGGGGCAACTAAAGATTTTTTTCAAGGAAAGACAACAAAATGTTTTCTTTACACTGGCCACCCTGGACAGCTGATTTCCCTAAAAGTTCCCTCAGAGGGAACCAAAATTTCCCACAGAGGAACCCATGATTTCCCTCAGAGGGAATCCATGGCAACATTTCTAAAAGTTCCCACAGGGGGTACTACAAAATTTCCCTCAGAGAGATCTGTACTATTCTCAATCTGCACTTTGGGTCAGAGAACAGTATCCTGTCCATGACACCAATTTCATGTTAAGATCTGATTAGTGAGATGCCTCTGCCCAAATTAAGGTGCAAATGAGACCATATACTGAAGTCAATAATACGGATTTTATTTAACAATGAATGTGAGTTAGAGAGATAGAAAGAAATAGAAAAGAGGGGGGAGAGAGAGAGCGAGATCAAGCAGAAAATAGTCACTACCTATGGATCCAGTGGCATCCTGTTGGTCCTTCAGCACCCTGGGCTTCTTGGTGGTGGGGGTCCTGGAGTCATTCTTTTGAGGGTACCACCTTTATACAGTCCAAGTTCTGGGTATCCATGGGGTGTTTGCAGATGCCGTTCCCATAACTTGGGGTGATATATGTATGAGCAGTTGCTTCCTTTCTTACAGTTTACCACAATGGGAATTTTTGTCTGGATGCGTTGACCAGGATGTGCTAACTAGATCTTGCCTCTGCCAGGCCTGGAATTAGCGCCTTCCTGTCACAATCCCCTCTCTTCTGTGCTTATTTCAAGTTCCCACTGTGGTGGTTTCTTCTGCAGCCTTGACAGTGTTTCAGACAGGCAACTGTGCTCTTTAAGTCCTTACACCACCTAGCACTATCACTGTAACCACTAAACCATATCACCCAGTGCCAGATCCAGATGCCCCTTGAACACCTCCAGGGATGGTGACTCCACCACCTCCCCGGGCAATCTATTCCAATGTCTGACCACTCTAACAGTGAAATTTTTTTTCTAATATCTAATCTCAATCTCCCCTGTCTCAGCTTAAGGCCATTTCCTCTAGTCCTCTCACTATAGGCATGGCAGAAGAAACCAGCTCCCATCTTGCTACAACCTCCTTTCAGGTAGTTGTAGAGAGCAATGAGGTCCCCCCCAAGCCTCCTCTTCTCTAAACTAAACAAACCCAGCTCCCTCAGCTGTTCCTCATAAGACGTTTTATAGATCCTTCATGAACCTTGTTGCCCTTCTCTGGACAGGCTTCAGCACCTCAACATCGTTTTTGAAGTGAGAGGCCCAAAACTGAATGCTGTACTCAAGGTGCAGCCTCACCAGTGCCGAGTACAGGGGGACGATCACTTCCCTAGTCCTCCTGGCTACACTATTCTTGATACAGGCCAAGATGCCATTGGCCTTCTTGGCCACCTGGGCACACTGTTGGCTCATATTGAGCCAGCTGTCAACCAGCACCCTCAAGTCCCTTTCTGCTGAACAGCTCTCAGACCACTCCTCCCCAAGCCTGTATTGTTGATGGGGTTCCTGCAACCCAAGTGCAGGACCCGGCACTTCGCCTTATTGAACCTTATGCAGTTGTCCTTAGCCCATTGGTCAAGTTGGGCCAAGTCTCTCTGTAGAGCCTTCCTACCCTTAAGCAGATCAACACTTCCACCCAACTTGTTGTTGTCTGCAAATTTACTGAGGATGCACTCAATCCCCTTGTCCAGATCATCAATAAAGATGTTAAACAGGACCAGCCCCAAAGCTGAGCCCTGGGGAACACCACTAGCGACTGGCCACCAACTGGATTTAGCTCCATTCACCACAACTCTCTGGGCCAGGCCATCCAGCCAGTTTTTTACCCATCAAAGAGTCCACCCATCCAAGCCGTGAGCAGCCAGTTTTTCTAGGAGAATGCTGTGGAAGACAGTGTTAAACATTTTACTAAAGTCCAGATAGACCACATCCACAGCCCTCCCCTTATCTACCAAGCAGGTCACCTTGTCATAGAAGGAGATCAGGTTGGTCGAGGAGGATCTGCCTTTCATAAATCCATGTTGGCTGGGCTTGATCCTTGGTTGCCCTTTATGTGTCATGTAATGGCACTCAGGACAATCTGTTCTATAACCTTACCCGGAACCAAGGTAAGGCTGACAGGCCTGTAGTTCCCCAGATCATCCTTCAGACCCTTCTTTGTAGATGGACGTTACATTTTCTAATTTCCAGTCAGCTGGAACTTTTCTGGTTAACCAGGACTGCTGGTAAATTATTTAGAGTGGTTTGGCAAGTTCTTTTGACAGTTCCCTAATTACTCTGGGGTGGATCCCATCAGGGCCTTGTGAGTGTCTAATTGGCATAACAGGTCACTAACCACCTCCTCCTGGATTACAGGGGCTTTACTCAGCTCCCCATCCCTAACTTCCAGATCTTGGAGCTGGGTATCATGAGAACAACTGGTCTTGATATTAAGGACTGAGGCAAAGAAGGCATTAAGTACCTCTGTCTTTTCTTCATACCCTGTCACTACACTACCCTTTGCATTCAACAAATGATGGAGACACTCCTTGACCCTCCTTTTGCTGCCAATGTATTTATAGAAACTTTTTGTTGTCTTTAACTGCAGCAGCCAAATCAAGTTCTATTTGGGCTTTGGCCCTTCTAATCTTCTCCCTACATGACCTCGCGACATCCCTGCAGTCCTCCCAACTTACCTGACCCTCCTTCCAGAGAGGATAGATTCTCTTTTTTTCCTGGAGTTCCAGCCTAAGTTCTCTGTTTAACCAGGTTGGTCTTTTTCCCCGACAACTTGTCTTTCTTCACATGGGGACAGCCTGCTCCCGAATATTTAATAATTCCTTTTTAAAGCACATCCAGCCTTCCTGGATGCCTTTGCCCTTCAGGACTGACTCCCAAGGGACTCTGTCAGTCAATGTCCTAAACAGGCCAAAGTCTGCCTGCCAGAAGTCCAAGGTGTAATCTGACAGATTTGGTAGGAACTGTCTGTGCTGAATACAATACTGTATGTAAACCAATGAACTTTTTTAATTGCTGACTTTGTTTCATCTGTATTACACCCAAGCCTGTCAAATCAGGCTTTCCTATTACTGTTGTCTTTGAGACCCTCTCTGAACTAGTTCCAAAGGTTTGTTATGTCTCCCTCTGAGCTGTTCTTGAACCTGAGGTGCCTCAGGAAGAAGATAACTGGTATGAGAGGAAGGATTCTGTTCTTTCATCCATCAATTCATTGATCCTTTTCTCAAAGTTAGTATCAGTAGAGTGTAATGGACAGTGTCTTCACAGGAGCTACACCAGTGATGAACCAGAGCCGAAGTCGATATAGTGGTGTTCCTGCCTTGGTTTCTTGCTCCATATGTTGCTGTGTGAAGTCTTGGATCTAAGATGTTATATAGCAAAATTTTAAAAACAAACAAACAAAACCCATAAAAAAACCAACCAACCAAGCAAAAATCAGTTAGTATGCAAGATACAGATCTTCAATCTGCAGATTTCAACCTGTTTTCTCAGGCAAATTTTACAGAAGCAGCCATGAGCAATGTTAATGCATTGGCATTTGCCCATTTTTTATGAGAAAATGTGATTCTATAAATCTAGTGGTCATTTCTTACCGCTCTAACTCTAGTTTGGATAGCTTGGTGTAGCTCTTGAAGCAAATTCTGCAACTCTTTTCTGCCCCCCTGACAAAATATCAGTCAAGGTAGTAAGTCCTGTAAATGTTAGGCTGGTATAAAGGTGTTTGTGTCCCTGTGCTAAGTAACTTCTCTAGTTCAAGTGAAAACCTGATCATATTTTTTGTTTCATTTTTCTTGTTTAGTCTTTCAGTGAAAATGTGAGTGAAAACAAATGTCAGAGTCACATCTATAGGAAAGACTTCACACAAGAATTCTAGATTTTGAAAACTAACTTTCATTCTCATCTCCCACTTCAAAAGGGATAAATGGGGTACTGTCATGGTTTACTGAAATTATTTTTCATTTCAGTCACAGCTCCAGCACTACAAATGCCTCAGAAAATGTAGGGGTAGACAAATTAGATACAGTGGAAGAAAGGCTCGTGATTATAAGATGCAGGAAAAAGACAAATGAAGAAGATCACCTTGAACATGGACTTGGCCAAGTTGTTAGTGGCTCTGGATTTTAAAAGATATGAAAGATTCAGTAAAAGTGTTAGAGACTCAGTGTAATATTTCACAAATAAGCAAGTAAATGTCCAAGACCATTCTATAATGATTTCTGTATAATGTGGGCTTTGACTAGCATGATGCCATTTGTATTTCAGGTTTTATTTGCCATCTTTCTAGTGCTACCACTTCAGTAAAGGGGAGGCTATGGACTGAACTCAGTGCCTTTTAGCTCCTTTACAGTTGCTCTGCTTTGAAGAAGAAAGTGGAACTGCAGTTATGTGTGAATTGTGACAATATTTAGCAACTTCTGTATAGAGTTTCTGGTACTTCATATGTAAATATCTTTGAAATGGTTCTGATGATGTGCCACTCACAAACCTGGGAATTGTGTGGGAGAACGGTAATTGGCATAGCCCAGTGCTGGGGAATGTCCTAGCTGCTTTCTAGCATAAATGATCATGTTCCAAGGCATGGGAATGTTTCCGGACAAGACTTAACTTATGAGTACAGATGTTAATCCTTGATTCTCCTAAATTCTTTATGGACTAAGGCATAAAGGACTCTTCACATCACAAGGGGTTTTAGATGCTTCAGAGAGGTAGAAAGGAGAGAATGCCTCCTATTTATTTTGGGTCACTAATTCTGTACTCCTGTTTCCCCTTCAAATGGTTTTAGTGGTTGTTTATAGTGGTTGCTAAAACATCTTTCAGAATGCAGTCTCCTTTCCAGCACCAACTTTCTGGGATGAGTAGGTGTGTCTGCCCTCCATCGGACTATTGCTTGCATATGAATGAATATATTGTGGTCTTTCATGGAAGTGCTGTGCATGAAGTATGCTTTTTAGGGTTGTGAGGAATTTCATTCTGATTTGATGTGCATGTGTGTGAATATTAAGAGCCCTAGTTTATTGTCTGGGTGACATAGTGGGGGGGACAGTCTTGCATCTCAGGCAATGGATCTTTTATGTGAGCAGGAGAGTGGAGAGACCACTTTATTTCACAGAATCACAGAATATGCTGAGTTGGATGGAACCCACAAGGATCATCGAGTCTGACTCCTGGCCCTTCACAGGACTGTGCCTGAGAGTATCGTCCAAATGCTTCTTGAATTCTGTCAGGCTTGGTGCTGTGACCACTTCTCTGGGGAGCCTGTTCCAGCACCCAACCACCCTCTGGGTGAAGAACCTTTTAATAATATCCAACCTAAACCTCCCCTGACACAACTTCAGGCCATTCCCTCAGGTTCTGTCACTGGTCACCACAGAGAAGAGATCAGTGTCTACCCCTCCTCTTCCTCTCTCAAGGAAGTTGTAGACTGCGATGAGGTCTCTCCTCAGTCTCCTCCAGGCTGAACAGACCAAGTGCCCTCATCTGCTCCTCATATGGCTTTCCCTCAAGGCCCTTCACCATCTTTGTTGCCCTCCTTTGGACGCCGTTAGACACCAGATCAGTTATTATGGGGTCAGAACCACCTTGTGGGGAGTGTGTGTGTGTGTGTGTGTAGGGGAAAGGGATGGGTCGAACCTCATGGAGGTGAGGTGGCATCTTATCCCTGGAACCCACATGGGGAAGCCCCGGAGTAGCTGTCAGTCACAGACAGCCTGGGAAAACTATAACACACCATACCTCCTGGAGCCCCTAAGCCAGGCTCAGATTGTCAGGGACAGTGAGAACACTGCCCTTCACCCTGGCCTGGAACTCCAGAGTGGCTGGTGGGTCAGAGGCCCTGCCTGGAGGGATTGGCCATAGGGACCAGAGCAAATAACACCATAGGCATGTGTTTGCCTTGTGTCACGACCCTGCCACCTGGATGTGTGAGAGCTGGTCTTCTACAAGGTTCCAGTGGTAGCTACCTCTCCCTCTTTCTCCTTTTCTCTTCTTACTCCGTCTGCTTCTCTTTCTTTGCTCCTTTCTTGATGCTTATGGTGGCTTGGAACTGGAGGGATTGGATCTTGACTTAAGTGTTGTGGATTGGTTGGATCTTGACTTAAGGGTTGTAGTATATGCTGAGTCAGTATTGTGGTGGAACATTTTTGTCTAGCTTGTGCAGTGTCCTTTTTGAACTTTGGCCAAGTTCCCTTATTTGCTCCCCTAAATTAATAAAGAAATCCCTTGGGAACAAGTCCATGGCTTATTCTCTTGACAGTATCTCAAGGTATTAAAGAACCCTATATCTATATATTAAAGTAAAACTCCTAGCTAAGACCTTGAGCTGGCAGCTCCCAGGGCTGGAGTGTTACAGACACTCTCTAATAGCTTAATATCTTTCTTATATTGCAGTGACCAAAACTGCACACAATATTCCAGGTGAGGCTGCACCAGTGCAGAGCAGAGTGGGACAATCACCTCCCTTGACCGACTGGTGATGCTGTGCCTGATGCACCCCAGGACACAGTTGGCCCTCCTGACTGCCAGGGGGCACTGCTGACTCATGTTCAACTTGCCATCGACCAGGACCCCCAGGTCCCTTTCTGCAGCACTGCTTTCCAGCATCTCATTCCCCAGTCTGTATGAACAGTCAGGGTTGCCCCATCCCAGGTGCCGAATCCAGCACTTTCCCTTGTTGAACTTCATATGGTTGGTGATTACCCAGTCCTCTAATTTGTTGAGGTCTCTCTGCAGGGCCTCTCTGCCTTCGAGGGAGTCAACAGCTCCTCTGAGTTTTGTCATCTGCAAACCTGCTTAGTATCCCTTCCAGTCCTGCTTCCAAGTAATTTATAAAGATATTGAAGATCACAGGGCCCAAGATGGAGCCCTGCAGAACCCCACTAGTGACAGGTCGCCAGTCTGATGTTACCCCATTCACTATTATCCTCTGTGCTTGACCTGTGAGCCAATTGCTCACCCACCACATGACATGTTTATCCAGCTGTGTGCTGGATATTTTGTCCAGAAGGATCCTGTGAGAGACAGTATCGAAAGCTTTACTGAAATCCAAAAAGATTACATCAATGGGCTTCCCTTGATCAACTAGGTGGGTTACCTTGTCATAAAAGGAAATCAGGTTCGATAAGCAGGACTTTCCTCTCGTGAAGCCGTGCTGGCTGCGACGAATGACTGTTGTCTTTCAGGTGTTTTTCAATACCTCCCAGAATAGTCTTCTACATAACTTTAGCAGGCACTGAAGTGAGACTGACTGACAGGCCTGTAGTTTCCAGGGTCCTGCTTCTTGCCCTTCTTGAAAATTAGGACAACATTCAACAGCTTCCAGGCAACTGGGACCTCTCAGGATTCCCAAGACCACTCAGAAATCATAGAGAGAGGTTTTGCAATAACATCAGCCAGCTCTTTGAGGATTCTGGGATGAATCCCATCAGGCCCTATATTCGTGCTTAATTCGATGCTGCTACCTTTGGTCTGTGTTTGGCCCAGCCACCTGTGAGAGTCTGTTCTTTTCCTACCAAGTTATGAGAAAACAAGCACTGATAACGAGAACTTCGTCCTTGAAGGAAACATCTTGTATAAACTGAAATTAATTGGGGCCTCACTATTGGTCGATGGCCCTCCAAGGACATTTGAAGGAGAAAGTGAAGAAGAGGATGATGAAGTAAGCCCCCAGACTCATTTAGGAAAGACCCCCCGAAGTGTAGCACGCAGGTGTGGGGAAATTCCAATGCACACACACATGCGCAGAAGGGGCACCACTTACATAATGGGGGGAGGGACCGAAGGCCTCTGGCTGGGTGGTGCTGGCCACACCTCCCCAGGTAGACGTCACAAGTTAATTGTATAAAAAGCAGATAGCTCTTGCTGGGAGGGGACTCAAGCTTCACGTGAAGGACAACGTTGCCTTTTGCGGGGACGCCTGCTATCTTGTGAGCCTGCCAACACTCCGAGGATGCAACTTCTGCTATGGGGAATTCTAGGCATTCTGGGATCGGTAAGAAAACCTCATAAGTAACACCTGAGTGAGTGGGGGGTCATACTGAGGGCTTATTTCCCTCCTCTTCCCTCTCTCTCGGGTTCTCGTTTTGTTGACTACTTCTTTGCAATAAATGTGTTTTGTTGAGCTTTCAATGGTGTACTGGTTTCAGTTTCGGCATTCTCCCAGCTATAGGCCCCATAGATTTGTAGGAATCCAGCTGGAGCAGCAGATCCCGCACAATTTCAGGGTCGACTGGGAATTGATCATTCTTGCAGTCAAGGTCCTCCAGCTAAGGGCATGTGATAGTTTTAGTCTAGGCCTTCCTGGAGACCAGCTTGTAACTAGGGAAGTACCCTATGTTCCCAGTATTCCATGCTATTCTTTATGTAAGCAGAGGTATAAATAAGAAGGAGAGAAGGCTCTCCCCTTTTCTCTTCTGGTGGACTCGAGAACGGCAGGTCCCTGCCGTTGGTCTCGCTCATCTGGGAGTTGAGACCTACAGGACCTGTTGTTTCTGCCGATTCCGGGAGGTGGAGGGTGCTGGCAGTGCTTGGCGCAATTCTGCTATCTCAAGGAGAGTAGTAAGATTTTCTTTTGCTAGTTTTTATTGACTGTGCATACCTGCTTCGGGTTTCTTTTGTGTTTTTGTCCCTTTTCCCTTCTCCTTTTGGGGGGTTGTTTGGGGTTCTTTTTTATATGTACATAGTATTTTAACTGTATATAACTGTACTATATGTAAATATATATATATTTTAGTATATAGTTCTGCTATTCTGGGTTTTTTCATAGTTTTTTTCTCTCTCGCTCTTTGCCGGAGGCTTTTCGCTGGGTCTTGGGGACTTGATGGGGAGCCAAATCAAAACTAAGACAGGGCACTGAGACCCCCTTGGTCCATCATCTGCATTGAAGACAGAGGCAAAGAATGTGTTAAACACTTCTGCCTTATCTCTGTCCTGTTTGTGAGGTGACCATCCTCATCCCATAACGGGCCAATGATATTTTTATACTGCCTATTGCCATTAATATGTTTGAAAATACTCTTTTTATTGTCCCCCCCATTTCTGGCAGCTTCAACTCCAGCTGAGCTTTGGCTGCATGAATTTTCTTCCTACAGTGGCAAGCAGCATTTCCTCAGATGTTTCTTCCAGTCAACAGTAAAAGCTATTTTGAGCTGACTTTATTGATCATACGGGTTGATTTCCTGCAGGCTCTTCTGTGTTTGTTTGTGGATTATTGGAGTTGAGTATAGTCCTAGTGTAGATGACCTAGTAAAATATTTATATTAATCCCAACTCTAAGCAGACATACATCGTGGAAGACAGCATGTCATGTAAGCTGCTGAATATTGGAGCCGTTTTGCTCTAACTGTTCTCTTTTTTTCTCCCTCCTGGCCTGCCCTCCCTCTGTTGTGTCCTGAGCTTCATTGCAACCTAGGACTCTGTTGCACAGTCACTTCAGGATACTGTTTGTCTTTCTGCAGGTTATGAAATATGGTGTCAGCTTTGATAGGTTGAATATTTATAGAGAGAAGAGGTTAGCAATATAAAATACTGTTCCTGTTCATCATGTTTTGTCAAGGACTGTGAAATTTTACTTTTGCATGTACTGTCTTAAGTCTTGTGAAGCAAATGCGTGGCACGTCATGCTTACACCAGTGATGCACCCCACAATTTTGGGAATGTGTAATCTGTGTGACAGTGTCAGCTTTGGAGCACTGCTTTGTATAAAGGATCCATTGCTCAAAGGTAGTGAGCTGACTGTGTCAATTAATATGCAGCAGGCTTTGTGTCTGCTGATTGTTCTTCTGATTTAATATTCGTGATGGTCTGTCTTACCAGCAGTAGTGGTGCATATTTAAGGACACAATACAGTGTTGGGATGCTCCTTGGCGTCCCACAGGCTACCTATGTGTCTTCAGGGCAACTATTTCAATCCTTATGCAGCTTCTGGCAGTCTACTGTCCTAGAGATGTCTTAGGAATGTGAAAAAGAGAGACTGTAGGCTCTGCTGATGCAGTGATGGTCAGGATCCCTCTTGGCCTACTCTTTCTAGAGAGCTGTGATGCTGCCTGTGTCTGAGATGGATGTAACTTGTTCAGGACACTTGGCTCTTTGGAAGAGCTGGATCTATATCAGAGAATGGGCCTTCTCGTCTGACACCGCTGCACTCTATTAGACAAAAAGTTCTCTAGTACAAGATTTTACTTGTGTCCATTATCGGTAAAATTTCAAAGGCCATATTTTATTTAACAATTTTATTTGTGATAAATGCAGGCTGCTGCCCACAATTATACTCTCATTCCTCCTTTGTAGTGCTCATGTAGCTCTACAGCGAATAGAAGTGATCTGGATGAAAAGTAACTCTCAAAACATAAATTTTCCGCCATGTGTGTTCTGTAGTCAGATAGCCAGTTTATTGATTTAGGTTGCTGCTCAATTGCATGGACATTTCAGCCTCCTTGGAATGGCGTTAAATGAGGTGTGTGGAACAGGCAAGAAGGGGACAGGAACCATTAATTCCCTTCATCGATAGCCTACACTTATGTTTGTCTGCTCTTGTTTCATAACACTAATGAATTTTCCCTGTGTAGGGAGGAGAAATAAAAATACCTACTTCTCTTCCCTTAAGCACTCAATCCCAATTTATGAATGTTTAAATTTAAATCACATCTATATTTGAAACCAGGAGTTTGGTGAACTTGGATTCTTTTAGCTATTAATTTTAAAGGGAATGTAGCAGCCAGTCAAACTTCAGGCTCTGTAATTAGGAAGTGGAGATGTAAGTTGCTTGTGAACCAAATTCTCTTAGTTTCTGAGGTGCGAAGTTTTCTTGCTTTATTTAAATCTGATGCTGCTTTTAGTTTGTGCCTATGACTGAAGGCTCCTTTTTCTTTACTGTTGTGATCTTGTCCTTGAATCAGTTTGGTAAAGAATTAGTTATCTCTCTTTTCCTCCTCCTTGATTTAGCAATTGAAGGTTTGTTATCCTATAGTTGAATCCTAAAGTACTATACTGTAAAACTGTGTTAAACATTCTGTGTTTTGTATACTGTGGAAAAGAATATTTAGTTCTTTATTCAAGGAGAGTACAGAAAACAGTGAGAAGTGTTAGCTACAATGTGCTTTTCTTCAGAGTCTGAATTTCCCTGTTTTGAGAAAAGCAGCAAATTAGTATGTGCATGGAGAATGAGATTAATGCTTAAGTGGTGGTACCGGAAAGTTAGATTGTGATGTTCAGTTTAAGATACACATGGCATTTGTTTGAAGTCTTAGGGAAGCTTATGTTTAAAAACAAACAAAAAACCCCAAACCCAGAAACTATCCTTTAAAATTAATTTTTTTAAGAGCTAGGCTGAAGAAGTTTTGCCTGTTTTAAGTAACACTACAACTGTATTGACTACTTAAAAGCAGAGAACTTGTTCACCTTTTAAAAACATTTATCATTTACTTTGAATCACTTGTTCCATTTTGATAGCCTCCTTCATATAGAAAATATAGCATGAGATGTCAATCTAAATTCAAGTCTAACAATGCTCTATCTTCTATGTGAGAGGAAGTATTCTGTACGTTTTTCCATGTTTGACATCATGGTGTTTTGAATAACCATGTTCCATATTCATATCAATTTTTTGATTTTGTTTTCAATTTATGCACAGCACTTGCTCTGAAATTTGGGGACTGAGTACACCAAACACGATAGATCAGTGGGATACAACAGGCCTTTACAGCTTCTCTGAACAAACCAGGTGAATATTCTGCCCTCTCTTGCATCATAGAAATCTTGTGGGAGGGATTGGCTTTGGAGGGTCTGTAATGGGATGCTTTAGCTATAAAATAGACTAAAATGCTTCCTAGGCCTCTCATGGTACAGCATTTTAAAATATTTGCTTGCCAGTGTAGAAATCCAAGTGTTATCAGCTGATGTTTTGACCAATGAAACTAATTCTGCAATATTCATTTTTTCACACCAGTGCTATTGAAAGAATGGGAAGACTTGTTAAATGCAAGCTCTAATGTGATTTGGCATTTAAATTAACAAAGTTGGGAAACTTAATTCTTTAGACCTAATCTTACAAAGTGATTAAACTGCTTTGTATGTCACAAGCTTTCAGTTAAATCTTGCTAATTGCCTCAGATACAAGCTACTAAAGAATTGTTTGTAAATTCTTCAGTAGTTAATGGTGGGCAAATTCTAAACAGGGTCTTTATTTTTTCATGTCACATTACTTGATTTGTGTACTGAGGTTTGTCTCCCATCCCATAACAGTCATAAACATCTGCATTTGTGTAAGCATATGCAGTCTGTCTTAAAACTAGCAAAACGTTTTCAGCTGGTAGCAAGGCAGATGAAGTCAAGAAGATAAACTGTACAGCCCTTGAAAGAGGTGCATTCATGCTTCTTGCATTACAGTTATACTGCCATGTGGATCACTTGGGCAGCTGACTGCTTATAGGCTTATTTGCAGTCCTGTTGGAATTCTTATACTTAAAGCCATAAAGCATCTATGTCATAGCAAAACCTCGATGTGTAGTAGTGGAAGGGACCATAAAGTGTGTGATTTTATTTATTTATTTTTTAACAACTCTGTTCTGCATTTAAAAAAATATATGAAGCAATCATCCGAAATACTTGGTTGGATGTAAAGTGGCTTTTAATGAATTCTAAATTCACTGGCAATAATTTGAGCAACTCAAAAATAAGAAACTACTTGATATGATCATTTTTATCACATTTGAAGCCTTTTAACAAAAGTATAAATGTCACTAGCAGTGTCAATCCTCTGAATTCTGAGAATGAATAAACTACCCATCTCATGTGTACACTGTTGCTTGAGTGATTCAGAGACAGCATGCAGTCTGTAAATACTTCTCAACATTTCTCCCCTCTAGATCTCTCGATGGCCGTCTACAGGTATCTCATCGTAAAGGATTACCACATGTTATTTACTGTCGTTTGTGGCGCTGGCCAGATCTTCACAGTCACCATGAACTTAAAGCAATTGAAAACTGTGAATATGCTTTTAATCTTAAAAAGGATGAAGTATGTGTAAACCCTTACCACTACCAGAGAGTGGAGACACCAGGTAGGAAGACTGCTTCTGACTTTGTATAGCATCTGTACATACTTGATAAGCATAATGTTATAAGTGAAAAAGAAAAAGATGATGCTTTCTCTTGCCAAAAGTACAAGATTCTTAGAGATACAGCTTTTGAGAATACCACCCTGATAGTTTTTAATAGTAAAGTTACTGAAAAATCTTTACGAATGTGGAGATACCTTTACCCCGATTAACATTTCCAGGACTGCTAGCAGTTTCCAGATGGCTAAATAGGACCTGGACTGAAAAGGAGAACAGAGATGATTTACCTTTGCTAATGTTGAATAGTCTTACTCAAGAGGCACTTCAGGAATCTGTTTCTTCCACTGACTAGTAGTACAATCGTAGTATTATCAGTACTGAGATTCAGAAAATTTCAAAACATCTGAAGAGATTGTTAGATGGTTTAGATATATTTTTTTTTTCCTTTTAGCTCACACAAGTGGGTATTTTGAGGGTCTTACTAATGCTTTGAATTTTACTTTTCCAGTCTTGCCTCCTGTACTAGTGCCACGGCACACTGAGATTCTAACAGAACTGCCGCCTCTCGATGACTATACCCATTCCATTCCTGAAAACACTAACTTTCCAGCTGGAATTGAACCACAGAGCAATTACATACCAGGTATTTTCTTAACTCTCACTGTAAACAGTACATTTAACATTGTGCCACTGAAACAAAGATGGCAATTTTATCCTCCTAAGTGATCAAATTAATTGCAAGATGTGCCAATAAGTTAGATCTAGTTGATTTTGTGTATTAATTACAATGGAAAAACCTGAACACTGCTGTTTGCAGAATACAGTCCTGTGTGAAAGCATATTGCTTACTTGATTTTAATAGCTTATTTAAGATTCAGAATGCTAATGAGTGAAAAATAGACCTTTGCCTTATACTTTCAGCCTGTTTTACAAACATATAGGGGTTGCCAAATGCTATGTATTGGAGATTGAGTAGTAAACTGCTGCTCAGTCTCACCATGTGTAGTCTGGGGAGAAAACTTTTAAGTTGCAAATCAGTGACAATGTTTTGATCTGTAGTTCACAATCAGTCAAGGTCTGCTTTGTGTATTTGTTACTATTGTGTGCACAGTTTTGTCTTTTTAGTATGAAAAAACAACCTAACAATATTGAACTCAAAGAATTCCTTCTTTGCCCCTTCTCTACCCCAAGACTAACCTGCTACAGTGCACCTGAAAGCTGGTAGCTTTATTGAAACATAAAATCAGTGAATTTTGTTTCCTGTCCCAACTTTGTGTTTCCTATCCCTTCAGGAAGTTGCCTGGAGTGTAAAACCAAGTAAAGCTGAAGTTTTCTCATAAATGTTTAATGCAGCTATGTTATGAACAAGCTGAAAATTCAGATCTGGACTCTCTTGAAGAATAAAATTACTTGAAACTCAAATATGTGCAATGTAGAAACAGGATGTTGCTTCTGTTTTCTTTAAATGTATCCAAGAAATGAAATTGCATTAAAAAATGCAATAATTTGTTTTTAGCTGTTTAATCTGGGCCCCGTTTGTTGCCACCCAGGGACAGCAGATCTTTAAAGAGCAATTTAAGGGGTTAGAAGTTGGTGCTGCTTTTGTAACTGATGTATGCTTTTTTTGACTCAATATGAGGGCTTTTGATAGCATTTGCTAACAACTTACTGGAAAGCCACCATTTGCAAATCCAATGCTATGGAACTGAGCTAAAGCAGCTAGATAGTTAATTGCAGGAAGTATGTTCAAGGTGGTTGTGGGTATTCACATGATCTTCAAATGTTTATGCAGCTAACCACACCTTACCTTCTTCTCTTTGTCACTGACACCCTCCTGTTGTATTCATGGCATCTTACTTTATTTGACCTCCACGACTTAATCTTGAACACTCAGCTAGGTTCTGATAAGTCATGTGTGTCTTGACAGCCTGCTTCAGAGAACCGTTTTCTTAAGCAATAGGCCAGACTAACAACAGTGGTAGCTTTGCACCACAATACCGTCTCAGTACATGATCTACAGAGAGGTTGGTTTCACTTACAGCTGAGAAGATGGCAGTTGTGAAGGTGCAGGATGGCTGCTGAGACTGTATGTTCCCTTTCAGGTTATGGATGTGCTCAGCTGCATTCAAACACTGCTAAGAATTTTTAATGCTGTACTTGAGCATTTATTTCCAGCTGTGGTGGTGCTCAACCTCTGACCCTAAACTGCATTAATAGTACTAGGTGGAGGAAATCTCTTTTCAGAGATTAGTTAGGGAAAGTAATCTGTGCCAAAGACTCTATATTAGCAACTGGAAACAGGAGGCATGGGTTGGATTGGAAATGGTTATTGACCTTTTACCATGGCTGTAGGCTTAACTATAATGTATGATATGGAGAAGGGTAGAGTCCACTTTATCAAAATGAATTCAATAAAAATGTTCAAAATTAGTATGATTTTTGTTATCATACTTCTTGATAGTGAAGATTTCCCTTAATTGTCCTTTTAAATTATCATTTGAATTTTGTCACATCTATATTTAGCACACTAGCTTTACAGAGTGAACCAAAGATATAATTCTTTTGGTTAATTTTTATTTAATCAACTGACTTAATCTAGTTTCCTCTCACTGACTTTCTTCTGATCTTACTATATTGCTGTAAATCTCAGACATGATATTTGATATAATTTGATTTTAATTCTTAAACAAAAGGCTTTATCTTTAAATTTCTGCTGTTTGATAATAATGTAATTAAATGTATTTAATCCCTCAGATGTCTCAGAGACAATTCTAAGGTGATTGTAGAGATAGTTAGCTTCAAACACTTTCACTAAAGAAATCCATGTTTTGCCTTTAATATATAGAATCATAGAATATCCTGAGTTGGAAGGAACTCACAAGGATCATCGAAGTCCAACTCCATATAGGAAAAGACATTTGCCCAGTTCAAAGAAAATTATTTCCTGAAAAGCAGTTGGTTAACTCATCTGGATTACAAAGTACATTTTGAATGGAGAAAGGGAACATGCATACTCTTCTGGGTTTTGAAGATATCTCTGTTGAATTAGGCACAGTTTCTAGTATCAGAATGCTTCAAACTTGTTACTGAGTTTGCTTTGGTCTGTGAAACTCCATCTTTAAAGAAAGCTAGTTAAAAGAATAGATGATTGTTTTAATAAGTAATAATGATAATAGAGCTTGTGCAGTGTAACTCATCATCATCATCATGGCTAGGCTTCGCGAACGAAGATTTGGGAAGGGCTCTACCCACGTTTGTTACAAGCGCGTTGGTGGCTAAAAAGGCCAATACGAGATAGGCATGTCCGGTTGCAAAAGGCACAGCAGAAAGACTCCTTAGATGGTATATACTGCAAGGCACGATTCTTTCTGTGTTGTCTTTTCTCCTCAAGGGTGATCCTGCGTGCTTTCTCAAAAGCATCAGCAGCGTTATAGATGGTGTGTCTCCAGGCCTCCTGATTGGAGGCCAGAGTAGACCAGTTATGGTGCTCAATATGGCCAAGGCTGAGATGTTGTTTCAGAGAGTCCTTGTATCTTTTCTTCGGGGCTCCTCTCTTGCGGCAGCCAGTGGCAAGTTCACCATAAAGCAGGATCTTAGGGAGGTGGTGGTCCTTCATCCTGGAGACGTCCCCTGCCCAATGCAGCTGTGTTCTCAGTAACATGACCTCAATACTTGTGAGTGCTGCTTGTTCAAGAACAGATGTATTGGTCACATAATCTGACCAGTGGATGTTTAGGATTGTGCGGAGACAGCGTTGATGGAAGCGTTCTAGGAGACGCAGGTGGTGGCGGTAGATGACCCATGATTCAGATCCGTATAGGAGAGTAGACAGCACTATGGCTCTGTAAACACTGATCTTTGTACTTTTCTTCAGGTGTTTATTTCACCAAACTCTTTTATGAAGCTTTCCAAAAGCACTATATGCCTTTGCTAACCTGTTGTCTAGTTAAATAATATAGCTATTATTGACTGAAATCGACTGTTAGATATTGAAGAAAAATGGATTTGGGGTGGGGACTGAACTGAAAAGTAACCTTCAAATCTAGCAAGGGAGGCTATCTGATCTGATGGTTATACTACATAAAGACAGCTCACATGATTTTTTCTTTTGTGGAAGTCACCAAATTTTTTTTTCATCTAATTCTACTAAAAGTGAAAGCTATTGATTACAATTGCAAAATTGTTGTTCATTGTAGTGAAAGTATCTTGTCTTAAATGGAACAAACAAGGATTATCTGTTAATTATATGACGTATTTGAACAGTTGACTGCCATACAAGAGATGATGCATTTTACATAGACAATTAAGGCAGGTAATGTATTTGAAGTCCTACTGGAAGGAAAAAGGGACAGCAAAATGACATTCTAATAAAGTATTCAGGTATCATATGGAGCTCATGAAGATTTAAGAACAAAAACCCCGAATGCTAAATCTTAAAAATTTCCCCAGTCATTGAACCAATAGGTGGATTTTTTGTTTTGATAGAAACACCACCTCCAGGATATATCAGTGAAGATGGAGAAACGAATGACCAGCAGTTGAACCAAAGCATGGATACAGGTAACAGTATTTTCAAAACTTGGAATTACTAGCTGTGATCCCTCTGCATAGCAACATGAATTCAGCCCAAGAGATGATGGCAGTTTTCCTCTGTACAACCTGGTGTTTTCTGTTTAAAATATCACTTTCAGTCTTCAGTGAACAAATTAATATTTTGCTAGGGGAATGCTTTTAAAACATTCTGTGCCATATTAAGTACATTACATGTTTCATAACAAAAGCATACAGGTCTAATTAAGTCTTCATCAGATTTTAATAGCTGATTGGTTTTAACCATCCCCAACTTTACCTTCTGGAAACAGGTTCATTGAAGCAAAATGTCTATTGGCCTAAACAGATGCTGCATTTTGAGAATCTGTCTCTTAACTCTGGCACCTTATCACTTCTGCCATGTTTCAAATCAATTCTTGTATGGAAGGGTCTATGAAAAGAGTAATAGAAACATTAAACATGTGTCCCTTTGTATGAGTTTCTAGATGTGCAAGTTTCGAGCTGGCTTCCTGCCAAGTCTCCGAAACTTGACAACAGGGTCCGCTTCCCAGAGAGGGAAGAAAAAAAAACCAAGCAGCCAAAGTTCTAGAAAAAATATATATTTTACGTATAAAACAGATATATTCAATGAGAATATTATATATGTATCTATAACCCCAGAAACCCTAAATAGCTTCCCAAAGGGAAGAGGGGGAAGGGAGAAGGGAAAAGGATAAAATAGGGGGAAAAGGGACAAAAACAAAACAGGTCTACACAATCTAAAAACCCGGTAACCAGCAAACTGAAGAATTGGCAAGAGCTCACCACTTCCCTTGAGAAAAACGGGACGGCTGGACACGGCCCAGCACTCTCCCCTCACGCGTGACCGATAACAGCAGTCACTGTAGGCCTCAGCTCTCGATAAGCCAGACCAAGACAGGGACCACCGTTCTTCAACCTCGCCAGAAAGGAAGAGCGCAAGCTCTCTTATCTACACCTTATTTATACCCCAGGTTACGTAAAGGAATAGCATGGAATACTTCCTTGGTCACTTTCCTAGTTCCTTCCTGGTTACAAGCTGGTCTCCAGGAAGGCCTAGACTGAAACCATCACACTAGATAATGTGTTTGGCTTTAGATTTGGACAAAGCACAGTTAAATATGCTGGATAAGAACCTTCTGCTATGTGCTGGCAGACTTGAGTGTGTTTGATTAACTAATGTTAGCAACCTTTTTTAGTTAGTTGGAATCAACTTCACCAGTTTCTGTAAGAACTGCAATATTTTCCCACTATGTGACAACAGGTACCTTAATTAAAAAAGCCTGATATCAGCAATCGTAGGAATGATTCTGTGCAAAGCCTCTTTGTATTTTGTCTACAAGTGCACAAATTGTGTTGGAGAGTTCATGTTTTTCTAAATTTTTTCCTTCCTCCTTCCAGGAAAGAATAATCTCAAATGAGGAAATCCAGCTTGTTCTTCTAGAGATAAACCCTCTCCTTTGAGAATAGAGGCAATATCTTGCTTGTCTCATCCACTTTTTCTTAGCTTTTTTCCACTGAATTTGGGAAGAAGTCACTACCTTATCACTGGGCTGAAGCACCTCTCTTATGAAGACAGGCTGAGAGAGTTGAGGTTGTCCAGCCTGGAGAAGAGAAGGCTCCAGGGAGACCTTAGAGCACCTTCCAGTACCTAAAGGGGCTACAAGAGAGCTGGAGAGGGACTTTTGACAAGGGCATGGAATGATAGGAGAAGGGGGAATGGCTTCAAACTGACAGAGGGCAGGTTTAGATTAGATATTGGGAAGAAATTCTTTCCTGTGAGGGTGGCGAGGCACTGACACAGGTTGCCCAGAGAAGCTGTGGCTGCCCCATCCCTGGAAGTGTTCAATGCCAGGTTGGATGGGGCTTTGAGCAACCTGGTCTAGTGGAAGGTGTCCCTGCCCATGGCAGGGGGGTTGGAACCAGATGATCTTTAAGGTGTCTTCCAACCCAAGCCATTCTATGATTCTATGACAAGTGCATAAATAAAGTTATGTTCACAGAGTGTGCATGAAGTGAAAGCTCTGCCAAATACAACACTAAGACGTTAACTGAGTCTTTATGAGGAGGGGTAGGTTCCCATGAGTCTGGAAAATTAAATGCAGTCTTAATTCACAATAAGTGTGTGATATGCTGGAAAAGTGGTGTTAGGATTTCTGAGGTTTCTTATTCCAAAGAATTTCAGTGTAAAACTATATCTAGATAATGGTTATACCTACCTATCTGAAATAATCTGTATTGCTTCAACAGGATCTCCAGCAGAGCTGTCTCCTAGTACTCTTTCTCCAGTTAATCATAGCCTGGGTAAGCTGGAAATACTTTTAATTATTTCTCTATGTGTGATGACTCTCTCTCTCTCTATATATATAACATTAAAAATGAAAATGTACTTAAAAAAATTAAGAACTGTATTAGGAGGAGACTATTTGGTTGGCTTGCTGATGATGAACATAATAGGGCTGGGTTAATAACTTGTTAACTACTACTCTATTTCTGTAACTGTTAAGTTCCTAGCAAAGAGAAAGAATAATATGGTTGTGTGTGCAGGACTAGCATTTATAAAATAAATACTTTAAAGGATGTTAGCCAATCCATAGTGCTGCCCAGACTTGCTGACTCCCTTGTATATGTGTTCTGCTGCTCTTCTCATGTACTGTTTGACCTGTAACCGCAACACAGTCATTGCTCCCTCATTAGTTGCCCACCTGCTTTGATTGGGTGCCATTGCTGTGTATTTGTATAAATGCCTCAGGAAGATCGGATTCCCCTGGGTTTGTTTAAGGAATGGTGACAGAAAAATGCTGTTCACAACATTAAGTTATTAGGGTAGGTAAAAAGGGGAAGCAGCTCAGGAAAAGCTGAAGATGCACAGGGAAGATACTGAGCTCTCATAGGGGAAAGTAAAAGGAGTTTAGAACTGCTTTTAGATAAAGAGAGTATAAGATCTAATGTAATACAAGGAAACATCATTTTCATATTAATATTTTTTCCTTTATGTGGTTCAGTGTTTGATGGTTTAATCTTTTCTTTAACATTGCCAAAATGTTTGCAAGTTATAGAAAAGCAACAGAAATATCTCAACATCTGGCACTCACAGCAGCAGTAGCTTAATCATTTTGCCGAGCAAAATACAAGTACTGAACTAAATGAGCTGTGGTCAGATTAGATCACCCCTTCTTCCTGTCCTTCCCTTGTGTGAAAGATTGAATTCCATTCTGTTTACTGGGGTAGATAAAAATGACAGCAAGCAAAATATGATTTGAGGAGACTACCTCTGTCATTTCTGGGAGAGACAAATAGCAGGGCAGATAGATTTATTTTCAGCCTCAAATTCTGTATTAAGCTTGTTTTTTAATATTTTTTTTAGACTTGCAACCAGTTACTTACTCGGAGCCTGCATTTTGGTGTTCAATAGCATATTATGAATTGAATCAAAGAGTGGGAGAAACCTTCCATGCATCCCAGCCTTCCCTGACTGTAGATGGCTTTACAGATCCTTCCAATTCAGAACGATTTTGTCTAGGTTTGCTTTCCAATGTAAACAGAAATGCTACAGTGGAAATGACAAGGCGACATATAGGTAAAGATCTCTGATCTTTAAATATTTAATTTCATTTTAAACATTAAATTATCTGGAATGATCCAGGTAGGATGGACAGATCTGTGTGTTGGGTTCCTTTTGCCATTGTGCAGCCAGCCATAGAACTTCTCTCTCAGAGCTTGCCAAGGAGAACTTGGTCTCTCTTGCTAAGGACAGAAGTGGAAAGACAGAGAGGTTGCTGCTTCTGAAATTAGGGAGAAATATAGCTTCTGTTACCACAGCCTGTTGCAATTGGGAAGAGATGTAGTGATGGCTAGAGCTGAAAGGAGCTCCCTTTCCTCTATCAGTAGTCACTAAGCTGGTGGCAGCAGCAGTCACACAGCTGTCAGGCTGCAAGCGGCACAGGAAGAAGCCACTCAACTGTATGGGATTTCTGTTGCTCACAATGCTGTTCTCTGCCTTCTGGAAAAAGATGATATACCAAAGTATCCCAAAGGGCAGGTTTTTGGCTTTCAGGCTCCCTGTTGGACTGCTCTGCCCTAGGTAGCATTTATATTCAGAGCTGCTTATAATTGAAATTTAAGCTTTAATTAAAAAATATTAGCATGTTGCTTGGTTTATTCTAATTTATGAAACACAGAATGGACATTGGTAGTACATGAATGCTTTTCTGAAATGGGAAAAGCTGCAGTCCAGATAACATGCTGTTTTGACATGATTAAGATTTTCTTTGTAATGGTTAGTAAAGAATATTGTTTTCCACAATGCAGTGTCTTGGCTTTAGGTTCTTCAATAAACTACCTTTTTTTTTCTGGATTCTTTTATTTAGCAACATTCATCAAGTTTTTTTGTTTTTATTTTTGGTAAAAATTTCAACCTCTTTAGTAGAACTTTCTGATCCCTTCTATGCCAAATCCAAATGCTTGTGTAATAAAATTTTAGATGTGCAGAAGCTCAGGCTATGCCTGTGCTGACTAATCAAAATGATCAATGATGAGGGAAAGAAAAAATGTAAGGAGCTCTCACTTTTTTTAATAGAGCAGCTCACATTTTGTTTGAAAAATTGTTTTAAAGAAAAAGGGGAATAGAAACTACGGCCTTTAAAGAACCTGTTAATTATAAGTAGTTTTCTTTGAGAGATCAATTGTACATTACTTATATTCTGCTAGAAATAACCCATACAGTTTTTTTCCACTTAATGAGAGAGAACAAAATCACAATTTAAAAGCGAACAATAGGGTTTCTTATGGGCATTTTTTTGTAATAGGGCTAAATGAAGTCTTGTTGGTTTTGTTAAAGTAGTACAGAGAAGGGGTATGCAGTGGGTTATGAAATAGTGTGGGTGCATGTAAGCAGAGAGTGTCGAAGTGGTACACTGTGTTTTCCTTTTTTGTCATAGTGGCCTGTGCTGCTTCACATACAATTCTTTAATACTAGCACAAGTTTTAATTCTGTTGAATCTAATCTTTTTTTTTCAATTTTGGTATTTCTTTAAGTGAAAAAGTTATTTGGTGGTGAACACTGCTTTCTAACTTGGATTTGGTTACAAGCCACTACATGGCTAGAAAATTCTATCTCACTCTTGACCAAAAATTATTCTGCTTCTCCTTCAAATATGGTGTGTTCATGGGAGAAAAATGCAAGTTAATTGTGTTCTGCTCCTGCTACAGGTGTCAGCCCAGCTTTGTGGTCCTGTAGATAATTGGTTTCTGTTGTAAAGAAAGAAAAACCTTGGCCTTCTCTGAAACAAAATACTCTCGTTTGTTAATCTGCTTGGGTCATGTAATAACTAGAGTTCCTTTGAATTCTGCTACAGGAAGGGGAGTACGTCTCTATTACATTGGTGGAGAAGTTTTTGCTGAGTGCTTAAGCGATAGTGCGATTTTTGTTCAGAGCCCCAATTGTAATCAAAGATATGGCTGGCATCCTGCAACTGTGTGCAAAATTCCACCAGGTTAGTAGCCTACCAAAGGTCTCATGGGAAAATATTCAGTGAATGTATTCACTGGACATTTGCTTTCCTTTTCATAGTTTCTTCATAGTTTTGGGCTTCTGTGTAGTAAACACAAGTATTCATTGATTGTACTCTTTGGACTTTTTTTCTTTATAGGATGCAATCTAAAAATCTTTAATAACCAAGAATTTGCTGCTCTTCTGGCTCAATCTGTGAATCAGGGTTTTGAAGCAGTTTATCAGCTTACTAGAATGTGTACCATAAGAATGAGTTTTGTTAAAGGATGGGGAGCTGAATACAGGTAAGAAACTTTTGCTTTTAATTTTAGAGTTAATTTTTCTTCTTTCACTAATGCACTATTTCTGTCTGGTTTGAAAGTTGTAACTACAGGCTTCTTACTGCTATTGTAGATATGCTGTCTGCAAGTTGTGTGACTTTATTAATATAATAAATAAACCACACGACCTGGTTGATTGGATTCCCAACAACCAAATCTGTTTATTGGAAGCGAACAGCACCTTTTATATGCACTTCAAAACAACACGTGATTCTCTTAGCCAACCGCCATGGGACTTGCCACTGCCCATGTGTATTAGAGTATATTTTGGGGACTACATCTCCCAGGATGCCTCATCCAGCATCCCTAAAACACGTTCCCCACATCTCCCCCGGCTTTATTATTAAGACAAATCATAGAACAGTGCAAATAACAGAACAGTACATTTTTAAACCTTGTAAAACCTTTAACAATTACCATTGTATCACAGTGACCCAGCTCACTGCTTTACCTTGGTTCTTCAACAAACCTACTTATTTGAACTTTTATCTCTAACCTTTTGAATTTGCTTGATATAAACTTGAACCTTTATTTTCTTAAGGGTTTGTGTGTAACTGGGATAAACAACAACTTTATTGATCTGAGGGTTTTTTATGTAACTGTGTGAAACTTCTCTAACTAGGATGAACAACAACTTTATTAACTTGAGGGTTTTGGCATAACTGGGTAGAACATTGATTTTACTTTTCTAAGGGTTTGCATGTAATTGGTAGAAGCATCAACTTTATTTTTCTGAGGGTTGTTTATAAAACTGGGTGGTACTTATGTAACTGGGAACCTTTATTTGTCTAAGGGTTTGTGTAGAACAGGGAAAATTCAACTTTACTTCAACAACAGGGTTTATTGGGGGGTAAATGTCATGAACTGAATTCTTCTAATGTGACCGTGTGGCTGAGGTAATGTTACCTTTTTAAGGCTTAGTGTTTAAAGTGCTTGTACACTCACACAATTCTCTTTCATTCACTCATACACACTCACACCGGCGGCTGCCACTCTCTTTCTTCACATGCACACTTATTGCTTTTAATAAGATTCTGTATTTTTGCCACATTGGTCATTTTCAGTAATAAACATCAGTTGTGCGTCTCTGTCTGCAGTTTCTTCAATTATCACTCTGGTTCTTACTGCTGCTGTGAAGGTGTACCTATGTAGGGTTTGACACACCTGGAGGGAATCCATTTTAGTTCTTTACCTGTAGATATACACGCACACCCCCTTCCCCATGTCACGAGGTCTACCGGTCCCATCCATTGCCCTGATATTAGGTCTTTTATCATGACCGGTGGTTTGGGAGAGGAAAACGCCTGAGATCTGTGCCGTCTCCCACACCCGCTTTTCTCTGCACTGTCACAACCCAAAAAATTTATGACACATGTTGCCCCCCACAGATGCTCCCACGGGCCACAGATGAACCCCCCCCTCCCTGTCTTTTGAGCATGTCCTCTAGGGCACAGTGCGCCCTCTCCACCATGACCTGTCCTGTGGGTGAGCGTGGCACGCCCGTGGAATGAGAGATTCCCCAGTCTGTCAGGAAAGCCCTGACCTTCGCTGAAATGTATGCCAGGCCGTTGTCAGTTTTGATCTTTTTTGGGATCCCTAGTGTTGCAAAGCAGTTAAGCCTTATGACATCCCTTGCCTTTTCCCCAGTGTGTGCAGTGGCAGTTATGTATCTGGAATGCGTGTCGACTGCAACATGAACATATTTTAGCCGACCAAACTCTGGTATGTGTGTGATATCTGTCTGCCATACCTCATTAGCTATTAGTCCCCTGGGGTTAACTCCTTCCTGGGATGGCATGGAGTAATTTGTTGGCAGTCTGGACATGACATGACCATGTCTCAAGCCTGATTGAGGGTGATTTGAAATTGTCTCTTCAGAGAATGTGCATTCTGGTGGAAAAAGGAATGAGACAATTTAGCTTGCTCAATTGTCCTAGGCACTGTAGTGAACATAGCTGCTGCATCAGCCCTTTGGTTCCCTTCTACTACAGGCCCCGGCATTTCTGTGTGTGACCTAACATGCATTATGTAGAATTCAAACCTTCTGTGGTTAACAAGAACCCATACAGTACGTATTTCAGCGAGTAAGTGTGGGTTAGCAACATCTCAAAGGAAGGAAGCCTCGAGACGTGAAACCAAACCTGCTGCATAACATGAATCAGTAACAATGTTAATTGGCTGATCAGAAAACAGTTCAAAGGCAATGCGAATAGCTGCGAGTTCTAGGACCTGTACCGAACCATGGCTTATGGTCTGTACCTCCTTTTCCCACTGTCCTGTAGCAGGGTTTACCCACGTCACTGCAGCCTTTTTGGACCGTCATGATGCATCAGTAAAAACTGTGAGGCCTTTTACTGTCTGGTGTTGACATCTGCGTGTGACTTTTAAGGGTAGGTTACCCATATCTGCCCAAAGTCTGTACTTAGGATAGTGAGTAGAAATGTCACCGTCATAGCCTGCCAAGGCTGCCCGGAATCCAGCATCTTCAGCCAGTACCCAGTCGAGGTTGTCCTTCGTTGCTGGGATGTAGATGGTCACAGAATCCTGTCCATCCAACTCCTGTAGACGTCCTCTGCCCTTAATGACAAGCTTGACAAACATTTCATCAATTGTCCGCACAGTCTTTGGTGGTGACTGGGGCAGAAACAGCCACTCCAGGACCCTCAGTGGATCCGATTCAGCCTGGTCCCACTGAAACAAAACTGCAAATGGCTGGAACCTGCTAGGAACAAGTGCAAGGCAGGTGTGAAGTTCAGGATTTCTCCTTCTGCCTTGTCTGCTCTCGATTGCCTGAGAACATGTCTTTAATGCCTGCTTTGCCTCTGTGGTCAGGGACCGACTAGATGTCAAGTCGGGATCACCTTTCAGCAGCTCAAATACGGGGTGCAGTTCCTCTGTGGTCAAGCCTAAGATAGACCTTAACCAGTTGATGGCTCCTAAAAGTTTCTGCAAATCATTTAAGGTTAAAGTGTTCTTTACCTTAATTGTCAGTGGCTGGGGTGAGATCTCCTGCTGCGTGATCCTCCATCCAAGGTAGGTCCAGGGTTGAGATCGTTGGATCTTCTCTGGAGTGACCTGCAACCCTGCTTCTTGGACAGCATTAAGTAAGAGCAGTTATAACAGTTTGCAACTCAGTCTCTTTGGCCGTGGCGACCAAGATGTCATCCATGTAATGGTAAATAATTGCTGAGGGGTGAAGCTTTCTGACAGGGTGGATAGCCTTTGCCAGAACAGTCTGACAAATCATTGGGCTATTTCTCATCCCCTGAGGCAAAACAACCCAGTGGTATCTCTGCATGGGCTGTGCGTGGTTCAAAGCGGGGATGGAGAAAGCAAATTGTGGCGCATCGTCAGGGTGTAGAAAAATGGTGAAAAAACAGTCCTTTAAATCAATTACCATTAAAGGCCATCCTGCTGGAAGTATAGCAGGTGAGGGAAGTCCCGATTGTAATGCCCCCATAGGTTCTATCACTGAGTTAACTGCTCTTAGGTCATGCAGCATCTGCTACTTGCCACTTTTCTTTGGTATGCAGAACACCGGAGTGTTCCACAGACTGGAGGTTGGCACTATATGTCCTGCATCTAGTTGCTCTTGGACTAGATCTCTTAGGTGAGCAAGCTGTTCCCTTTTCATGGGCCATTGATTCATCCATATAGGGTCATGAGTTTTCCATGTCAACTTAATTTGTCCTTGGAACGGCTGGTCAATGGCCCTCACTGAAAATTTTGAGCATCTCCAGTTGCAATTTGCATGACAGTGCCAAATTGGCCTAGCACATCTCTTCCCCACAAAGTGCATGGAATAGGAGCAACAAAGGGATCTATCTTGGCAACCTGCCCCTCTGACCCCAACACTGTGCGTATTTGTGCATTATGCCTAGGCCTCTGCATGCCTCCAACCCCCTGGATAGTCGAAGCAGGAAAAACAGTGGGCCAGTCAGCTGGCCAGTCAGTGTCTTTAACAATTGTAACATCTGCTCCTGTGTCCACCAAGCCTTTGAATCTGCGTCCATGTATCTGACAAGTCATCATTAGTTGTGCCACAGAAATGGTTTTTGCCCAGAATATTTGAGGCTCACCTGTGCTCCCAAAAGCCCCCGAACCCCTTTCCCCCTCCCCAGCCGGTGACATGCTGTAAAAGGGGATTAACTGGGCAAGCCGTTGTCCCTCAGGTATGTAACAGGGAGGCACTGAAGTCCATGCCATGATTTGTATCTCGCTGTGAAAGTCAGAGTCAATCACTCCGGGTAAGACAAACAAACCCATCCTGGTGGTTGACGATCGTCCTATTAGAAGGGCATGGACTCCTGGGCCTAAAGGTCCCCAAACCCCTATGGGGATCAACACTACGGTGGTAGATGTTAAAGTTACTGGCTCTCTGGAGGCCAGGTCTAGCCCAGCGCTGCCTGAGGTGGCGGTGAGCAAATTGCTAACCTGTTTTCTTGAGCCGTATTTATTTGCTGAACCAGGGTGCGTGGCTTTGCACCCCGTCTGCAGTTTCCATGATGGGAAGGGTTTCTCCTCAGGTCAAGTCAACTCGACCTCAACCTTCATTAGACCCCCGCTTCCCATGCTGACATTTTTGGCATACTGCCGAGGGGGGTTATTTGGGGCAGTCCTTATAAAAATGATCAGCAGAGCCACATCGGTAGCATCTGCCTCTCCCTCTTGCCCCGTCCTGTAATCTCAGCTGGGCGCTTAAGGCTGTAGCTAGAGAGGCTGTGTGATGTTCAACTGATCCGACACCCTGACACGCTCGGACCATTTCGGCTATTGTACAGGTTTCCCTTTTAGGGATAGTCTGCAAAGCTCGCTTACAATCTGGGTTTGAATTCTCATAAGCAAGCTGCCTAAAAAGCATCTCTCTAGCATCTTCATGTTCTATTTGCCTGTTTAAAGTCGCCTGTAGCCAATTGAGGAACTGGGAGAAAGATTCATTTGATCCCTGAAGGACCTTTGTGAAGGACAAGTTGCTATCCCTGTCTGTGCTGGGGAGCTTTCTTATTGCCCTTAAAGCCATTTTTGCTATCACCTCATATATCTCCCGGGGGTAACCTGTCTGGGAATCAGCTACCGTGTAAGCCCCCTCTCCTGCCAAATGATTGCAAGTCATGCCTACCTGTGAACCCCCTGGGTCATTTGCACACGCTGCGCAATTCTCCTGATAGTCTGTTAACCAGATGCTGTACTGAGTTGTAGTTAAAACCATCTTCAACAGCGTCTTCCAATCATGAGGTGTAAATACATATGTGGTACTCAATGTCTCCAAATACGAGAATGTATGAGACGAGGAAACACCACTTTCTTTAACAATTTGCCTCAATTCCTTGGTCACCTCATAGGGCAAGCTTTGGAACTGAGGGTTTTGGCGCGACCGGTATATTACTGGGCATGCATTAATAACTTTCCAGTCTCCCGTCTGCATTGTGTCCTCATGGCATTTTTCCCACTGGTTAACCGACACCCCTGCGCCTGTACTCTCGCTCTCGCCTGGAGGAACCACCGCCGATTCCTCCTCAGCATCCTCTGATGCCTCACTATCTGCGGCTCCAACATACTCGGCTCCCGGCAGTGGCATGCCAGAAGATGGCCACTGTAATGGGAAGGCACCCCCCCCGCTCACGCGGTCGGGACAAGATGGATGCGGAGTCAGAAGACACGGCTCAAGTTCTGGTCCATTTCGCGTGCAAGATGGCTGCACCTAGGTCACATTTCTTTTGCCACGTGGCCACGAGTCATCAGCAACAAGAGGGGGTGAGTTGTCTGGGTTCCCCTCCCCCATGCCGCAGCAGGAACCTTCAAACCGCCCTTGTGTACTGGATTTGCGATTTAAAATTCCTGCCCTTTCTCCGCAGCTCACGTGCACACCAAAACCGGGACCCTCACCACAGCTTACATTGCTCCCCCTCGCTCCTGCCCACGTGAAACCCAACCCAAGTCCATTGTTAGGTCCTCCTGGGTCGCACGTGGTTCTCCCCCACCCCCGTGTCTGTTCCTGGTGTCTGGGGAATGTCTGCGCCTAGCAGCATGGGTGGGGGGTGCAGGAAAATGTGTGTTAGGGTCTCTGGGGGGGTTCTGCTTTTTTTTGAGCGATCTGCAGAGCGTCCATGACTTGCGTCCAGGCAGGAAGGCATTTAGAGGCTTCTGTATTGCCTAACATAGATCTTTTTCTCATAGTCCTGCCAATTTTTTGCCAGGTGTTTATATTTAGAGCTTCTACGAGCAGCAGTCCTGGCGCAATGATTTTTATCCGTGGCAAGAGTTCTGTTATTTCTGCGCATGTGATCTCAGTGGGATATTGTCTTAGCAAGAGACACATTGCTTCTGCATCCCTTTCTATGTCCCAGGAAACCAAATTCCCCATGCTTTCTTTACCTGTTTTCTTCGCTGCTTTCCTCTCGCGTGTGTTTTCTCGCTGCTTTCAGTTCTCGTCGCTTTTGATTTTTGCCACTTCGACTTTCGGCGCTTTCGGTCTCCACCGCTTTCAACTTTCGCCGGTTTCGTTTCCTGCCGCTTTTGGCTTGCGTTCTCTGCCTCGCTTCTCCTCGCACGTGCACCTTCAATTTTTTTGAGCTCTGTTCAGTAGTGCGTCCTCCAACCATGTTCTGCGCTGAAATTTCAACACTTTTATCGATGTCTGGCTTTTTTCCGGAATGTGTTCCTGAGTTTTAGAACAAGCTAGTGCGAACTCAACCGCAATCTTTCTTGCTGCAAGGCAGTCTGATTATCCCTGTTTCAGGGAATGCCTCATGTTGCGGGCACCAGATGTGGCTTTATTAATATAATAAATAAATCACACGACCCGGTTGGTTGGATTCCCAACAACCAAATCCATTTTTTGGAAGCGAACAGCACCTTTTATATGCACTTCAAAACAACATGTGATTCTCTTAGCCAACCTCCATGGGACTTGCCACTGCCCATGTGTATTAGAGTATATTTTGGGGACTACATCTCCCAGGATGCCTCGTCCAGGATCCCTAAAACATGTTCCCCACAAGTTGAACCCATATTTTCCTTTTTCTTCCCATTAACTATGGAGCTTCAAAGTTATAAAGAGCAGAAACTGATTTTAGTATTGCAGTCAGCTGTTGACCAAGGAATGTTGCCAAAGTTCTGTTTCCTTTCTTGGTCCTGCTTGCTGGCTTGCTTATTATGGCAAAATCACTAACAACATCTAGAAGTTTCACAGTTTGTGCTGTGAGATTATTTGCTGTTTGTTAGATGTACAGTCATTTTGGTCTCTGTTCTGTTCTGTGTGGAGTATAATGAGTTCATTAGGTTGTGGTGCGGGATGCAGTTGATAGTATCTGACAGAAAGAATTGGAGTCATTTGGAGTGCATTCTGCAGAATCAAACAGCTGGAGAACATACATATAAGGGATGGCAAATATTTTGGGAATTGTAATGGAAAAAACTTTGCAGGAGTAAGATGACTGTGTTTATGTAGTAAAACTGCTAAAAACAATTTTTTGAGTGGAAAAAATAGCCTTTTATCTGCTTTTTTAATAGATTCCAATTGTATTCTCTATTTAAACAAATCCCTTAAACTTCTCTAGAAATTGTCCACTAAAAGAATGAAGTTTGACATATCAATACCCTATTGCAATACATAATGATTTTTTAAAAATCCATATAATTTCTGAAGTTGAATAATTGTGTGTAGGTTCCACTGTGAATCCCGGGGGGTTGTTTCTTTTATCTGCTCTTGAAATATATACATGTAAATAGCAGCATCAGTATGTGGGGAAGGCTTCTCAGCTAAATGAAGCCAATTTTGTAAAAGTGTAATTAGATTAAATGAGAAATTTAAATAATGGAATAAATTGGTACCTCTTTGTTAGCAAAAGGTACACAAGAAAAAATCTGGCTCAAGTTTAAAGAATTATTGGATTTGACTCAAAAGAAATATGTATACGCATAATTAAATACAACATTCAAATCAGAACAGAAGAGAGGCTTAATCAGTCAGATTATATGGAGACAACTTGTAGTGAATGGAGTGTAAGTGCCAAATTAAAACAGTGGGGAGCCTTTTGGTAAAGTTGTTTCTAAGGAGGGAGAATGTTGGTTGTTAGAAGTCCATAGGATTGGAAAAGCTGCAGTGCAAGCACTGCCAGAAGAGCACAGGAACTGATTACTGGCATAATGCTGAACTAGTTTATTTGCATTTCTGTTTAAGATGATCCTAATAAATTATTGATGCACAAAACTTGTAAGTTATGCTGCAGTTGTGATTAAAGCAAGAAGAGGTTGCTCCTGCAAACACAACCTTGAATTTAAATGAATGTAGTCTAAATTGTCAAAATAGACCAGGAAGCACTGTAAAATCCATCATTCTTGTTAGAACTTCTGTGCTTCATCATTATGTCAAAAAGGTTTCTCATAGAACAGGTTTGGGCAAAGCCAAAGCATTACTTAAATTTTATGTGTATGTGCGTAAACGCACAGGTATGTCAAGGTGGTACATTTTATTTATAAACTTATAGGCTTGGTAGATAAAATAGTTTACAGCTTTTTGCTCAACACATGTTGACTTCAGATCAGAAGTCAAGTGTTCACATTATCACAGGAACTATCCAGGTCTAGGATCATCTTCTGAAGAGAGTTCAGTAGAGGTAATTACAGCAAACAGTGATATGTGAACTGGAAATCTGTGGGTAGAAGAGGCTGAGTTTTAGCTTTGAAACAGCCGTTAGTGACTGTCACTTTTTTATTAACTTCTGCCAGTGGTAGTGCAAAGCCAAGGTCATTGAACTGAACCAGTTATAAAATTCTGAGGAAGTGTGTTATGGAACACGTTGTAGGAGAGTTAACAGTGTTGGAATTAATGAACTGAAAGGATTCTAGACTAAATGGAATTATATTTCCTGTGGTTTAGATTGTTCTTCTATTGGATCACTTTGTTTTGGCATAGGCATTTGGGTCTAAGATAACAATGTTTTTTAGAGTGCTAAGAGTGCACAGACCCCAGCTGCTTGCTTCTCCTAGAAAATGTGAAACCACAGACAACTTTAATCTTCTCACTGGCTTAATCTTTCTGCCTTTTCAGTTCCTCTGTTTATATAAACAGATTTCCTTAAAGCAAAGGGTTGTAGTGCCAACAGTAAAAATGAAGGGGTGGGTGTGTCTGACTAATCTGCTGCCTTTGAATCTTAATGCCTTTGTGCTTTGGCTAAGCTAGAATTACTAGGAAAAACTGGCTTAACAACAGTGGAGTGGGTACAGCGAAATAACAGGATTTCTCAGGCAGAGTATGTCCAATACTGATTTTTTTACTTTGGAGATGAGAATGAAAGTTTTTGAATAACAGGTCTCTAAAACAAGGATATATAGGAGAGTGAATGAAGCTTTTTTGATTATCAACCCTTCAGCTTTAGTGAGACTTGCTATATGGTGTTTCATTAAGGGCTTCTATTGTGAAAAATTATAGGCAAATTTATATAGCAGACAAAGGAAACAAAATTTTTACTTCAGTTGTTTGTGTGAGGATGTTACAGTACAAAACACATGTAGAAGTGTAAGATTACAGAAAATCGGAGATAAAGTTTAGTGTTCCTTTGAGATAGCATCAGTTAGCACAGTATAAACACACACTGTGTTTTGACATAGTGTTTCTGACAATATCTGTCAGTTTCCTTATACATTTATCTTACCATTTGCTCCAAAAAAAGCCAGACCTTATGATTGTAGCATTGTGCTGTTTGACCATGCCAATAGTGCAGAGTCAAGGGTTTCTATTCTGTATTTCTCAGTAGTTGTCTACAAAATTCAAACCCATTTATGCATGCAGACTCTTTGAAGGTTGCAATGCAGCTGCACGCAGCTATCTGTGACGGGAACACCACATTGGTTGGACAATCTTTTGAATTTCTTTTTAGAAGTAAGGCTCTTGGTGTGATACTTGAAGCAAAGGCTGCAGTTCTTATTCTCCAGAGAGGAATATTCTCAACATATTATGGACAAGCATGTAATTATTGATATGTTTTACAGATGTGGAGTGTTTTGGAGATTTTGGGGAGTTTTTTCTTCAAAGACTGTCTGAAAAAAGTTTAGTAACAGTTACGGTAATGGTTGTGGATTTTTATCTTACTGTATATGAGATATAGATGGAAACAGATTTGATCGTATGATGAAGAACTTTATGGCAGCTAAAGTTGCTTTCTGACTTCCCTATTCTTTATTTTCTAGGCGGCAAACAGTAACAAGCACTCCTTGCTGGATTGAACTTCATCTGAATGGACCTCTACAATGGTTGGACAAAGTATTAACTCAGATGGGCTCCCCTTCAGTACGCTGCTCCAGCATGTCGTAAAACTCCTTCCTCTGTTACCAGTGGGCTAAACATCGAGTCCAATCAACAGACTTAATATAACAGTTCATCTGTCATAGTACTTGTGTGTGGTCCCCATGAACTGTTCACCATCCAAAAATGTTTTGTAAAAAGAAAAAAAAAGAAAAACAGCACTTGAGGTCTCATCAATTAAAGCACCTTGTAGATTCTGTTTCCTGTACTCTGATACTAGATGAAAATTTAGTGTATAGAAATGCCTTCTTCAGAAAGAAGATGGAACTGTTCTCAAGACTCTTAATGGTGTTTTTATTGGGTATATAATTGAGTGTCCTAATAGTTTATCAATAACATGAATAACTAAGTAAATGTACATGTATCATGATCTCAAATATCACAGTATTGTGCTGTTCTACATTTTAGTTCCCATAAATAGTTGTTTGGATTTTTTTGATTGGGGCAAATCTCTTATAAAATTCCAAGACTCTACTCTGTTATTCTTTTATATTTTTTATATAAGCAGGTTTTCGAGTTGTCCTAAACATAAAAAGCAGACTTTATTTGTAGAAAAGCTCATCTTTTTGCTGCCTTCTTAAAGAAAAAGAAGATCCCTCAATTGGAAGGGAAAGAAATGTCTTTAAGATTTCACAGATGAATCTCAAGACACTTTATATACCTAATGGGGCCTAAAATCAATTAATATTATAAATTCCGGCTATCCATCTGTGCTGGTTTAAAAGTTAACCAGCAAGGCAAAATGAACTCAATTCAAAAGAGAGATTTATAAGTCAGAATAACAATTTATTAAAATAATGCAATAAGTACAATTATACAGACAGACAATTGGTTTTAATCCACAAAACCCAAATGTACAAACCCAGCACCCTGGGGTATGAACAAAAGTGGTGTACCTTGGCCCACCCCCCGAGTCTAAAGCAAAGGGAGAGGGAATAAACCTGCTGGTGGGAGAGCTGCTGCAGTCTGGTCAGAAGTGGTGATTGCAGTCCAGTCGAGGGTGGTGGTCTCAGCCTGGTTGGGAGCAGCGGTGGTCTGCTGTCTTCCTCTGGGTCCCACGAGAGAGAGCCCCAAGGCTCTGAAATTCCCAGTTATATACTCTCCAGTTCAGGCGGGGGTGCTCAGTCCCTCCCTCAGAGTAGGGAATTCCATAAAAGGGCATGCGGATGCTCAGTCCCTCTTCCATAAAAGGGTATTAGAGCAGGGAATTCCATATAAGGATATCAGAGCGGGGAATTCCATAAAAGGGTACAGGAACATCTTCCCACCTTGCAGGCCTCTACTGACAGCAGTTTTTGGGAAATGGCATGGAGGCTATAGAATACACAGTTTTGGGTTACACCCATCCAGGGATGAATTGGTCCCAGCCGTTCTAACCAGGACACCATCACACTAAGAATATACGTTTCCCTACTCATCTGAGTTGATGCATCTGGTGCCAGAAGTATTGTTGGCAGTTGTGTAATTTGGGACATTTTTTGTACCTCAAATCATCAAAGTCAGTGTTTTTTCTCATGGAATGAGAATTTACTGTAACATTGGATGCTGGATTAAGTACACGAGGTTATTGGCTTACCCCTTACATCTGTATTTTTTCATTGAACAGATGTCACTAAAAATCATTAGGTTGGAGCCAAATACCCTGAAAAATCCTTTCCCAAGGTAAACTACTCTTTTGTCTAGGTTTTAAATAGATGCAGCTTCTTAACATATTTCAGTAACAGAATTTAAATTTTTGATCTGCGTGGCTTTCTATAGCTTACTTGCATACCAGATCATACACATTCATTATGTCATAATGGGTCTTGTTATTAAAAGTAGTTGCTTCTCCAAAACCTTTAGGATAGTGGTTGCTGAGGTATGACTGGCAAAGGAGGACTTCTAGGCTCTTTGTGACAGTGCATGTTATGGTGAACTCTTGTACACTACAGCTGCACCATATTGAAAATATTCTGAAATATATTCTACAAATAAGCCTGGGTTGGGGATGGATCGGGAAACTATAGAAGGATTATTCTGACTTGAAAAATATGCATCTTACTAACAAGCTTGTGATGTAGCTGTCATTCTTCTGTTATTGTGGCAGTAGCAGGATTGCCTTTGTCTGTTTTCCCGTCATTTCATCCATTACACTAGTACTGTACTTTGTAAGTACAGCTAGTGATAGTTTTGAGAACAAAAATATGGCCAGTGTTACAGCTTTTAATCTGTTGACTGAATTGATGATTGTGATGGATATTTTTATGCCATAATGACTAGGACATAGAAGCAATACCAAAAATCAAGCCTTGAAAATGTGTGCCAGACACCTTTCAAAAATTGGCAAGGCAGTTACCAGTTTATGCTAGTTTTACCACTAGACTAATGTATTGGTAGAACTTGTGAACCTCAGAAATAAGCTTCATGTGTGTTGCATTTGCCTAATATGTGAATACACTAATAAAACTTTTAATTCTCATGATGGTTTGGTTTCTTTATTAATTGCTGTCTATATTTTCTGTTGAAGGTTAGGAGTCATTCTAACCCGCCCAAATAAATGGCACAAGTGTCCTGCATGTTGTGGCTGGAAAGGTATAGTTAAGATGTTAAAATCACTTCTCATATAGCTGTTGTGGAGGTTCTGGATCTGTGTGTGTTTAGTGATACAGACTTTTACTCCAGATCAAGTTTATTAAAGCAGTTGCTTTTTCCTACCACAATCAAATTGCATCCTACTAGCTCAGATGTTTACTTTCACCTGTGAAACAGATAAGAGCGACTTGTCTGGGTGAAAGACTCCCATTGCATTTATGAGCAGGTTACAACTTAAACCAGTTGGGTGACCTAATTCTGTAGTCCCCTTACCATGGATTTCTGTATGTGTTCTTTCAGTTATGACAATATATTTGCTTTGCCTTGAGCATTGTAATTAATAACCTTGACTGTACCCCTTTTTTGGTGTGCACTTCCAAGGAGTGTACAAGGACACTGCAGACGTTATCTGTGGACCTGTGGTGCTGCCTGTGTGCAAGGCCATCTCAGTCTGTGTAGGTCACTTTTTTTTAACTTCTGTTAGTACCACTAAAATATTGTCTCCTGGAATTGCTGTTTCAGCCACAGCACAAGGGAATTTATCTGCATTTGAAACGTTTGCTTGCCTATATTTCATTTAAATGCCTTTGTCAGTTCTTGAGTAACTTTAACCTACTCCTGTTTCTTAATCCAGTGCTTTTCTGACTTATCCCACTGCTTTTCTGCTCTTCAAAATATGAACAGTGCCTGCTCAAGCATCTTAATGTGGAATGTCTGTGGTACGTGAGGAATGCAACTTCATCCCTCTTCTCTTCTGCCAAAGTACTGATGTCCAAAGTACAAATGAAAAGTGAATTTTTTTTCAATGAGGCTGTTTTGTAAAATAAAATACTTACCAAGCAGGGAGTACTCAAGTGGAAATGCTTTAAGTATGGGTAGCCAGCTGCTTATCTGTATCATGAAGCAGGAAAAACTCTGTATGTAACTGGTGCCTTAAGTTTGAACTATGATTCTGTGAGCCTGGGTTCTGATCTCTCTCTTGTCACTAGCCCTGTCTGAGCTTGATTTTCATAGTATTGCCAAAGCCAAGTAATCAAAAATCAGATAGTTGATGCAAAGACCCAGGTGTAAAAATTATTTTTGAGTTGCCTTTTGGCAACTTGGGTGCACTGAGCTGAGATTTCAGAACCCTTCCCCTCCAAATTAAAACCTGATTTCATTTTGACATTGCTTCAGGGATGAGGCTTTGAGAACAGTGTCAAATACCTGGACTCTTGTGGCTTTAAATTGTGAGAATTGATAGCAGAGCATCTTCTCTGTGTATTTCCCTCTTCCTTTAGTGCATGTTTCCTATCTAGGTGGTTGTTATGGTTTAGCTAAATGAAGAAGATTTTCTTGCTGAATTTTTTCATTTCATCAGTGTGGTTTTGGAGGACTCAGGGGACACCTCCCCTCTCTTCCCCCATGTGGGGAGGGGGGCAGGGAAGGATGAGGGTCCCCACGAGAAGTGCCACAAGAACTCAGGAAGAATAAAAATTGCCGGAGCCATCAAAACTGTCTCTCTCTGACTTCTGGGGCTATAGTTCAGAAGCAGTCACTGGTCACTCACCGCCCGGACCTGCCTCGCTGCCGGCCCCCCCCGTACCCCATGCTTCCTGCCTCGCTGCTAGCTCCCATGTGGACCTGCCTTGCTATTGGCCCCCCCACGCCATCTTGCCTTGCTGCTGGCCCACGTCCCGGACTTGCCCTGCATCCCAGCTCTGCCAAGTGGGGGTTCTCCCATTTGTTACTGCTACCACCAGCGCCTCTGCCCGAAAGCCACTGCTTCCTGCCAATTGGAGCCCTGCCGCTACCGCCTCAGAGTAATTGCCACTTGTAGTTGCCATCATTGCCATCGCCTGCCGCCATTACCCACCGTCGCTGCTCACCCCGCGCCACTAGCGCCACTCCACATACTGGTACTTCCCCCCCCAACCTTGCTCTGCACATGACCTCTGTCAGGATTGTGTTGCCATCTCGGCAGCATAGACTGAAAGAGTGGGTTTAAATGACATTTTCTCTGTTATTGTTTGGGTTTTGTTTTGTTCCCTTTTTTTTTTTTTTAGTAAAACTGTTATTGATTTTCATACTTCACTTGGATGCCTCGTAATTTTAGGGGTGGGGGGTTTCTATTCCATCAGAGGCCCCGCCTCCTTGGACATATTGTCAGTAAACCAAGACAATAAATGTGAGGCATTGTATTAGGAAAGGGTTCGGATCATACTGAAATCTGAAACCATGATGGCATTGAAAGCTCAACAAAACTGATATTTATTACCAAGAGGTGGCCAACAAAACGAATAAACCCAAAAGAGAGGAAGGAGGAGAGAAATAAGCCTTCAGTACAACCTCCCCAGTCACCCAACTGTTGCATATAAAGCTATCTTACCATCCCAGAATGCCTATAGTTACCCATAGCAGGAGCTGCATTCCCGGAGAGAGTAGGCTCACAAATTGGCAGGTGACCTCGCCAAAAGGCAACGTTGTCCTTGATGTGAAGCTTGCTACCCTCCAAAAAAGAACTATCTGCTTTTATACAATTAACTGATTACGTCTGCCTAGGCAGGTGTGACCAGCACCGCCCCGCCAGAGGTTGTCAGTCCCACCCCCTTGGGTGTGCATCCCTTCAGCGCATGCGTGAGTACTTTGGAATTTCCCTTCCACATGCACAGTATGCTTCGGAGGTCTTTTCTAATTGAATCTGGGGGCGTTACTTCATCAACTCCTCTTCGGTTTCTCCTTCAAATGTCCTTGACAGATGATGAGCCAATCACAGAACACCAATTGAAACAGTTTATACAAGAAGCTCTCTCTCCAAGGACGAAGTACCCGTTTATCAGTGCTTGTTTTCTCATAACTTGGCAGGGAAAGAACAAAACTTTTACAGGTGGCTGGGCCAAACACAGACCAAAAGTATCAGCGTAATTAACCCCTGATACAGGCATTGAGAGTAAAAGTGGAAAAAGAATAACAGTTTTGAATAATCCATTTGTGTATTGGATATAGAACCCCTAAGGCATCACGTTGTTTGATTTATTCCTGTTTATTTGGCATATATTCCTGAATACATATTTCCCATTCATAGGTGTTAATCTTTAAATAGGTTCTAAAACCAAGTTAGTGGCTATTTTTCAGTTCGTAATTTGGATCTGTGGGGTGGTAAATTCAATGCCTGTAAGTCTCCTTTGCAATGTGTTTTCAGGGTTGTTTTCCTACCCTAACCTAAGCTGTTATCCTTGGGGGTTTAGTGATAATGGCACCCAATCTGGGGGAGAACCGCAGGGGAGTGTTTTTTCCCAATCCTTCACCCATTTCTCCTTCAGGACCACCACAAGAGTTTTTGAAGAGTTTAAATGCCCTCTAGATGTTAGAGATACCTTACTCTGTGGTATGTTTGGCAGTTTGCATTATTATACTCTATCTTATTTATGAAGTTAGGACCAAGACCTATTGGGAATGTGTCCAGAAGCCCGCCCTAGGAATGGATAGTTTCAAGTGGCATGGGTTGTGGGAGGACATGGGTAGGTGCTTGGAGAATGTTTCTGCTCCAATGACCTGGAAGTTCACCCTTGAACAACTGCAGGACCCTGTCAAGGTGTTGAGATCGGTGAGGGAAAAGTGCTGTGGTAGATCTATGGAGGGGCAGCTTGTGGTTGCCACTGCCTACCGAAAGCTACTCGACAACCAGACAAACCATTTCTGACCTTGTTGATTCGAGTCTGAGATCTTATGGGCAAAGGTGTGCTGTCTGACAGTAGCAAAACAAGGTATTTAGGAGGCCTTTCTCAGGATGCGGGTATTGACCAGGGGTTCATAAGGGAGTTAGAACCCCTTCATCTCTGGACATGGCTATTAGACACCAGATCAGTAATTATTGGGTTGGAACCACCTTGTGGGGATATATGTGTGGGGCGGAAGGGCTAGGCTGGGCCTGCAGACACATGATTTGCAGCCTCATGGCAGTAAGGCACATGTAAGGCCTGCAGCCAAGATGGACGCTGGGGTCAGCAGCCACATGGCACTAAAGCTGCATGGGTGAACTGTAAATCAATAAGGTTGGCCTGGTAGCCAGCCCACACCACACCCCCGGAGCCTCTGAATGGCTGTAGCACCCCTCACTTTGGATAGGGGGAGAGTGAGTGGTCAGTGAACCAAAGGTCCTGCCTAGAGGGAGTGACCACAATAGCCAAAGTATAAACAGACGCACGAAGTCTCCATCTTGCCTTGGCCTGCTGTCCTCGAAGATGCCAAAATGTGACTTCTTAGCGGTAATTATATTTTTCTCTCCTCTGTTTCTCTCTTTATTCTTTCTTCTCTAATATTTCTTCCTTTACTCTTTTCTTCCTCTTATGGGTAACTTAAACACCTATTTTCTGGATATTTAACTTAAGTTGTGGGTATTTCACTCAAGTTGTATGGGGTTTGTGTTTGCTGGGTACAACAAAGGTTCCCTACTGTTAAGTAATGCCTACTAGCTTGAAACCCTGAGGCTGTATAGATCAGAGCTCAGAATGCTGCTTGGAGGGAAGCAGGGGAGTCCTTTTGTTTCTAGTAGCCTGTTGTAATGCTTTTGTGAAGTTGTATGTTGCTCCTGTAAAACCCTTTTTGCCAAAATGCCTATTTTCTCACCAAATTAAAAGAAACCTCTTACAGAAAAAGTGTATGGCTTTTTCTCCAGACATGAACTCAAGGTATCAAAGAATCAAAGACTTTACAAGAGTTTGTGTGGGCAAAATCTCTTGAAGTCTGAAATTAAAGTGTACACCTGGTAAAGCTTGGAGCTTCTAGACTGGGGTGTAACAATGCCTTTAAGATGCATAAGAGAGAGGTTTGTTTACAGAGACGACCTGCAGGGGCATCATCTTTGCATTTGGGAGACCAGGGAAAATGGGATCTGATGCCTGAGAAAAATGGCACTGTTAAAGATACTTTTCACAAGGGACAGGCAATCCAATTGCGACCCCGATAAGGTCAAGTGTACATCACAGATGAGGTGGAACCTTGGATGCGCAGGGCCAATTTCCGGGCAACAATACACTGGAAGGAAAACCAAGAAACAGTGGGTGCTATGATGAGTAAACTCAATACATATAATGAGATTGTCCATGCTCTGTTACGGGCCCGTATCTCTTCTGTAGAGAAATTAGTGGAGGACCTCCGGGCACTAACTGAGGAAGTTAAAAATGACCAAAAAAAGCTCAGAGAGGAGTTTAAAGAGAGCATTGTCCATGTCTCGCCAATGCAAACTGGGGCCCCTGCTATATGGAACAGGCGTCTCCCGGCAAGGGAGAGGAGGTACACCACATGGGGCAACCTGTGACTTTTCCTATGTGAACATGGAGAAGACATGAGTAAATGGGATGGAAAACCCATCGATGCTGTATCAGCATGGGCACAGCAGTTAAAAGGAAAAATGACCAGAGGCAATTCCATAAGGATGGATGTAGACCCAGTCTCCTGTGGGGAAGCCCCTAGACAGAACCAGAGGGATAATAACATGTCTGATCCCTTTGAAGGGACTTCCTCTATGTACTCACAGGGAGAAAGCCATGATTACCAAGGCCAGCACTAGAGGGACCCTGCCTCTAGCCAGGTAGAGGCACGGGATAACTGTGTCTATCAGACTGTGTGGATCTGATGGCCTTGCACATCAGACCTACAAGAATACAAAGCTTTGGTTGACACTGGTATAAAATGCACTCTAATGCCATTAGGGTATGTGGGAACATTTCAGTTGTTAGAGTGACAGGGGGTTCTCAAGAGCTGAACAGTGGTGGAAGCTGAAGTGAGCTTGACCGGGAAGGAGTGGCAGGGACACCCCATTGTGACTGGTCCAGATGCCCCGTGTATCCTGGGTATCGATTACCTAAAGAATGGGTAGTTCAAAGATCCAAAGGGGCATCGGTGGGCTTTTGGGATAGCTGCTGTAGAGACAGAAGGGATTAAACAGTTAAATGTGTTGCCCGACCTCTCAGAGAACCCTTCTGCTGTGGGACTGCTAAAGGCTTAGGAACAGCAGGTGCCAATTGCCACTGCAACAGTCCATCATTGGCAATACCTCACCAACTGAGACTCTGTGATCCCCATCCATAAGAGGATCCGTGAGCTGGAGACACAAGGAGTGGTCAGCAAGACTCGCTCACCCTTCAACAGCCCCATTTGGCCTGTGCGTAAGCCCAATGCCTTAAAGCCCCTAATGGTTTTTTATTTTTCTAATATTTGTAAGCCTTATAAGTTTTATAAGTAGTAGAAGTAGATTTTAAAAGCAGCAGCCCTTGTCCCTCTACCCTGTAGCACCCTTTAGTTTACACATTCCTTAACCCTCTTACCCCATTCCATGTATCCTATATCAATCCTACCCCCGAATCCAGTAGAAATGTTTAGTCTCTTGTCAAGGCAAGGCCCGTTCTGTTTGGAGAATGCTTGTATCTTGGCCTAAACTGCAGAACAGAGTCAAGAACTGGGTGACTGTGTACCCTCTGTGCCCCAAAGAAGATGAAGATTGATGAAGAGAGGGTCTCAAAAGCCCACAGACCCAATTCCCAGGGGTGGGCCAGGGGGTGGACCAGAGCAAAGGCTACGGGGTGGACACACTTGGGATTGGACAGATATTATTATAAAATGTAACATCTCAAGCACAGACACGGCGTGTCCTGTAACATCTATTGCCTTGGCACAATTAAACCCTTTCCTTATCTCACCCTCAATTAACTGCTTCTGAGTTATTTTTTTCTTAGCACCAGCTGAGCAGGCATCAGCTGTTGACCCGAATGGGGAAACTTGGACTTGGACTTCTTCAGATCAGACACTTTCATCGCAGGAATTCCTCATCAAACCAGCTTTTATCTGAGATAATTCCTGCCCCGGTCTGAGAAAGCCAGCTCCAAAGAACCCACGGAAGCAAGCATGGAGCATAGAGGTGAGATAAGAAAAGGCAAAATAAGGGAAAAAGGTACCTTCCTCGGTTAGCAGCTGCAGGAAAGTTTTGTGTTTCCGGGAGGTAGGGAACACGGGGGACTGGAAAGTTAACTTAAGACTTGGGCCCAGATAGTCGCGAAAGTCGCTTTCCAGTCGGCGAACGGGTGGTTCGCCAATCCAGGTCAGAGCGGTTTTCAGCCTAGGGCTGTTTTGGTTTTGGAGGGGACGCCTTCCAGTGTGCTCTGATGCTGTGAGGAGCTGGTGGGGCTCTGGAGTCAAGTTGGCTGGCAGTAATTAAGTAGCTGAGAGGTTACAGTAACAGCTTGGTAACCCTAAGGTAGCAAGTTCGAATCCCAGTGTGTGGTTGTGGTTCATTCATGTTTTGCAGTCATGGGTTGTGTGGATTCAAAGTTTGAGATCCCTAAAGAATCCCCCTTGAGTTTGGTTTTAAAACATTGGAAGATTTTAACCGGCCCTAATACAATTTTAAGAAAGGAAGAACTTTGTAAGCTGTCTGTAGGTGCATGGCCCTTATTTGGACAAACGAGAGGAGTGGCTTGGCCGGAATTCGGTTCTTTTGAGCTAGACATAGTGTTGAAATTAATTTCACTTCTCAATGCAGAACAAAAATGGGAAGATATCAGATATGCGGAATTGTTCATGTTTCTGCTAACATGTCCTAGATTGAGAGAAGGTCATAAAAGAAACAAAAACTCAGGAAGAGCAGAAAAATCAGAAATGGAGTTCGAAAAAGGGGAAAAAGGTCGAGTTAAAACTACCACTGTCCCACGGATTTTATTTAAGAATACAGGAAATGATGATTTAAGTATGTTAATGTCACCTGACGAAAGAGAAAGCAGCTGGGGGGGAGCCAGAGCTGCAGGAGTAGCGGCCCCTGGGCAGGCACGGGCCATTGGAGGACTCCCTGGTGTGGGTCTGGCCGCACCGGGAGAGATTAGGCAAATTAAGGCCCCTGGAGGAGTTGGCTCAGGTGTGGCAGGAGTTGATTCTGACGGTGGCAGTAGAATAGAGGTGTCAGCCCCAGGGGGGGCGACAGCCCCGAGTGTAGATGTTCTTGTGAAACCAAGTACCCCAGCGCCGCAGACGGATGCTGAAACAGTTGATTTTATCAGTAGCAGTAGTGGCAAGAGAACTATAAAAACAGAGCTGTATGTCCCAAGTGCAGGAAAGACTCCAGGATTGACTGCTGCAAACACAGCAGACTGTACTGCTGTAGAGGCAAAGACAGAAGAAATAAGTTGGGTCAAAATGTATAAAGTCAGACAAGAGACAAGTGAGTCGCCCACAGATTTTTTGAACAGGTTAAAAGATGTCGTCAGAAAATATACTGATATAGATATGGAGTCAGATATGGGAAAGAAACACCTGGTGTACTTGTTTGTGGGACAGTCCACAAGTGATATAAGGAGAAAACTGCAAAAGGCAGGTGGCACTGAAAGAGATATTGATGAATTATTAGATATAGCCTGGACGGTGTACCAGAATAGAAAGCAGAAAGTGAATACGGTGGGCGGTGAGGCAATTGTAAGAACAGCCGTTGCTACGGCAACGGAACTCCCAGCTCAGAGAGCAGGGGAGGTTTCTGGAACGGCCGTTACCACGGCGACGAAGCTAGCTGGCGCGGCGAAAGGAAAGTTGTTGCCTGTTTCTGATACTGTGGAGCAGGGAGCGATCCCGAAGTTTGACCGTGGCAAGCACAGTGAGACGGGGACAGGTAAAGCTAGTCCCAGTTGTTACTTTAACTGATGAGGAGGGTTTGATCCCTGCTAATGTGACCCGAGCAGGGGCAGCAAACACGAGTGCTGGGACCACTGACTGTGCGGAGGTAACGGGACCCAGCCCTACCCCTACTGTTTTGGGAACCGCCCCAGGTATGACAAACGCGACCAGAGATCGAGTCGTAGCAAAAGCACCGGGAGCTACGGGAAAGGTGGGGGCAAAGAGACCTTCCCCGCCCATGCTAGCTGGCGTGGGGGGGGTAACTTTTTCCCCTGGAACTGCTGATCCCACGCAAGCAGCTGCAGTGGGTGCAAGTGTTGTAGAGATTTTAAAACCACCCCACAACTTTACAGTTATAACAATAAAGATGCCTGCTCCCATAACAAGTGGAGCAAGGCCAAGGCCGAGAGCGGCCAGTGCCCAGCCTACCCCAACGTGTAAGAGAGGAAGGGGAAAATCATGTGACAGTCTCAAACGCCGCTCCCGCTCTGTGAGCGTAGGGGCAGGGGCAGCATTGGCCACCAGCACAGTGAAAGTAAGTCCAACCGCGGAACAGTTAGAATCTGGGTTTGGCACAGGAGCTGCTGCAGCTCCTGCAGATGGAGCGGGGGCCGCAATGAACGCAAGGGCAAATCATTTCCAAACTGTGACCAGTACAAACGGAACTACTCATAACACCTTGGCAACTGCAAACACGAGACTGGCTAAAGGTACAGAAGCTGCAAGAAAACCTAAAGCAGTGTCTGTAACTGGAGTCCCAACCCAGCCTAACATGGGACCCTCTGGCTCCGCCATTAGGGGTGGAGACGGAACTATCACTCCCCCTCCAACTCTCTCAAGCCTTCACTATCCGTACCCTCCCACCAGGCCAAAGGGGGGGGACAAAATCAGTGTGAATTTCCAACGAACACAAAAGCCAAAACCCGCCAATGCAATATATGTAATAGGTCATCATGGCTAGCCTTCGCGAACGAAGATTTGGGAAGGGCTCTACCCACGTTTCTTGCAAGCGTGTTGGTGGCTAAAAAGGCCAATACGAGAAAGGCATGTCCGGTTGCAAAAGGCACAGCAGAAAGACTCCTTGGATGGTATATTCTGCAAGGCACGATTCTTTCTGCATTGTCTTTTCTCCTCAAGGGTGATCCTGCGTACTTTCTCAAAAGCATCAGCAGCGTTATAGATGGTCTGTCTCCAGACCTCCCAATTGGAGGCCAGAGTAGACCAGTTATGGTGCTCAATATGCCCGAGGCTGAGATGTTGCTTCAGGGAGTCCTTGTATCTTTTCTTCGGGGCTCCTCTCATGCGACAGCCAGTGACAAGTTCACCATAAAGCAGGATCTTACGGAGGCGGTGGTCCTTCATCCTGGAGACGTGCCCTGCCCAGCGCAGCTGTGTTCTCAGTAGCATGGCCTCAATACTTGTGATTGCTGCTTGTTCTAGAACAGATGTATTGGTCACATAATCTGACCAGTGGATGTTTAGGATTGTAAGGAGGCAGCGTTGATGGAAGCGTTCTAGGAGACGCAGGTGGTGGCGGTAGATGACCCATGATTCGGAACCATATAAAAGAGTAGACAGCACTGTGGCTCTGTAAACACTGATCTTTGTACTTTTCTTCAGGTGTTTATTATGCCATATTCTTTTATGGAGTTTTCCAAAAGCACTATATGCCTTTGCTAACCTGTTGTCTATCTCTCCGTCAATCTTACCATCCGAGGAGATGAGGCTGCCTAGGTAGTTAAACTGTTGGACTGATTTGAGCTCTGATTGCCGATGGTGATGTGGGGATGATGGTGGACTTCCTGAGGTGCAGGTTGATGGAGAACTTCAGTCTTCTTTAAACTGACTTCCAGCCCAAAGAGCTCAGCAGCATCTGCAAAGCAAGATGTTAAATGCTGCAGGGCTGCTTCTGTGTGGGCAACAAGTGCGGTGTCATCAGCATAAAGCAGCTCCTGGACAAGATGGTTTAAGGTCTTGGTGTGGGCCTTCAGTCACCTTAGGTTGAAAAGGCTTCCATCAGTACGATATCGAATGTAGATACCGTCCTGATCATGGAGGTCTGCCGTGGCCCTTTGGAGCATCATGCTGAAAAAGACTGTGAATAGGGTAGGAGCGAGAACGCAGCCTTGTTTCACACCATTCTTTATTAGAAAGGGCTCAGAAAGTGTGTTGTCATATCTGACTTGGCCGTGCTGATCCTCATGAAGTGAGATGATCATTTTAAGGAACTTAGGGGGACAACCTAAACGTTCCAAAATCTGCCAAAGACCTTTTCTGCTCACAGTATCGAAAGCCTTGGTGAGGTCGACAAAGGTTCCATAAAGACCTTTGTTCTGTTCCCTACACTTCTCTTGCAGTTGTCTGAGAACCAATACCATGTCTGTGATGCTCCTGTTGGCTCTGAAACCACACTGACTTTCAGGTAGAATTCCTTCTGCTATAGCGGGTATTAGTCTGTTCAGGAGTATTCTTGCCAGGATTTTGCCAACAATGGAGAGCAGAGTAATACCACGGTAATTTGAGCAGTCTGATTTAGTGCCTTTCTTCTTATACAAAGTGATGATGACTGCATCACCAAGGTCTGATGGTAGTTCGCCTTGTTCCCAACAGCGCACCACAAACTCATGAAATTTAGCATGGAGTGTTTCCAGACTTCGGGTGGAATTCCATCAACCCCAGCTGCCTTGCCGATTTTCACCTGCTGTATGACCTTGAGGATTCTCCTAAAGTGGGGGCAGTATCCAATTCGTACTTCACCAGTTGTTCTGTGATGGACTGAATTGCTGAGTCTTGGACTACACAGTTGGTACTGAAAAGAGTCTGAAAATGTTCAGACCATCTATTCAGAATGGAGGTTTTATCTGTCAGAAGCGTTTGACCATCTGCACTGAGTAGTGGGCTTTGGACTTGGTATGTAGGCCCGTATGCTGTTTTCAGGGCCTCATAGAATCCTTTGTGATCCCCTGTATCTGCACATAGTTGAGTTTTTGCAGCTAGATCGGTCCACCACTTGTTCTGGATGTCACGGAGTTTCTGTTGGAGCTTGCTGCATGCAAGACGAAAGGCTGCTTTTCTTACGTGACAGGATGACAGTGCAAGGTGTGCTTGGTGGGCAGTTCTCTTCTTCCTCAACAATTCCTGGATTTCTTGATTGTTTTCATCAAACCAGTCCTTGTTCTTCTTGAGGGAGAACCCCAAGGATTCTTCAGAGGATTGCAGGATACTGCTTTTAATATGATGCCAAATTGTTTCAGGAGATGAATCTGCAGAATCTATGGAATGGTTTTCAAGCCTAGTTTGAAGGTTTGCCTGGAATCTTTCTCTTACTGTGACTGATTGGAGATCGTTAACTTGGAGTCTTCTCCTTGGGATACTGCCCCTTTTGGGTTTGAATTTGAGACTGAAGTTGAGTTGACAGCGCACAAGCCGATGGACTGTTTGGCATTCTGCGGTGGGCATCATGCGGGTATGGAGGACATCGCGGACATCTCTCCGACGCACCAAGACATAATCAATGAGGTGCCAATGCTTAGACCTGGGGTGCATCCAGGTTGTCTTCAGACTATTTTTCTGCTGAAAGATAGTATTAGTGATGGTAAACTGTTGCTCCGCACAGAATTCTAGCAGAAGTCGACCATTATTGTTGCAGTTTCCAACACCATGCTTGCCTAATATTCCTTTCCATGCTTCAAAATTCTTACCTACTCTGGCGTTGAAATCACCAAGGATAATGATCTTATCATCTGCGGGCACCTTTTGGGTAAGGCAGCGCAGGTCAGTGTAAAATTTATCTTTTTTGGCAGGGTCAGCTTGGAGAGTTGGGGCATATATACTGATGCCTTAAACCCCTAATGTTTTTTATTTTTCTAATTTTGTAAGCCTTACAAGTTTTATAGGTAATAGAAGTAGATTTTAGAAATAAACCCCTTTCTCCCTCCTCCCCGTAGTATCTTGGCCTAAACTGCAGGACAGAGTCAAAGAACTGGGTCACCCTGTTTTCTGTACCCTGAAGATGATGAAGATGATGAAGAGGGGGTCCCAAAAAGCACCCCAGACCCAATTCCGAGAGGCGGGCCAGGGGGTGGACCAGGCCAAAAGTTAGAGGATGGACACACTTGGGATTGGCCAGATATTGCTATAAATGTAACATCTTGGGCACAGCCCGGGGCGCGTCGTAACATCTCTTGCCTTGGCATAATTAAACCCTTTCTTATCTCACCCCAGCTAAATGGCTCCTAGATTTTTTTCGTAGCACCAGCTCAGCAGGCATCAGTTTTCTTTTTTTTGTTTGTTTGGTTTTTTTTTTGGGAGGGGTTTAGGCCAAGATACAAGCGTTCTCCAAACAAGACAAGGCTTGCCTTGACTAAAAGACTAAACATTTTCTACTAGATATGGGAATAGGGTTGATATGGGGGTATGAAATGGGGTGAAAGGATTAAGGAATGTATAAACTAAGGGATACTACGGGGAGGAGGGAGAAAGGGGTTTATTTCTAAAATCTACTTCTATTACCTATAAAACTTGTAAGGCTTACAAAATTAGAAAAATAAAAAACATTAGGGGTTTAAGGCATCATACTAAAGATGACAACGTGTTGCTTGTTGTTTAGTGGAAGGCGTAGGGAGATAATGCGGTCAGAGTGACCTGTCAGCAGATTTTCGAGTTTAGGGACAATAGAGTTTTTGATCCTGAAGCCAACACCTGACAGATGTTTTTCGGTTCTGGACTTACCTGACCAAAAGAGGGTGTAACCGGCACCATGTTCTCTGAGGCTGCCTTCCTCGTGAAGGCGAACTTCGCTGAGAGCAGCAATGTCGATGTTGAGACGAGCCAGTTCATGGGCAATTAGGGCAGAACGTTGCTCAGGACTTCTGCTATCCGCAGAATCGAGCATGGTTCTGATGTTCCCACATGTTAGAGTTAATTTAGGTACACCTTTGGAGGCAGGTGCATGCCTTTGTCTTTTGATCTTTGTGCGACCTCATTGGAAGAAGATGCCCATTGGTCTGCGGTTAACCAACCGGGTGAAGGTGGAGATGAGCTTTGTTTAGGCCACCTTTTCTAGGCCCCTCTCCGAGTGGAGCAAGCAGTGCTGTCCTTGAAAAGGCTGCTTGGTCGTTCAGGGTGCTGCCCCAAGAGACTGTCATCTCCGGTCAGTCTCAAATGACCAATATCCTGAACCGCCTGCATGCAGGGTTGAGTCTGCGGCTTCCAGTGCACCTTTCACCTGCCATTTCGACCCTCGCCCATCGCTGCAGGACTTTTTGCATGTGGGTAAAGCCTTCAAGCCTGCACAATGGATTTTTAAGTGAGATGCAGTATGCGTGGAACTGAACCCACCCTTTAATCCTAAGGTTCATCTGCCAGGGCCGAGCGATCTTGGATGGTGGCAGCGAGGTCCTCAGGACGTAGGTTTGATTAGAGTGACCTTCTCTTAGATGGATGACCTTTCAGGGCTAAGCGAGCTCCATCTGCCCGGGTTTGGGATTAGAGTTGTCCTTCTCCTAAGACGACTGCCAGAAGGCTAACGAGCTCATCCTGCCCAAGAATGTAGTGTATCTGGTCCTATGGTTTTGACCTGTCTGGCATGGGTGACCGTACCAAAGGCAATGTACCATCGCCAGCATAGCTTGCAACCACATAGGGTCACACAGGCTACGTTCCTGTTAGAACGATTTGGGCAAGTCTTTCATTTCCTACTTTACTATCACCTATTTATATACAATTTTAAGGAGATACCCAGGAACAACCCTTTGTCCTGCCCACCCTTTCAGGATATAACAGAGCAAAGCAAATATATCCAGAACATGCCGAACCTGGGCAGTAGTCGCAGGTGAGCCAAAAGCAAATAGACAAACAAACTGACCAACTGTTCTGGCCCCCGTACCCATCCAAGGCTGGGGTGCCTTTCAAGCCCCCAGCCTGGTTGAGACCACCAACACTTTAAAGGAACTCCACTACCCATCCTGACCATATCCTTCCTCTACTCTGTCACCAAGTATCTTCAGGCACACTGCTCACCTGTGACACTTCATACAGGATTGCCCCGCTCTCCCTCCTGCCAGTCAGAGGACCCCCACGGCCCGCTTGATACCCCTTCCCTCTCTTCCCCCCCCCTTCCCCTGTACCCCCCCTCCCCCCTCCCCCCCTAAACCTGGAACGGCAAACCTCTGTGTGCTCCGAAGATGCCCTCTCCTCCTCCACAGGCACGCAGCAACTGCTGGCAGGGCTGGCCATCTCTCTCCCCTCTCCCGCCGCAGCCACGCCTGGGGACCAAACCGCGCGCGTGGGGCGCGCATGGCGCGGGGGCGGACATGGCCGGCAAGCCCGGGTGCCACCACGCTGCCCAGGGAGCAGGGGGGACACCTAGTGAACATACAATAACCTGTTAATTAGAAAAGTTACTGTGTGTTTGTTAATAGCATTTTCCGATATTTTTTAACTTTGTCTTTAAAATTAATTATACAAATATGCTTTAACATATGACTGTCAATAAATGTGGGGATGGATACCATCTTTCTGCAGAAAAAATTACTGTTTTGTTTCTGTTGATATTACAGATACCTTATTCTTCAGCATCTCCTGGGAACTATGTAGTAAGTACACTGTTATGCATATGCTCATTAAAATAGATGTTACATTTTTTTTAAGCAAAGAAATCATTGTCCACATGAAGAGCCCTTGTGTATTGGTTGAGAACCGAACATCTGATCTGCAGTTGGCTGTTTTGTCTGCCATCTGTGGTGCATATGTTGATATTCATTACTGGAGTCATTATCAGTCTGCTCTAAATTGCCCTGAGTATTATGCTTTATTTCAGCATATGTTTCCATAACCAACAAAATATATTGTGTTCAATAATAAAGGACAAAAAAACCCAGCTTCTTTGGTGATACAATATTGTGCATGAATTTCTGAACTTCTTCAGCAAAAAAAGCATTTGAAAAATTAGAAGATTTTGTCTCCGCAAAGACGTATAAATGAGTCCCTATAGCTAACATTTTAGAGGATATTTTTTATTCTTACAATTATGTAGCAGTGAATCTGCCTTGTATGGGAAGCTGTGGTTTGAGTGTGTTTCAAAATGGCTTTTTGTGGTCCCTGTGCTGACTCGTGCTTTCTTCTTCCCAAAATCCCCCATGGCCAGTTCTTATCTCTGTCTCAGGAATGTCCTGAGAAGATATCAAGAAGTCTTCTCATTGGACCTTTTAACCCTTTCCTGCGATTGGGCATCCTGTAAGCCCCCTGACCCCGTAATTGGTCCCTCTCTGAATCCTCCAAAACCCTATAAATGTAACCACCCCATCAATAAACTCTCTCTCGCCTCCTCTCCATGTCCTGTGTGCTGTCTCTCTCCGGCTGCCATGGGACCGTGTGGGTGGGGGGAGGGGTGAGCACCTAACCCCTCCATGCATCCAGGACCCTGATGAAACCCCTGGAGCTGGAGTAACCCCTTCCCTATCCACCTCAAGCCTTCGGAAATGGAACCCCACAATGGGAGGAATGCACCCAGACAATTACCTTCTACAGACTTGAAAACTTTTTATCATTCCATAGGGAAGTTTTGTTTTTATTTCACAAATATTGTCTTAATTTATTATGTATTTATTATGGTATTTTTTTTCGTAGTATTAACTGTCTTTCAACCCCAGGTGACATGTGCTACACACAGGATTTGTGCAACACAACACAGACCTGAAGGCAATGCTATATGTGCAGCACAGCACAGTGAAGCACAATGTAGACCTACTCAGGTTAACTGTTAAGTGGATCACTAACTCTGATGCACAATGGTCTCCCAGTCAGGATCACTACATTCCACTCCTTGATCCACATGCAGTTTACCTTTCTTAAATATATTATAAATTACAGGCTATATTAGTAGCATTTCATTTAATAGAAAATTTCTTATATGTAAGCTAGTGACTATGAAGAATAATAGTACAAGGATAATGGCAAGTAAAACAAATACTGGTTGTGAAAATAAGTGTAGAACAGCAATATTATGGCTAGGACTACTGAAGGTGTCCTGCCATTGGGCTCCACCCCTCCTCCCATGTCCTCTGAGACAATGGTGGTGCAAATTTCACCCAACGGTCCAGTTACCTGTGTAGTAGACAGGAAGGAGCTTTAGTGCAGCCAGAGGGCAGAGGTATCCAACACTTCATGTTTGTTGATACATAGCATGCAGCAAACAAAAGCAGCAGTGTGAGGCTCCACACAGAAGTTCTGTATGAGAAAAATCAAAGGCATTATTTTATGTAAAGCATATGTTGAGGCACATAATAACAAGCTATGTTTGCCTGCTCCTCTAGGATTAGGTACATGGCCTCTGGTCCCTTTGCCAGCATCTCTGCAGGGATTAATTTCCCTTGAGGTTTCCGATATGGTACATGCAGTTGCCTCTGACTCCCAGTGAGTCATGAGACTCTGATAGCATCTTGGATTGTACCTCATAGTGCTGGTGACCTAATAGAAGCTGGTAGAAAGTATAACCTTGGAGCTATGCTTTATTATTCAAATTCATTACAGCTTGTTGTAGCACTGTTGTTCAGTTACATAGAGTGTGAGAGGAACAGCATATGTAACTGTTCCTTCAGTAAGGCATTGGTCTGCTTGACTAGGTCAGCACCCCTGGGATGATGGGCTATGTGGTATATCCAGTTTACTTTGTGTTCAGCAGTCCGATGTTGAACCTTTTGGCCTGTAAAATGAGACCCATTGTCCAACTGGATACAGGTAGGTGGGTCTATCTACTGGCTAAGTAATCACTGGCCTTTCAGTGCCCCTTTCTGTTTGGCATGTACAGCCAGAGACACAGCAACATAGTTGGTATATGTGTCAACTATTACCAATATGTACTGCAACTGCTGTGCCTTTGGTAAGGGCCTGATGTAATCTATTTACCTGGTATAGCCAGGGACAGGGCCTTATTGAATCTGGCCATAAGACTGCTGAGGCAACTTTTAATCTCTCAATACCTTAAAGACTGCACACTGCTGCACTAGCTCCTGAATGGCTTCCTAGGTACTTTGGGTCTATCTGTATGTACCATCAACACCCAGGTGCCCAGATTTTTTGTGGGCCCATTTACCAAGGGCTTCCTCATCAGGTAATAGAGCATCAAGGGATAGAATATCAGGAAGTAAAGTAGCACTATTAATTTGAGGCATTGTGATCCCACCCCTCCCTGAAACCTTGGGTGATGTGGACATCGTCATGTTGGACCCACAGGTTTGAATTCACACATTCCTGGGCTGTTTCTGTAAGTCCTGACCCCTCAATGTTTTCCTGTGTATTGTCCACTTGTATGCTTGCTGCTTACTAACCTATGTGGTTAATCCCTTATACAGCACCCAGGAGTTGGTATATATGCATAGCTCAGGACTGGAGGTCTCTTCTAATATCATGAGCACAGCCATTAGTTCTGTATACTGACTGCTACCCTCTTGCCTTGCCAAGTCAATGAGATTTGCTTGGAAGAATTAAAGGTGACAGTCTTCTACCACCTCTCCCCCTTAACATATCTTGCTGATCCATCCATGAAGCAGTCACACTGTCTCTGCTCAGGAGTGAGGCATTTGTGTGGTAGGGCTTCCTGAGCCCAGGCAGGGGATAGTGGCTCCAAACTATATTGAGATACAGTTGTCAATTCTATTTGGGCTACTTTTTCCTGCAAGGCACTGTTTTTGTGGGGACCTGACTTTACCTGTATGGGACTATATAATTTCCCTTTTACAGTGCTGGACTGCTGTGCATTTCCAATTATACAGTTGGTATTATTAGGCAAACCCCACTGCAATATAGGCAAGCCCACATTCAGAGTAACAGTCTTTCCCCCAGTGACAATCAGTTTCTAGTTGTGGCAATGGATTTACCATATGTAGGATGGAAAAAGTCCTGTCAAAGATGGACTGGTGAAGAAAAAGAAGAAAATAGCTCAAATGTTATAGAAACAGAAGTTTTTAATGTTGTTTAAACATGTCTTAAAATGGCTTTTTGCATTTCTGCAAAGTCACTGCTCCTTCTTCCCGACACCCTCTGTGAAGATCTCTTATCTCCCATACAGGAATGTCCTGGGAAGATGTCCTGAGGTCTTCTCATTGGCCTTTGTTAACCCCTTCCTATTGACTGTTAACTCTTTACCTGATTGGTTTTTCTGTAAGACCCTGAATCTGTAATTGGTCCCCTTTAACCCTCCTGGAAGCCTTATAAACCCCTATCCCCACAATAAACTTCCTCTTTCATCCGTCCCTCAGCGGTGGTCTGTGTGAGCTCCTTACGTGTTCGCGGGGCCACATGGCGGGGGGGCAGGGGGGAAGAGCATTCACCTCCAGGTAATGGGCTGACACCCAGGGCCTGAAGGTTCCCCCTCCAACTAATCTATCTAGTAGAAGCACAGTATGCAGACAGCAATTGTTTTTCAAAAGCATGTACTTCTGAGGGGGGAAGGGGGGGCAACATGGCCAGAAGCTAAGTGGGATTCGCCTCCCTTTACCTTTTTGTCACAAGCTCCAACATGCTAGCGATATCATCTTCTGAAACTAGGACTTCCAGCTCAGAAGGTTTGTGAGATTGCTTAGGACCCAGTGTAACAGCATAGGAGACTGTGCTTAGCTGGTTTGAAAGCTCTTTTTTTATCTTCCCAGACAAACTGGTTCCTCTTTCTTGCTACATTATGCAGGGGTCTTAAAATCTGTGCTGTGAAGGATAAACTGGCCGATACCCCAGTAATCCTACAAAGCACTACACATGTACCTTGCTTTGGGGCTCAACTATGTTAAGTACTGTTTGGTTTGCATCTTCAGGCATAAGCCAGCAGGGTCTTTGACGGATGACGCCTAAAAATGTTACTTCGGATGCTGGGCGTTGTGCTTTTTGTGGATTGACTTCCAACTATGCCCCTCATGGTATCACAACACTACTCAGTGTGTCTCTATCATCCTGCTCTGTAGGTCCAGTCAGCAGGATGTCATCAGTGTAATGGAACAGTTGATACTATGGACAGGCTGTGCTCCTCCAAGTGCTGAGCCACAATCCCATGACAAATGATAGGCAGCATTGTAAAGGTCTACTGCTGGCCTTCCCTGGAAAAGGTAAGATGTTCCTGCAACTCTTCAGCAAAACAAATACTGAAGAAGGCATTTGCCAAGTCAATGGTAATAGTATGTAAGGTGCTTGCCTTGGCTTCCAGTGGCTTGAACAGGGTGAAGATGTCCAGCACTACCACAGCTATGGGAAGGACAGCTTTGTTCAAAAGCTGGTAATCCACAGTCATATGCCAGGACCCATCTGGTTTCTCTGCAGGCCAATTAGAACTATTAAAAGGTGAACATGTCCATCTGATAACTTGACTTCTAACAACTGTTTGATAGTTTGAAAAATTTTAACATGCCCCCCCAGGCAACCAGTATTGTTTTAAGGCTATAGGATGGGTGTGTGTGTGTGTGATCAGAACAATGGGGGAAGTCCCAATTCTCCCTACCATAAGTGGCTGGATCTGAACTGTTTGGATATCAAAAGAATATCTTCCCCTAGTGGTATAAAAGATCTTGCCTGCTAACAGACTGTGCCCTATGATATATTCTGGCACTCTCATAATCCATACTTGAGCCAAAAATGATTGCAAGATCAAAGAAACTCATTGTGCTCACTTTTCTCCCCTCCCTCCAAATACATTAATATTCATCAGTTTATTCTTGGGGCAATGGGGTGGATTTTCATGAATAGGGTTACTTCTGCCCCAGTATCCAGCAGGACCATAACCCATTGCTTATCATGCCAGCTCCAATGTATTACAAGGAGAATGTGTGGGCGGTGGTCCTCCCAGCTAGCTCCCTTTATTATCCCTACTGTAGAGGGACCACACATTTCCTATTCTTGTTTCCAAGGAGAAAGATCAAGGTATTTAGAGGCAGCTGGGGAGGATGCATCTTTACTGTTGACTGAGGGTGATGTGGGTGGAGCTGATGTCCCGGTGCTCTGCACTCCCCTTCACACCTTCCTCTTTTCATTTGTTTTCTTATGCAAACTCCACAAATAAGGAGTTGATTTGCCATCTATCTGCTCCATAGGCACTCATGCCTGCATTAGTGCCAGAAACATCTCTTTGTAATTCTTCCCTGGAACTGTTGCATTTGAAATGTGTCAGGCTCCCTCTCCTCTTTTTCAGTCTGATAATCATTAAGCTGTCCTAGTGATAGGATAACATCTGCAATGGGTCTTCCCACAGCAACCCCTAGCAAAGAAATTATTGGTCCTTTCAAGGTAAATGGGTGCCCTCTAACATGCAGGTTTTCCTGCTGGGTGCAAAAGGTTCCACATCAGGACAAGTTATGCAAATACACACCTTACTGTGTGGTTGATTCCCATAAATACTGATCAGCCTTAGCTATACTTTTCCAGGATTCTGTTTTATCCTCCCAAATGGTAGGTGAAGGATACTCTACTTTTAAAGCTTCCTGGACCCATGCTCACAGGGAATGAGATACATTTTCCTGCACTCAGCCACTGGGTAATCATAGGGTTTTGCGAGATGACACCAAAACACTTTAATTCTTTAGGGTTTAAATTTATACTATTGCTTCCAAAGTCCCACACTTGCACTAGTCAGTGCAACAGCCTTTCTCATGGCCTTTGACAGTATGCTTTTGCAAAATCTTGCAACTCAGGCTGTCTAAAATCACACACTGAGACAACCTGGTGTAACAACCAGATAATATAGAAATGCCAAAAATAATGTTTCACCATTGTTTCTGCCTGTCAAAACTTCCTACCAAAAATTCTGTCAGCTTTCTGCCAGTTCTCACCAGAGCTTCCTGTTGGAGTTTTCCTGTCAAAAGATCCTGCTATTGTTTATGGTTATCATATTTATTTGAACATCTGAATAGGACTACGTGCCAAGAAACCACGTACAACCTCCTTTGAACACTATAAAAGTTGAGGAAAAATTTTGGAAAATCAGGGAGAGGAAAGGGAGAGAGAACCAGTTACCCTAGCTGAGAATCTCTCCCCACCTCCCCCCCACCTTTTCTCCTCTACCGCATGCTGCCTGCCTGCCACCGGAGACTGTCGGCCTGGAGAAGAACTGAAACCCACCGTGCCACATGCATGAGTGATATCTTATCCTTCTACCCTTACCATATTTCTGATGGCTGAAAGGTGCTGCTGAATCAGCTGGGACACGACCTGGGAAACGGCTCAACATGAGCGGCAAGGCCACACATCCTGGCTGCATTCCAGAGAACTAAAGTTGCTAAGACACACACACACACACACACACACACACACACACATACACACAGCTAAGGAGATAACATCGAAACAGAGAGAAAAAAAGGCAGAAACTGCTTCTCCCCCCCCAGCTCCTCAGAAAGGTAGTAAAGTGATATCTTTCCTATGCTTCTAGAAGTAATCTTAGCTTTTTCCAACCTTTTCTTATTTTTTCCTCTTTCTCTTTGCATCTCTTAGCAATTAATAAAATCAGTTTTTGGTATCAACAGATAACTTGTGTGAGTTTTAATTTTGCTCAGGGGAATATTCGAATCTGAAGTTCTTTCTGCAACATTTCAGCAGATTGTAATAGGTGCCCCCAGAAACCCTTTGCTTTGTGATTTACTAATGGCCAGATGAAATGTGGTTGCAACACTCATCCTCTGACCACAATGTCTATTTGTCCTCACCAGAGAACCAGGGGTCTTCATCCTACCATTCATCCCTCTGGTGTATAGCTCATACTTCGGTCAGTTCCCTTCCTGGTGTTATAAGTAAATGAAACTAGGCGGAAATGTAGAAGTAAAAATTTATTAAAGATTTATATAAAATGCAAATAAACAAAACAACGCGCTGGGCGGTCAGGGAGACCCCTGCTCCACTCATGGCACGCAAATGCAGGGGGCAAAACCAGTAACTTTTATACCTTTATCAATTCCCTTCCCACAGTCACTTGTTATCCCTCTATTGGATCCGAGTTCGCAGGTCTGAATCTGGTTGGTTCTTT
>NW_020925530.1:213794-356119 GCF_003984885.1 Neopelma chrysocephalum
ATAATGTTGACAGATTCATTAACCATTCTGCAACTTACAGTCTCCCAACCTTAACAGAACATTGATTACAATATCATATATATATATAGGAATATAACATGCAATACAATTTGATGAGTAAATTACTTTACTACTACTAATTTATTACACTGGGCTGCTCCATGCACCCCTCCCTGCACCACTGCTTGCTGCCTGGGGAGCTGCGCATTCAGCAGTCAGCAGCAGTGGCAGGCAGTGATAGGTGACTAAGGTAAGTCTGATGGTGAGGGTTAGATTGAGCTGTACAGGGGGGTTCCCAAACTCAGGGACCCCCGAACAGAAACCCTGAGCCCAGTCCAGACCTGGAAGCCCTTGGCAGCCAATCAGGCATGGAGGGGGCATTGCCAGGAGCAGAGAGGGAGATTCAAACCTCTCTAAGGAGCGTGAGCGACCCAGAGCTGGGAGAACAAACAAGGGTGGGCAAACAAATGGGTGCGGCACAGCAGTTCACACAGGCAGGGAGAGCAGGAAGGTGTGGTCTCCCATCAGCTTAAGAGGAGTGTTCAGGAATGGTTTCCACTTGACAGGGCGCTAGGTCCTCTGCATATGCCAGAAAGGACCTGTGTCATGGTTTAAGCACAGCTGGAAATTAAGCACCACGCAGCAGCTTGCTCAACCTCCCTCTCTCCCCCACTCAACCCAGTGGAATTGGGAGAAGAATCAAAGTAAAATTTGTAAGTTAAAAACAGTTTAAAAATTGAAAATAAAGTAAAATACAGTAATAATGGTAAATAATAATAATGATGATAAAAAGGGAAAAACAAATTATGCACAATACAATTGCTCACCACCCACTGCCTGATGCCAGAGGCCCCTTCCTGAATCCAGATCGACCACCCTTCCAGGTAACTCCCTCCCAGTTTATATACTGGGCATGATGTTCTATGGTGTGGAATATTCCTTTGGCCAGTTCAGGTCACCTGTCCTGGCTATGCTCCCTCCCAGTTTCTTTTGTGTACTTCCTCATTGGCAGAGCATGAGACAAAAAAACCCCAAAGTTCTTGACTTAGGATAAACACAATTTATCAAAAACCCCAAACATCAGTGTGTTATCAACACCATTCTCATTCAGAATCCAAACCACAACACTGTAACAGCTTCTGAGAAGAAATTAACTCTACCCTAGCTCAAACCAGGACAATGTGGCAACACAAACGGAGCTGCCACAAAAACATACAGGGGTCCAGGTCTTGTGCTCCAGGGAGTGCCAGAGCGTGGCACTGGCATCAGAGAGTAACAGAGATAACAACTGTGTGAGGTGCAAGCAGGTCAATGATCTGCTCTGCTTGGTGGTACAACTCAAAGAGGAGGTGGAAAACTTAATGAGCATTAGGATGCCTGAGGAAGAGATTGATTGGTGGCGCTGTTCTCTACCTGCCCTGAGGCAAATGAACCAGCTAAATGAACCTCAGGAAGTGAGCTCTCCACAACAGGCAGGAGGGGACCTAGGAGATGGGGGAAATGGAGGCAGGTCCTTGCTCGGGGTGGCAGGTGAATCCCCTCTTGGCCTCCCTCCCCACATCCCCCTACAGAATAGGTATGAGGTTCTGAAAACTGAGGGTCAGGAAATCAATGACCATGATAAAGGACCATCTAGGGGGTTGCCTAAACCAAATCAACCAGCTTCAAAAAGGAAAAAAGAAGGGCAATTGTTGTAGGCAATTCCCTGCTGAGGGGCCCAATATGCAGACCAGACCCAACCCATAGGGAAGTCTGCTGCCTCCCTGGGGCCTGGGTAAGGGATGTAGCCAGGAAGCTTCCTGATTTGGTGAAGTCCTCGGACTACTACCCTCTATTAGTATTCCAGGTAGGTAGGGGTGAGACTGAAGGAAGAAGTCCCAGGGACTTCAGGGCACTGGGGCACTTGGTTAAAGGAGTAGATGCTCAGGTAGTTTTCTCCTTGATTCCTTCAGTACTAAAAGAGAATACTGGAAGGAATAGGAAAACTCAACAGATCAATACATGGCTAAGAGGCTGGTGCCATAGGTGGAATTTTTTGTTTTTTGACTATGGGGTGGCTTACATGTCACCAGGCCTGTTTATGTCAAATGGGGTACATCTGACTCAGAGGGGGAAAAGGATTATGGCCCAGGAATTAGCAGGTCTGATTGAGAGGTCTTTAAACTAGGCTTGAAGGGGGAAGGGGACAAGACCAGGTTCACTAGAGCTGAGCCTAGAGGTGACAGGCCTGTGACAGGGACAAAACCGTTAGCCCAGCTGACGTGTGTGTGCACCAATGCATGCAGTATGGGCAACAAACAGGGAGAGCTGGAAGCCATTGTACTGCAGGAAAGTTATAATGTAGTCGCTATCACGGAAACATGGTGGGATGACTCTCATGACTGGAGTGCTTCAATGGATGACTACAAGCTCTTTAGAAGAGACAGGCAAAGCAGGAGAGGTGATGGTGTAGCCTGTATGTTAGGGAGTGTTTTGATTGTTTTGAAATTGATGATGATGAAGATGACAAGCTTGAGTGCCTATGCGTAAAGATTAGGGGGAAGGTCAGCAGGGCAGATGTCATAGTGAGAGTCTGTTATAGATCACCCAACCAGGATGAACAGGCAGATGAGGCATTCTACAAAAGGGTGGCAGAAGTCTCATGGTTGCCAGCCCTTGTACTCATGCGTGACTTCAACTTGGAGGATTTCTGCTGGAAATACAACACAGCAGAGAGGAAGCAGTCTAGGAGGTTCCTGGAGTGTGTAGAAGACAACTTCCTAACACAACTGGTAAATGAACCTACCAGAGGAGGTGCTCTGCTAGACCTGTTGTTTGTGAACAGAGAAGGACTAGTGGGTGATGTGATGGTCGGTGGTTGTCTTGGGCATAGTGACCATGAAATGTTAGAGTTTTCAATACTGGATGAAGTAAGGAGGGGCACCAGCAGAACTTCCACCTTGGACTTCCAGCAGGCAGACTGTGGCCTGTTTAGGAGATTGACAGAGTCCCTTGACAGTCAGTCCTGAAGGGCAAAGGAGTCCAGGAAGGCTGGATGTGCTTTAAAAAGGAATTGTTAAAATATTGAGGAACAGGCTGTCCTCATGTGTAGGAAGACAAGTCATCAGGGAAAGAAACCGACCTGGTTAAACAGAGAACTTAGGCTGGAACTTAGGAAAAAAAAGAGAATCTATCCTCTCTGAAAGGAGGGTCAGGTAAGTTGGGAGGACTACAGGGATGTCACGAGGTCATGTAGGGAGAGGATTAGAAGGGCCAAAGCCCAAATAAAACTTGATTTGGCTGCTGCAGTAAAAGACAACAAAAAGTTTCTATAAATACATTGGCAGCAAAAGGAGAGTCAAGGAGTGTCTCCCTCATTTGTTGAATGCAGAGGGTAGTGTAGTGTCAGGGGATAAGGAAAAGGCAGAGGTACTTAATGCCTTTTTTCCTCAATCTTCAAGACTGGTTGTCCTCAGGATACCCAGCCCACAGAGCTGGAAGTTGGTGATGGGGAGATGAGGGAAACCCCCAGAATCCAGGAGGAAATGGTTAGTGATCTGCTATGCCAATTAGACACTCATAAGTCTATGGGCCCTGACGGGATCCACCCCAGAGTAATTAGGGAACTGTCAAAAGAACTTGCCAAACAACTCTCAATCATCTACCAGCAGTCCTGGTTAACTGGAGAAGTTCCAGCTGACTGGAAATTGGCAACTGTAATGCTCATCTACAAGAAGGGTCAGAAGGATGATCTGGGGAACTACAGGCCTGTCAGCCTTACCTTGATTCCAGGCGAGGTTATGGAACAGATTGTCCTGAGTGCCATTACACGACATATGAAGGGCAACCAAGGATCAAGCCCAGTCAACATGGATTTATGAAAGGCAGATCCTCCTCGACCAACCTGATCTCCTTCTATGACAAGGTGACCTGCTTGGTAGATAAGGGGAGGGCTGTGGATGTGGTCTATCTGGACTTTAGTAAAGCTTTTAACAACATCTTCCACAGCATTCTCCTAGAAAAACTGGCTGCTCACGGCTTGGATGGGTGGACTCTTTGATGGGTAAAAAACTGGCTGGATGGCTATGACAGTTGATGCACAGACATACCAGATTGGATGCAATATGGCAAATTGTTTATTCCTGCACTAACAAGCCCTTATACACTGTGGTGGTTTGGAAAAAAAAGTTGTTCTAATGTGTGTAGAGAAGTTTTCAAACACGTACAACTCAGTATGGGGGAAGGGAATTATAATTTATTACTTACACAATAAATATTATAATATATATATACATATATATAACAATTTTAACTATCTCTTCTATAGTGAAAAAATATATATACATAGATCGTCTCTCCTTTCCTTCAAAAAGTCCAGAAAGAAAGGAGAAGAAGTCTTTTTATTCCACTTTCAGGCCACAGCTCTTCCAAATTAATTTCTGCGGCACTTGGAAGTGTCTTTTATCTTTAAGGCAGCAGTTTTGATTTGTCGTAGCTAGAATTCTTCTTTCTTCTAAGGGGTGTGGGGGGTCTGCCCCCACTTCTCGCTCCTCGACCACTTCGTCCAAGAGTATTACCATGGATTTCGGGGAACACCCGTGTTACCATGTCTGCAGCACGAAGTGCAACGGATTAAATTTTAAAGTCTTTATCCCCTGCTCTTGCTCTGTGAAGGTTCCGGCCCCCGGGGATGAGATCTCGGGAGACTTCTTTGGGGATTTCCACCCCTCCTCCCCAGGGTCAAAGAGTTCTAAGGGCTTTTAGTTTAGCCCTAGAACTGATTCCAACTGATTCACTGGTGCTGCTACCCCTTCGCAGGGGCCTCTCTGCTCCAAGCTGCTGCAAGAGCTCGGGCTACTCCTCTGCAGAGGTTTGCTCTGTGGCTGCCTCCGCCTCAGGGTCCTAGTTGCCGCTTTGATTCATCCCGGACCATTCCATGGCTGTGTGTTGCAGCCACCTCTCCAAAGGTCAGGGCTCTTCAGCCTGGCCCTCTCCGACCATCCCTCGACTTCCGTTGGCTCCGCTCCAGCACCGTGTCTGCCTGCGGCACAGTCTTAACTCAGCATCCTGGCTCAGCTACAAGTCCATGCCAGGTCCCACCGAGTTAGGACCGGGAAAGGAAAGAAGCCCCCGGCCCCAATGGTCAGGATCTGGGGGGCAAAGGCCCCCCGGCCCCACGCCACACGTGGCACTTCAAGGCATGGCTGCTTCTCCGTCTATACAGTTACAAATTAACCTCTTCTCTTCCTGTTCTGTATGTAATTTCCGCAGGGGCGCCTAAGTTTTTTATTGGCCCAGTATCAAAAACACTACCCCCTGGGGCAGACTATCACCAGCCCCAGGGGGGAAAGACTTTTCCAAACCACCACAATTCCACCCCTCGCCCTTGCGAAATTACATACAACCATTTCAAATTCTACAACTAACATATAATCTTCAATAAACAAAATATAATGAAAATTTCTCTACTATAATTCAATACAACATTATTATAGACTTAATTCTATCTTAAGTACCTACATTACAACTATAGTTCTGCTTTCTACAATGGTTCGGTCTGTTGTGTCTGAAGACTTTTCTCAGTTGTTTTAAAAAGAGTTTCATGATTTTGCTTGCATTATCCGAGTCACGGCATACCTCCTGTGACATCGCATATTTCCCACAGTTCTTAGCGAGTCCTTCCAGTGGGCATGCTCTGTTGAGTATTCTCTCTGGGGACTTGCTGTGGAGACTACATCTCCCATGGTTCCTTGTGACATCTTCCTATACAATGTTAACCCTTTCCCCTACAGATGGTTGAGCCCAGAGAGTTGTGGTGAATGGAGCTAAATCCAGTTGGTGTCCATTCGCTAGCGGTGTTTCCCAGGGCTCAATTTTTGGGCCGCTCCTGTTTAACATGTTTATTGATGATCTGGATGTAGGAATTGAGTGCATCCTCAGTAAATTTGCAGATGACACCAAGTTGGGTGGGATTGTTGATCTGCTGGAGGGTAGGAAGGCTCTATAGAGAGACCTGGACAGAATCGATCAATGGGCTAAGGACAACTGCATGAGGTTCAATTAGGTGAAGTGCCGGGTGCTGCACTTGGATCACAGCAACCCCATGCAGTGCTACAGGCTGGGGGAAGAGTGGCTTGAGAGCTGTTTGTCAGAAAGGGGCTTGGGGGTGCTGGTTGACAGGCAGTTCAATATGAGCCAGCAGTCTGCCCAGGTAGCCAAGAAGGCCAACGGCATCTTGGCCTGTATCAAGAGTAGTGTGACCAGCAGAACTAAGGAAGTGATCATCCCTCTGTACTTGGCACTGGTGAGGCTGCGCCTCAAGTACTTTGTCCAGTTCTGGACCCCTCCCTTTAAAAAAGACATTGAGGTACTGGAGCATGTCCAGCATAGGGCAACGGAGCTGTGAAAGGACTAGAGAACATGTCTTATGAGGAACATCTGAGGAAGCTGGGTTTGTTTAGTCTTGAAGTCTTGAGAAGAGGAGGCTCGGTTTCTCTCTACAACTACCTGAAAGGAGGTTGTAGTGAGGTGGGGGTTTGTCTCTTCTGCCATGCCTACAGTGTGAGGACAAGAGGAAATGGTCTTAAGATGAGACTGGGGAGATTCAGGTTAGATATTAGAAAAAAATTTTTCACTGTTAGGTTGGTCAGGCATTGGAATAGGTTGCCCAGGGAGGTGATGGAGTCACTATCCCTGGAGGTGTTTAAGAGGCATCTGGATCTGGCACTGGGTGATATGGTTTAATGGTTTAGGGGTTACAGTGGTAGTGCTGGGTTAACAGTTGGACTTGATGATCTTAAAGGTCTCTTCCAACCTTCACAATTCTATGACTCATGCAATTCATTTTGCATCATCTCTGAACACCACCATGTCCATATCAAGCATGTTAGTAACAAGCAAAGACAACGCAAATATTCCTTGCCTTTTCCTTTCCCCAGTCCCTGCTTTATAAGACAAGGTAATACTTCAGCTCAGGTGAGGCATTTGGACAATTCCTCCTCACTTTTCCAATCCATTGGTGAAGCTACCTGGGCTACATACTTTGCAAATGCCCCTCCAGCTGCTTGCAGGGCCAGTCAGGCACCCAGCTTCTCTCTTCTTCACTATTCTTTCTCCTGAAAGGTATTTCTCACTCGATCCTGCTGACTATCCCAAGAGTTTTGCACCAGAAAGTGCTGGTCTGTCACGGGGTATCTGTCGTATCGTTAGGTTTTGGCCCGTAGAGAAAGTAGACACATGCACACAAAGAGAGATGAGACAAGGGTGTCTGCTGCCTCAGAGCAGCAGGCAGCTTTATTGAGGTAGCTGGCCCCGACTTTCCCACACACTTACTGTAAATATATTTTTACAAAAATACTCAGGAATTCACACCTGCACCCTGAAACACAGTCAACAGCCTGTCCTTGTACTGCTTATCATCTTCTAGCCAACTCCCTAATACTCCAGGCTGCTGTGTCCATGGGAACGTTTAATTAGCCTCACTGTTCTCATGGGAAAGCCCTAACACTATCCAATATTTCAAGCTCCTCAAGTTCCAGGGGCTTAGCGGACCCGCCACTTCCCCCCACACTGGTCTGTTATGATCCCATTAAGAAAGGCATTGAGACTCTTCAAAGTATCATTTAAAATGCTATTTATTAGAGCTAACAGTGTAAAGAAAGAGAAAATAATATAGATAAACTTACGTCCCTTTAGATGCTGAGAACTCCAAGTGGTGTAGCATCAAACACCTACAGTGTCATCTCCACTGTGCAGACCCAGATCCCATCCATGGAAACGATTCCCCATTTTGGTCATTCAAGCTATTATAGGATTTTCTGAAAAGGAAACAACTGTATTCATCATTTCTGCTGGCAAACAGGAAGGATGTTCATGTGAGAACTTGCATTTTTAGATAAAGGCAAGGCATAATCACTGATACCAAGTTGGAGCTGCCTGCAGGCTCCTCTTGCACAATGATTTGGCTGAGTTGGTTGTGTGGCCAAATTATTTGTGCAGTAAAACACAGGTCTGAAGGCCGGGGCGTACGTGCAGCACAGTGCAGCAAAGACCTGGGCCTACTCGGGTTAACTGCATTGTGGATCACTAACTCCTTAATGTACAGTGGTCTCCCACTCAGGATCGCTACATAAGCTTAGTGCACAAGTACATGGGTAAAAGGAAAAAAATTCCCAGAAATTCAGAATATGCAATTTCAAGGTCCCTTTGAATTTAGAGTCTGTAGCTCTATAACAGAAATAAACAAAATTTTTCATTGCTGTGGTCTGAATAAGCATTTCAAACACTTTTGGCAAGGTCAATCTTAAAATAATAATTTCTGATTCAATTATAATTTGGAGGGGAAAAAACCTATGGGGCTGCTAGCAGTATGAAATGAAATTGTGATTATGCTTTGGTTTGTACAACCTGACCTGTGAGTTTCATGCTTTATAAAAGATGCTCAGTGACCTTGCTTACTTTACAACAAAAAGGAATCACAAAACTAACTGGTAAGTAGTGTTATATATAAGGGCATAGAGGTACATAAATGTTGTTTGACTGCAGGAATGTGCTGCTACTTCTGGGTAAAAGATTTCTCTCTAATCTACAGTTAACTGAGAGTTAATCACTAATTGGCAGACATACATCCCACTGAAGTGTTAAGTATTTTACTTGTATGAACCTGGGAAGGAGTGCTACCACTGAGAAAGCTGCAACATTACTGGTTTTGACTGTCTGGAAACAAGGTTCACTAGTTTATTACTGCTAAATGTTTTGTAAGAAATGTTATTTTTATCAGGAGAGTGAGAAAGTGTCTATTGTTTTAATTCCAGAACTTGTCTGCCTCATTCCAAAATATTTCAGTGAATTTTAGCAAATCTCAGCAATGTCCTTTTAATCAGACAGGAACAATCAAACCTTTATATATAACAGTGCTACTGTTGTGACCCATCCCAGAAAGGGGGGGGTAACCCAGGTTATTATTAATAAATCCCTTGGGGTGGATTAGAGTGAAAACGACACTGAATAATCAGTGTTTGAAAACATATATATGTAGGGTTTATTTTAGACCAATTTTGTTTCAAAGGTAAACAGGTATGTTGCCATTTTGGGTGTTATCATCTATATCTATCATCTATAGCAATATAGCATAAAGATAACCTTTAAGGAAAATGCATAAGGGAGAGAAAGGGAAAGACAGGGTAAGGGTAAGGAAGAGTAAGGCGAAGAAAGGATAAAGGTGAAAAAATGTATATAGTCACTGCCCACTGGATCCAGCGATGGAACTTGGTAGTCGTACAAGCGATGATCTTGATCCGCTGGGGGTGGGGGAGGGAAGTCCACACACTCAAAGAAGTTATGAGTTATTATATACTTCTAGAACACCTTGTACCTCCCCGTGGGGGGAGTTTTACCATGGAATAGGGTCACGGGCCATGCCACAAGCCTACAACATCTCCCGGGCACGCGCAGAGTTCCTGTGAGGGGCATGGTAAAAAGGGTTTTTTCCCCCTTTCAGGATTGGCAGGGGGATGGGCCCTGCTGGGTGAGCAGCTGCCTCTTCCTAGCATGCAAAAGTCCCCTGGCAATCCTAGAATGTGTAAATCATTAACCGTTTCAGTCTCTGACAGCTACGGAAAAAAATGTGTTTGGAACAGTACATCTACTATTTTTAAATGCAAGAAATGATAAAAAATACAGTAAAAGTCATATAGCAATGTAAATAATCTCTTGTTAGCATTCTGCATAACTTTTATTATGGAAAATGGGGGGGTCAGTTTATTTTTCTTGACATAATGATAATTTTCTCAAATTATAAGTAGACAGTTTTTCATGTTACTTCAAAATATTAGTGGATCTGCAAATGTAAGAAGCAAGAAGTTATGATTCAGTTCTTACTAAACAATTAGGAATTTTAGAATAAAAATATTGGAGATATTTTAAGGAACCTTAAAAAGCTTGTTTAACAATCAGAGCAGTCTGTGTACAAGGTTTACTCATAAACAGATTTGAAACACAAAATACCTGAAACTAAGTAAATAGATATTCCTTTTGTATAGTATTCTATGATTTAGCACTCTAGGTAAGTGATATGACTCTATCCAAATTTATGTAGCTGGCATCATCCTGACATACTGTATTCATTTCTCATTAATTTGAGAGGGAATTATCATAGAATCATAGAATCATTTATGTTAGAAATGATCCCTAAGATCTTTAAGTCCAACCATAAACCTAACACTACCAAGTCCACCATTAACTATGTTCCTTAGCACCACATCTCATGGCTAGGCTTCGCGAACAAAGATTTGGGAAGGGCTCTACCCACATTTGTTACAAGCGCGCTGGTGGCTAAAAAGGCCAATACGAGATAGACAAGACCAGTTGCAAAAGGCACAGCAGAAAGACTCCTTAGGTGGTATCAGCAAGACATGATTCTTTCTATGTTGTCTTTTCTCCTCGAGAGTGATCCTGCATGTGTTCTCAAAGGAAGTAGCAGCATTATAGATAGTGTGTCTCCAGACCTCCTGATTGGAGGCCAGAGTAGATCAGTTATGTTGATCAATATGGTCAAGACTGAAATGTTGTTTCAGGGAGTCCTTGTATCTTCTCTTCGGGGCTCCTCTCTTGCAGCAGCCAGTGGCAAGTTCACCATAAAGTAAGATCTTAGGGAGGTGGTAGTCCTTCATCCTTGAGATGTGTCCTGCCCAATGCAGCTGTGTTCTCAGCAACATGGCCTCAATACTCATAACTGCTGCCTGTTCTAGAACAGACGTATTAGTTACATAATCTGACCAGTGGACGCTTAGGATTGTGCGGAGGCAGCGTTGATGGAAGCGTTCTAAGAGTTGCAGGTGGTGGCGGTAGATGACCCATGATTTGGATCCATATAAGAGAGTAGACAGCACAATGGCTCTGTAAACACTGACCTTTGTACTTTTCTTCAGGTGTTTATTTCACCAAACTCTTTTACAGAGTCTTCCTAAAGCACTATATGCCTTTGCTAACCTGTTGTCTTATCTCTCCGTCAATCTTACCGTCCAAGGAGATGAGGTTACCTAGGTAATTAAACTGCTGGACTGATTTGAGCTCTGATTGGCCAATGGTGATATGGGGATGATGGAAGACTTCCTGAGTTGCAGGTTGATAGAGAACTTCTGTCTTCTTTAAGCTGACTTCCAACCCAAAAATCTCAGCAGCGTCTGCAAAGCAGGATGTTAAATGCTGCAGAGCTGCTTCTGTGTGGGCGACGAGGGTGGCATGGTCAGCATAAAGCAGCTCCCGGACAAGATGATTCAAGGTCTTGGTGTGGACCTTCAGTGGCCTTAGGTTGAATAGGTTTCCATCAGTACGATATCGAATGTAGATACCATCCTGATCATTGAGGTCTACCGTGGCCCTTTGGAGCATCATGCTGAAAAAGATTGCACCACATCTACATGTCTTTTAAATCCCCCAGGGATGGTGACTCCACCACTTCTCTGAGCAACCTTTTCCAATGTTTGACCACTCTTTTGGTGAAGAAATTTCTCCTAATATCCAATCTAAACCTCCCCTGACGCAACTTGAGGCCATTTCCTGTCATCCTATCTCTTGTTACTCAGGAGAAGACACAAACACCCACCTCCCTACAAACCTTCTTTCAGGTAGTTGTAGAGGGTCATAAGATCTCCTCCAAGCCTCCCATTCTCCAGACAGAACAACCCTGATTCCCTCAGCCGCTGCTCATAAGACTTGTGCTCTAGATGCTTCACCAGCTTCGTTGCCCTTCTTTGGAACTTCTCCAGCACCTCCATATTTTTCTTGTAGTGAGGGCCCCCAAACTGAATCAGTATTTGAGATGCAGCCTCACTAGTGCTGAGTACAGAGACATGATCACTGCCTTAGTCCTGCTGACCACACTATTGCTGATACAAGCAAGGATGCTGTTGGCCTTCTTGGCTACCTGGACACACTGTTGACTCATATTCACCAACACCCACAGGTCCTTTTTCACCAGGCAACTTTCCAGTCACTCTTCCCCAAGCCTGTAGTGTTGCATGGGGTTGTTGTGACCCAAGTGCAGGACCCGGAACTTGGCTTTACTGAATCCTATGCCATTGGTCTTGGTCCATTGATCCAGACTTTCCATATATATACACACACACATATATATACAGCTGTGTCTTGGTTTTAAGACAATGTATGCCGGGACTTCTGATGGAATAGAAACCCATCTCCCCCAAAATTATGCAAATTTGAAATTATGAGACCTTCAAATAAGGTGTAAAAACAAATAACAGTTTACTAAAATGGAGAACAAAACAGAATAAAATAACAACTACCTAATAACAGAGAAAATGTCACCCAGAAATCACTTTTTCACTTCTGCTCCGCCGAGGTGGCAACACAGTCTTGACGCAGTCATGTGGTTACAATGGAGCCGTGGCAGAGCTGCCGCCTTGCCAGGCAGGCAACAGGTGGAGAAGTTCACAAAGGAGGGGCTCCTAAGTCCCCCCAGTGTGGTTGCAGTGGTGGCAAGGCAGCGCTGAGACAGTGCAGATGAAAAGTGGTAGAAAGTGGTGGGGAGCCATGCGAGTTGGGCTCCAGGAGCCACGCAGGTCAGAGTGGTGGGGAGTCATGCCTGGCAGGTGGCAGTGGTGAGTCAGAGAGGCAGGGAGCCATGCAGGGTGGGCTCTGAGAAGAGACAGCGGGGGTCCAGCTGGCACCACACAGCAGTGAGACAGCAGTCAAAAAGCTGCAGAAAGTGGCAGGGAGCCGTGCGGGTCGGGCAGCAGGCAGCAATTCGGAGAAGTGGCAGGAGTGGGTGGGAAGCATGGGGGTTCATGCAGCTGAGATGGTTGCAGTACCAGGACAAAAAGAGCAAAGGCAAAACTGCTGGTTTTTTATTCTTCCCAGTTCTCATGGGACCTTTGCCCCAGGGATCTCATCTTCCCCCTGTCCAATCTGCTCCCTCTCTCCATGGATGGTTCCCTGGCAGCGGTCAGACCACAAACCCCTATCGGTGAGCGCCCCTCAAAAACCCATGGTGGCATGGGGAAATTCAGCAAGAGAATCTAAACTACAACATTATCCTCTCCGAATTTTTCCATACCAACATGCTATATCGGATTTAAACTTTTCAACTCTACATATCCATGCATTACTCCAATTATATAGACATTTTTTAAAATATATACATACAGGTACAGCATTATGGACAGTTTACCCAAAAATTAGGTCCCCTTGGGGTATACACCGAGTTTCCCCATCTTTCTGCATCATCCACCAAGTGCACCCTGGTCCTTGACCAAAAACAATACCATAAATGGGTTTGCCTTTGCTTGAGGCAGGACTAATCCAAACTGTTTTCTCTAATGTTGCCTAAAATGGAAAAAAAGAACTTTCTGGACAATATTAATATAGATAAAGTAGAGAGCAGTCTTTAATTAAAGCACTTTAAGGCACAGTACACACAGAAGTGTACTATAGTGTACAATACAGCATTGGGGTTTTACAATTTTATAGCTCTAATTAATTATCATATCTAATGGATGTATCCAACCCAAAAATTGTCCGCCCCGCACACGGGCCAAATGGGGCTGTTGAATCAATCAACCAATCAAAACCAGCAGCTTTTTGCCCTGTACTGGGGCCTGGCCTGTGCTTATCGAGTCACAGTCCAATACTCTCAGAAGGCTGTAGTGGAGGCAGGGACCCAAACTGCAATGCAGGACACTATGACTGAGGTAGGGACTCAAACCACAACAACTACAGTCATCGCCCTATGATTACCTCAGAAGAGGATACTTCAAGGACCCAAAGGGGTACCGATGGGCTTTTGGTATAGCCGTGGTGACTGAAGAGGAATCCAAACGATTATCTGCCCTGCCCGGTCTCTCAGAAGATCCTTCTGTTGTAGGATTACTGCGAGTCGAGGACCAGCGAGCGCCGACAACTACTAAGACAGTGCACAGGCGACAGTACCGGACGAATCGAGATGCTGTGATCCCCATCCATAAGATGATCCGCAAGTTGGAAAGCCAAGGGGTGGTCAGTAGAACACACTCACCCTTCAATAGCCCCATTTGGCCTGTATGTAAGTCCGATGGAGAATGGAGATTGACCGTGGACTATCGTGGCTTGAATGAAGTCACGCCGCCATTGAGCGCTGCTGTACCAGACATGTTGGAGCTCCAGTACGAGCTGGAGTCCAAGACAGCAAAGTGGTACGCCACCATTGACATCACCAATGCATTTTTCGCCATTCCCTTAGCAGCGGAATGCAGGCCGCAGTTTGCTTTCACGTGGAGGGGCGTGCAGTACACATGGAACCAACTGCCCCAGGGGTGGAAGCACAGTCCAACCATCTGCCATGGACTGATTCAGGCCACACTGGAGAAGGGTGAGGCCCCAGAACATATCCAGTACATTGATGACATCATTGTATGGGGGGACACAGCAGAAGAAGTTTTCGAGAAAGGAGAGGAAATCATCCAGATTCTCCTTGACGCCGGTTTTGTCATCAAGAAGAGTAAGGTCAAGGGACCTGCCAGAGAGATCCAGTTCCTAGGGGTGAAATGGTAAGATGGACGACGGCAGATACCAACAGACGTCATCAATAAGATTGTAACCATGGCTCCGCCGACCAACAAGAAGGAGACACAGGCTTTCCTGGGGGCCATAGGCTTCTGGAGAATGCACATCCCTGAGTATAGCCAGATTGTGATCTCTCTTCACTTTGTGACCCGTAAAAAGAATACCTTTCAATGGGGTCCTGAACAGCAGCAGGCATTCGAACAGATCAAGCAAGAGATTGCACATGCCATGGCTCTTGGACCAGTTCGGATGGGACCAGACAGGAAGAACGTACTTTACACTGCAGCTGGAGATAAAGATCCATCCTGGAGCCTTTGGCAAAAGGTGCCTGGTGAGATGCGAGGGCGACCACTTGGCTTCTGGAGTCGAAGCTACAGAGGTTCTGAAGCCAACTACACTCCTGTGGAAAAGGAAATTTGGCAGCCTATGAAGGCATACAAGCAGCCTCAGAAGTGGTTGGCACTGAAACACAGCTCCTCCTAGCATCCCGACTACCAATCCTGAGTTGGATGTTCAAAGGGAAGGTGCCCCCTACACATCATGCCACCGATGCTACGTGGAGCAAGTGGATAGCCTTGATTATGCAGCATGTACGATTGGGAAGTTCAAATCGCCCTGGAATTCTGGAGGTTATCACAAATTGGCCTGAAGGTGGAAACTTCAGTCTGGCAGAAGAGGCAGAACAGCCAGTGAGCCGAGCTGAAGAAGCTCCGCCATATGATCAGCTGCCAGATGAAGAGAGGCGTTATGCCCTTTTCACTGATGGTTCTTGCCGTATTGTAGGAAGGAACCAGAAGTGGAAAGTAGCCGTTTGGAGTCCCACCTGACGAGTGGCAGAAGTCACTGAAGGTCAAGGCGAGTCGAGTCAATTTGCGGAACTCAAAGCCGTCCAATTGGCCCTGGACATTGCCAAACGAGAAGGATGGCCAAGCCTCTACCTCTACACCGACTCGTGGATGATAACCAATGCCCTATGGGGATGGTTAGACCGATGGAAGAAGATGAACTGGAGGCATGGAGGAAAACCCATCTGGGCTGCTGACTTGTGGCAGGACATCGCTGCCAGAGCAAAGAGTCTGAATGTGAGAGTCCGCCATGTAGATGCCCATGTGTCCAAGAAACGAGCTAATGAAGAACACGATAACAACAGAGAAGCGGACTGAGCTGCACAGGTCGAAGTGTCACAAGTAGACCTAGACTGGCAGCAGAAGGGAGAGTTGTTCCTAGCTCGATGGGCCCATGATGCTTCCGGTCATCAGGACCGAGATGCCACTCACAGATGGGCATGAGACCGAGGGGTGGATTTAACCATGGATATCATTTCTCAAGTTATCCATGATTGTGAAACCTGTGCCGCTATTAAGAAGGCGAAAAGACTGAAGCCCCTGTGGTATGGTGGACGATGGGATAAGTATAAGTATGGGGAGGTCTGGCAGGTTGATTATATCAAATTGCCACAGACCCGCCAAGGTAAGCACTATGTGCTTACCATGGTGGAAGCAACCACCGGATTGCTTGAGACCTTTTCAGTGCCCCATGCAATGACCCGGAATACCATTCTGGGTCTTGAAAAGCAAGTCCTGTGGCAACACGGGACCCCAGAATGCATTGAGTTGGACAACAGGACTCATTTCAAAAATGACTTAGCCACCACTTGGGCGAGGGAACATGGTGTCAAATGGGTGTACCACATTCCATATCATGCACCAGCTGCTGGGAAGGTTGAGAGATGTAATGGACTGTTGAAGACGACTCTAAAGGCAGTAGGTGAGGGAACTTACAAAAATTGGGATAAGAACTTAGTCAAGGCCACCTGGTTAGTTAACACCAGGGGTTCTGTCAATCGAGCTGGCCCTGCACAAGCAGAATCCCTCCACATTGTTGATGGAGATAAAGTTCCAGCAATCCACTTGAGAGGAATGCTAGGGAAAGCTGTTTGGGTTACCCTTGCCTCAGGCCAAGACAAACCCATTCGTGGCATTGTCTTTGCTCAAGGGCCAGGACATACATGGTGGGTAATGAGGAAGGATGGAGAGATCCAGTGTGTACCTCAAGGAAATTTAGCCTTGGGAAAAAACTAATTGTGTGTCCTGAGTTGTGTTTTACAGGAAGCCAGTCACTAGATGAGAGAGAGAGAGACCTGAACTAAACTGATGTCGGTATCCAATGATGAAACAACCCTAAAATCAGAACTGTAATTGTGACCGAGGAGACCGAAGATCTGAACCGAACTGAACTGATGTCGGTATTGATTACCAACGACAAGACAACTGCGCCAGAGGACAAACAAGGACTATATATATATATGTATATATGTATATGTATATGCGCGGGATATAGGCGAACGTGAGATATGTGTTACGTAAACATAGTATGGAATAAGGGGTGAAGAATGTGGTAGTTTAGTCTAGGCCTTCCTTGGTGACCAGTTTGTAACCAAGGAAGTGCCCAGATTTACCCGGTATTCCCTATGATTTTTACGTAAGCCGGGGTATAAGAAGAAAGGAGGAGAGACCTTCGCTCTTTCCTTCCGGAGGCTTTGGAGGTGCGGGTTTCCCTGCTGTTGAGTCTGTCGTGTTGGGGAGTGAGGCCTGGTAAGGCCTTGCCGACCTTGAGAGGCGGAGGTTGTCGGCCATCGTTCCAGCGCGACTTTCCGTTGTCCCAAGGAGAGTAGTAAGATATTCTTTTGCTAATTCTTTTAGTTGCTAGATCTTGGGCTATTGATCGGGATATATATATATATATTTTATTTTGGTTTTGTTCCTTTTTTCCCTTCCCCCTTCCCTTTCCCTTTTCCTTGTGAAATTGTATATATATTTCAATTGTATATAACTGTAATACAAGTGTAAATATATTTATATACATTGCTTTAGCTGTCTCCCTCTCTTGTTTCGGTTCTCTTGGTGTTTTTTTCCCTCTTCTCCCTTGGTTGGGGGGGGGGGGAGTCTTGTGGTGAGGTTTGGGGACTTGGCAGGGAGCCAGCTTCAAACCATATCACCCTAGTAGTGAAAAAGAAGAAGAAATGGATAAGGCAAGCTACAGGTCCATATCAGCAATTAGTAAGGGAGGCAGAGGAAGAAGGAGAAGAAGAAGAAGGAGGGGAGGGGCAGATAAAAAAGCTGGTCCTTCAACAAAGGAAGTCAGACAAATCAAACAGGAAACTGAGGTTACCCAGTCCCTGACCTCATCAGAACTCCGGGACCTGTGGAAAGATTACATCTGCCAGCCCGGTGAACAGATTCCTACCTAGCTGCTTCGATGCTGGAACAACGGGTCTGATAGTCAACAACTGGAAGGTCATGAAACCCAACAGCTGGGATCCCTTGTCAGAGATTGTGAAATTGAAAGAGGAATTGGAAAGGAGAGAAATTATCTTAGCCAGAAACCGTGAGACTTAAACAAAGACAAGAAAGCCTGTTTACATATACCACCAATATCCTTACACTCTCTTTTAATTAAGTAGACTTGCAGACTACAAACGTAAATCCCTTTACCACCTTTGTTTACCCCACCTGTTGAAATTGTGATAAAGAAATATCTGTTTATCTGTTTGAAGAAAAATATCTCCCTACACCTTTAACCCCAAATATGAATGGAATGCTTGTGCCCTTTCCCAAAACCTTATATATAGCTAAAGTTCTGTCAAATAAACCATTCAGCTTTGGACCCTCAGACTGGATCGTGAATTATCATTCAAACCATCTCAGAACATGAGCCAGCAGTTTGCCCAAGTGGCCAAGAAGGCCAATGGCATCCTGGCCTGTATCAGGAATAGTGTGGCCAACAGGTCCGGGGAAGTGATTCTTCCCCTGTACTCAGCGCTAGTGAGGCCACACCTCAAGTACTGTGTCCAGTTCTGGGCCCCTCAATTCAGGAGGGATATTGAGGTGCTGGAGCAGGTCCAGAGAAGAGCAACAAGGCTGGTGAAGGGACTCGAGCACAAGTCCTATGAGGAGAGGCTGTGGGAACTGGGGTTGTTCAGCCTGGAGAAGAGGAGGCTCAGGGGAGACCTCATCACTCTCTACAACTACTTGAAAGGAGGTTGTAGCCAGGTGGGGGTTGGTCTCTTCTCCCAGGCAACTATCAGTAAGAAAAGAGGGTATGGTCTTAAGCTCTGCCAGGGGAGGTTTAGGTTATATATTAGGAAGAAATTCTTTACAGAGAGGGTAATCAGGCATTGGAATGGGCTGCCCAGAGAAGTGGTGGATTCTCTGTCCCTGGAGGTTTTTAAGATGAAACTGGATGTGGCACTTAGTGCCGTGGTCTAGTAACCATGGTGGTAGTGGATCGAGGGTTGGAGTTGATGATCTCGGAGGTCTTTTCCAACCCAGTTGATTCTATGATTCTATGATTCTATGATTCTATTCTATAATTCTATGATTCTATGAGTGAACTATCGTGGCCTGAATGAAGTCACACTGCCTCTGAGTGCTGCTGTGCCAGACATGTTAGAACTTCAATATGAGCTGGAGTGAAAAGCAGCTGAGTGGTGCCACAACTGATATTGCCAATGCATTTTTCTCCATTCCTCTGGCAACAGACTGCAGGTCACAGTTTGCCTTCACCTGGAGGGGTGTCCAGTATACCTGGAATTGACTGCCCCAGGGGTGGAAGCACAACCCAACCATCTGCCATGGACTGATCCAGACTGCCTTGGAACAGCGGGGGGCTCCAGAACACCTGCAATATATTGATGATATCATTGTATGGGGCAAAACAGCAGAAGAAGTTTTTGAGAAAGGGAAGGAAATAATCCAAATTCTTCTCAAAGCTGGTCGTGCCATAAAACAAAGTAAGGTAAAGGGACCTGCACAGGAGATTGAGTTCTTGGGAATAAAGTGGCAGGATGGACGCCATCATGTGCCCATGGATGTAGTAAAAAAACCAGCATCTATGTCTCCATTGGTTAACAAGAAGGAAACAGGGGAGAATGCATTAACTACAAATTGTGGAAAGAACGCCTTTAGGAATGGGATCATCATGACAGTAACTCTCCGGAATCAGACAAATTAGAAACACTCACAGTTTACTTGCGGTTTTCATTGTACAGTTTCCCTTTAAGCTTTGTTACTCCCCCCCATGCTGCACCCACACGGTTTCCCTGGACAGCACCATGTTGTCTTCTCCATTGAACCAGTCCCCGCCTCTGTCCTAACCCCATTGGTTGTCTCACCTGTCTCTCCCCAATCCCTGGGTTCTTATTGGATTTTGATATTCCTGTTTCCCCCATTGGCTAGTCAAGTACCTAAGCCACTCCCTTCCCCCCGAACCTGTACCCAATCACATACCACTTCCTAAACCCTCCCACAGAAGCCATAAAAACCCTCTGTGGCTTTGAATAAATGCTTTTCACCACCAGACCCTCGGAGTGTGCACAGCGTGGTCTTTGCCACTGGCACAGGGGCTTGTACCATCCGGCCCCATCTCTGAGAGGCTGGGGGAGTGGGTACCCGTCCCTCCATCAACCTCTGTCAATTGGCGCCCACAACAAGAACCCTGGCAGATTTCTATTGTGTAGAGACCTCTCTGGCATCTCCGGGCTCAGGCGACGAAGTACTTTTTGGCTTCCTGCCCAGGCAGACTCTACAAGTCACCATTGGAATTCGACCTAACACAAACAGGTAGGCCAGCAGTTGTATAGCCCCGACCCTTTATTTTCTACAACCATGTTTTTAAAATCATGAGAGCTCTATCCTCTAAATGGGAACGGGATGGCTACAATCACTTAAAAAGCCTCATTTACCTCCACGGACACCCGATAGATAAAGCTTCCCTAAAAGCGCTCATCAAATGGATTTTCAAGAGTAATTATGCCCTTCCCTATAATATCACCTACAAAGAATGGGACAAATTGGGACTTAAGTTATGGAAAACCATTCAAAACAATGACTCTTTAGTGTCTCGAGTGACTATCGTGTGGAGATTAATTTTAAGCATACTAAATACAAACGAAAATACAAAATCAGTTGTTTGGGAGGAAGGAACAGTGCAGGGACTCGGTCAATGCGCCTGTTCTCTGTCAGGAACAGGGTTAGGGCAGGAAAATGCATCCTCTGTACCCCCATTACACACACACACCACGGAGCGCTCAGATCGCCCCCCCAAACCCAAGATGGTCACGACCTCGTGGCCGGGTCGTCTCCTTCCCCCCCAACACAAATGCTCAGCGACCACCACAATGTTGTGCCACAGGGCAGCGCCACTTATCCCGCCATGCTGCCAGGTGGCGCTGCCCCTCTCATAGTATCACCGAGTGGCACCGGCGATTCCGCCATGCAGCTAGATGGTGCTACCCCTCCTCCCATACCACCGAGTTGCGCCAGTGATTCCGCCGGGCCGCTAGGTGATGCTGTCCCTCCTGCTGCATCACCGAGTGGCGCCGTTTATTCCACCACGTTGCTAGGTGGCCCTGGTCCTCCAGAAGGCGGACCACCCCCCTATGCCCAGCCCACTTTCGGCTTTCCAGAAGTGGGAACCTGCCAACATGGCTGCACCCATGGACTTGGTCTCTTGCGAGCCAATACTGAAAAAAGCAGATGGGCTTACATTAAAGAACAAGCGACAGCAGTGGATGATTTGGATTTAGTAAAAGCATTCCCTGTGTACTACCAGCCCAACAGTCGTCCTGTCTGGGAACCGATTCCACTCCTGGTTCATAAAGACACAAAGGAAGCCATTACTGAATACAGACTGAGTTCACCTTACGCGATAGGAGTGTTAAAATCACTATTCGCGGCATACACTTTTACACCAAACATTATAAAGGAACTGGCAAACACATTTTTCACAAACACGCAGGCGACACTTTTCTTAGATGAGTAGCAAGCGCTCATTCGACAACATGCACAGCGCACCCTTTCCACCAGGGGTGTCCCGGTACTAGATTCCTTTAACAGGTTATTTGGGGTTGGACCATACATCTCCAACCAGGCTCAAAACAGAATTCCAATGAACGAATTGGATGCATCAAAGAATCTGACTTTCCAAGCGATTCAAACTATCGCTGAGGCAGCTGAGGCAACGCCATCATACACCCAGGTCCAGCAAAGGCCGACAGAGCCATTTATAGACTTTGGAGAGAGATTAAAGAATGCTATCGCAAAACAAATTAAGCATCCAGAGGCTCAAGATGCACTGTTTCTAAGATTGGCAATAGAGCAATCTAACGATGATTGTCCCTCAAAGATCCAACTCCAATGGACATGGTTAAAACATTTCGCAACGTAGGATCCCACACGTACACCAAATCCATACTCACTGAAGTCCTGGCAGTGCAACAGCAACAGAAGGAGTCTATGTGTCACCATTGCAAACGAACAGGACATTTTAAAAAAGATTGCCCTCAGCTGAAGAGTGCCTACAGTACCACCTAGCTTGTGTCCCCGATGCAAAAAGGGATTGCACTGGGCAAGTAACTGTAGGTCACTCTTCCATAGAGAGGGGAGACCGCTTTCGCCGAAAGCCGCACAAAAGCTGGCCTCGATTTTGGGAAACGCAATGACAAAAAATGTCCCACAAGTCAATCACACCCAGCTGCTCCCCTCGATCCCGGACGGAGACCCAGAGCAAGTGTCTCTAGGGTGGAACTGGTATCTCCCCACCAACTCACAATAAGCAGTGGCAACTACCAAATGGTTCTTGTGAGGCCAACAAATAGCCTACCAGTGCCTGCTGGAAAATACATTTTGACTGGAACTGCCACATCTAATGAAACAGGGTTAACAGTTATCCCACAATCAGTAACTGTAGACAAACCTAAGGCATTAGAAGTGACTGTCAAAGCTCTGTTTCCACCTGTGGAGCTAGACCCAAAAACACTCATTGCCAGTTTAACCCCTGCTGCTGTGGGGGAGAACACTTTGGACTCTATGCCTTTGGTCCAGTGGTCACAATCTATTTTATTCGATCAGCCAACGTTAACCTGCGCTGTATTCTTTCCCAACACTAACCAATGTGTTCAAGTTATAGGTCTTATAGACACAGGAGCAGACGTCACGATCTTTATGGAAACCGACTGACCAAAGGAATGGAGCACTATGGAGCTGTGCATAGACATCAAAGGGGTAGGAGGAGCCCAGACAACGCTCCAAAGTGTCTTCACCTTAATGATTGAAGGACCCAAAGGTAAAACAGCCTCTGCAAAGCCATATGTCCTTAATATCCCAATGACCCTCTGGGGGAGAGATATTATAGGACAATGGGGAGTTCAACTAACTACCTCAAATTTAGTTTAAGGGCCACTGGTGAGCCGCAGTCTCCCGCCCTCACATGTCTCTCTGACCAGCCAATTTGGGTATCCCAGTGGTCCCTAAAGGGAGAGAAATTGCGGCAAATCAACCTACTAGTAGATGAACAATTAGCAAAGGGATGTATTGTGCCAACTGATAGTCCCTGGAATTTCCCCATTTTTACCATACGAAAGTCAAATGGAAAGTGGAGACTGCTACAGGATTTAAGAGAACTCAATAAAATAATAGAGCTTATGGGGGCTCTCCAGCCAGGACTTTCATCACCAGCAATGATACCTTCAAAGTGGCCTATTGTTATCACTGATATAAAAGACTGTTTCTTTAACATCGCCTTAAACCCCAAAGACTCTCACAGGTTCACGTTTACAGTGCCTTCCATCAATGCAGCAGAACCATCTCGGTGTTACCACTGGAACAGCCCCTCCGTTTGCCAAAGAGTCGTTGCAGATGTGTTATCACCAGTCTGTCGACAGTTTCCAAGCACCATCGTGTATCGTTATATGGACGATATACTGCTGGCAGCGGAATCCGAGGGACAACTCATGCAAGTACATGTGTCTGTGAAAGCTGCACTATCGACACATGGCCTTGAAATTGCACCGGGGAAAGAACAAGTGACAGTTCTATGGAAATACCTTGGATTTCAAATTAATAACACCACTATTCAACCCCAGACTGTTACCTTACCCACTAACATCCACACCTTAAATGACTTACAGTCTCTACTAGTTTTAATCAATTGGGTTAGACCTCTGTTAGGTATAACAACAGACACCTTGAAACTGCTATTTCAACTCCTGAAAGGAGAGGCAGACTTAACCTCCCCTCAACGCTTAACACCGGAAGCCCTGGTGGTATTAAAGGACATAAATCAAAGACTGAGTTCCTGTCAGAGTAAAAGGAAAGTGTGTGGGTTACCTGTTGTTTTAGTAATTTTTAAAGGTATCAAACAACCTTATGCTGTATTAGGACAATTAGATGTAAAAGGCAAAGATTTTCTGTTATGGAAATGGGTTTTTTTAAGTTTCCAATTTTCCAAATCCATTACTACATATCCTGAGATGCTCTCCAAAGTCTGCCACAAAAGCAGATTACAGCTTTGGGAGCTCTTGGAGAGAGATCCTGATGTTATCTATCTTCCTCTGTCTACTGTTCAATTAACTCAATTGCTGATTCATAGTTCTGATTTTCAGTTAGCCATTGCTGATTACAGGGGTCAATTTTCAGTTCAACTTTTGTCTATTCCTTTCTTGCAGCTTCTAGTCCTTACTCAACCAGAACTAACACATAATAATTCACCTGTCCCACTAACAGGTGCTAGAACTGTTTTCACAGATGGTTCTGGCAAACGTCTAACGCAGTAGTCACCTGGCTTAAAGCGGGAAAGTGGGTATTTGACACACACAAGGTAAGAGGTTCCTCTCAGATAGTGGAGCTCTCTGCAGTCATACATGCATTTCAGCTATTTCCAGAGCCTTTGAACATTGTTTCTGATTCAGCCTGTGTTGTCATAGTAGTCTGGTGAATTGAGAATTCATACATAAAGGATATCTCCAAATTACAATTAGCACAAATGTTCAAATAATTACTCTATGAGATTAGTCATCGTAAACACAATTTCCACATAATCCACATTCGTTCTCACACTTCTCTCCCAGGGACCATCACAGAAGGAAATCATGTCACAGATCAAATAGCTGATACAGGGCACCTTGCACAAACAGCAGTAGTTCCAAACAATTTCGAAAAAGCAAAACTGTCCCACAGCTTTTTTCACCAAAATGCAAAATCCGTCAGAAAAACATTCTTCCTTACACTATCTCAAACCAGAGCAATTATTTCCGCATGCCCCGACTGCCAACGACTCACTCCTCTACCATCCAAGGGGGTAAACCCTCATGGAATTAACCCACTTGACATCTGGCAGTCGGACATAACGCATTATTCACCATTTGGAAAATTAAAATACATCCATGTGTCCATTGACACGTGTTCTGGTGCCATTGCAGCAACAGCACAATCAGGAGAAAAGACCCTGCTGTGGGTTAAAAAGGGTTTTCCCCTGGAGTCAGAAAGTGGTAACCCCCAGGGGGTGGTATTCTTGGTGTAGGGCCAATCAGAAGCTACAATTCACTACTGTGAAAATCAACATATTACAACAGACTGGAAAAGAAGAGGGATGACGTTGTTGGAGGAGAGGTAGCCATGTTTTGAGACCATGAGGAGAGATGGACCAGGGAGCCCCGCTGGAGGCCATGACCCCCCCAGCCCCCAACTGGGGTTGCGGAAACTCGGAACAGCATTAAACTGAATCGGGTGCCTTGGCCAAAAAAGCTGGGGGGAGTTTCTTCGCTGTGAGTGGACAGCTGAAGAAACTCAAATGGCAGCATGAGCAGCACTGAACAGAGAGCTGTGGCTGAAAGCCAAGAAGATAACAAGCAGCAAAGATGACATGGAACCAAGCTGAGAGACGCAGAGCTGTCAGACGGAGAGACAGAGAATCAAGCTCAGTAGAGACTGTTTGGGGCGAGACTTGGCTTTACTTCCCCAACCCTTTGAGACCCCTTTTGGAAGGAGGGGGTGGACTTCCACTTGGAGGGAGTCCGGAAATGCAGAGACGTCCCGGAGCTGGACCAGGATGGCCAGAAGGAATGCGGGGGAAAGTGGCCTCCCTTTCCCCCCCCTTTGCAATGCTGGCAGTTTGAGATGGAGCAAAGGAGCTCTGGTAGAACACTTGGGGCAAAAACTGAACTGAAAGCCCTAAACGTTCTGACTCAGGAGGAGCTTGAATCCCCTGAGGAAGGGACTGTCATGGGTGCCTAGTACCCCGTGATATGACCATGGTGAGGCAAGCCTTGTCCCTGCTTTCGCAGTCCATGGGAGAGAGACCTTTGGCTGGAGCCGAAGGACCGAGGGGTGAAAGAAAACCCCTGCATTGTAATGAAGAGAGAGAGAGAGATTTTCCAGCTACGGCGGAGTGAACCTGCTTCTTGGAAGAGAAAAGATTGTGCTGCCTTGAAAGTGATTCTCTTCTTTTCTTTCTGAACTTTTATTTGGAGGGAAAGGAGGGATTTGATCTGTATATATATATATATTATTTTACCATAGGAGAGATAGTTAGAATTGCTGTATATAATGTATTATAGTATTTATTGTGTAAGAATAAATTGTAATATAATTCCCTTCCCCCATACTGAGTTGTGTTATGTCTGAAAACCCTCTCACACTGAAACAAATTGGTGGGGACTTGGAAATTGGAAATTGGATTTTTGGAGGTTTCAAACCACTACAGGCCCGAGATGTCAAAAAACACCTAATGTCTGCAATATCAGTCCTTGGCATCCCCAAAACTTTCAAAACAGATAACGAACCAGCATACACTTCTCACTCTTTAAAAGAGTTTTTTAACATGTGGGGCATCTCCCATGTCACAGGCATCCCCCACTCTCCCACTGGATAAGCAGTGGTAGAGCATGCTCATCAGACACTCAAGAATATGTTAACCAAACAACAAAACACCACAATTCGACTCACACCACAAGAAAAATTAAATAAGGCATTATATGTTATCAATTTCCTGAATAGATTAGAATAAGACACATCACCCATAGAAAGACACTTTAATGCACACTGAAACCAAGTTAGTACCGATGCCAAAGTTACTTATAAAGATGTTATAACAGGTGAATGGGTTGGCCCTGTTCCCCTTATTACCTGGGGGAGGGGGCATGTTTGTGTTTCTACAGGATCCGGTCCTAAGTGGGTTCCATCACTCCTGGTGAAATTTTACAACAGCGAGTAGCTACCACCATGATCTCTGTCATCATCATCATCCTGATCCATCCAGTCATCATGTCATATCAGCCTTCTCCCACAACTCCTCCTCTTCCAGATTGGATTGCAACTAATCATGGAAACATATGGTCCTCTTTGGCTAAGTCCTTAAATGTCGACTCATTGTGTCTTTCGGTTTCAGATCCCTCTAACCCGTTAAAAACATGTTTAATTGCAATTCCCTGGTCCCCTCAAAAATGGACAGGATTCTGAAATCAATATTCCCCTTGGTGCAATGATCCTGACAAAAATGAAAACCAGGTTGTATTCTGCATCCCCCCATCCTCCAAAGGTCAAAACAGTTCCACAATATTTTAACAATTATCCCCAAGAATTGGAAATGTTAGGCACCCTCCCCTCGGCCCACTGTTTGTATTTTAACATAAAAAAGGAGGGGAAAAGTAAACATCAGCTCAATGTAACATCTGATGGAACCTATTCTAGTTTTGAGTTCTGGTGAAAGGAAAAAATCCAATCTCCCCCACTGTCCATTGTCCTCCCTAAGGGAATGTTCCTTATCTGTGGGCTTCGGGTATGGAAATCAATCCCTAAAGAGGCGGTTGGGGGACCTTGCACCTTTGGCCAATTAACACTTTATAATCCTGCAAAGACAATTCCTTCCCTAGTTATTAATCTTCACAAGAAAATTACAAAGCGGGATATCACAGTCCACCCTGAAAAGTTGGACTCGCCCGCAGTGTGGTGACTCAAAGAGAGTGGAAAACCATTCATTGTAGGACCAATCATCACAATTCACAGAAGATTGTGACTCTAACCTTCACTTTTGGTCACACACCAAGGGCATTTGGGGCAGCATAGTAATTCCAGCTATTGACACAATACACACCCTGGATTTACTTACAGAAATGGGATGTTGGTTAGCCAAAGAGGCAAATGCCACTAGTGCAGCACTAGAAGACCTGTTACTGGATTCCCAACAAATTAAGAAAGCCACTTTACAGAATAGAGCTGCAATTGATTTTCTATTATTGGTTAATGGACACGACTGCGATGAGTTTGAGGGGCTGTGCTGTCTAAATTTCTCAGACCATTCCCAATCCATCCACTCCCACATAAATGAACTCCATTCCCTCATTCAGCAGATCCTAAAAACAGACAAGGTTAGTTGGGGCGATATTTTTGATTGGTTTTCCCTAAAAGGACTTACACTGCCCCTGAAAAAATTCCTATTATTTTTGTTTTTAGGCTTGTTTGTGTTGGTAATCCTTCTTTGTGTCCTCCCATGTATAACTAAATGTTTCCAGGGTCTTGTGATGCACAACGCTACTCAAGTTTATGTTTCATTAATAAATAAAAACTGAGGAATTGTGGGCAACGCATTAACTATGAGTCATGGAAAGAACACCTTTAGGAACGGGATCATCACGACAGCAACTCTCCGGAATCAGACAAATTAGAAACGCAGTTTACTTGCAATTTTTATTGTATGGTTTCCCTTTAGGCTTTGTTATTCCCCCCCAGGCTGCACCCACACAGTTTCCCTGGACAGCGCCATGTTGTCTTCTCCACTGAGCCAGCTCCCGCCTCTGTCCTAACCCCATTGGTCATCTCACCCGTCTCTCCCCAATCCCTGGGTTCCTATTGGATTTTGATCTTCCTGTTTCCCCTATTGGCTAGCCAAGTACTTAAGCCGCTCCCTTCCCCCCGAGCCTGTACCCAATCACATACCACTTCCTAAACCCTCCCACAGAAACCATAAAAACACTCTGTGGCTTTGAATAAACGCTTTTCACCACCAGACCCTCGGAGTGTGCACAGCATGGTCTTTGCCACTGGCACAGGGGCTTGCACCTCCGGCCCTGTCTCTACCGAGTGACCCAGAAGAAGAACCATTTTGAGTGGGGCCTTGAGCAACAACAAGCCTTTGAGCAGATCAAACAGGAGATAGCCCATGTAGTAGCTCTGGGACCTGTTTGAACAGGGCCAACTGTGTGAAATATCCTCTACATGGCAGCTAGGGAGCATGGTCTCAACTGGAGCCTCTGGCAGAAAATACCAGAAGAAACCTGAGGTCTTCCATTAGGGTTTTGGAACCAGGGTTATCGAGGATCCGAAGCCCACTACATACTAACTGAAAAGGAGATATTAGCAGCCTATGAGGGGGTTCGAGCCTCCTCAGTTTTTGGAACAGAAACCTGTCTTCTCTTGGCACCGTGATTGCCTGTGCTGCACTGGATGTTCAAAGGGAACATCCCCTCAACACATCATGCAACCAGTGCTATGTGGAGTAAGTGGGTAGCTTTGATCACACAGCAAGCCCGAATGGGAAAACCCAATTTCCCAGGAATCCTGGAAGAGATTATGGACTGCCCAGAAGACAGAGATTTTGGAACATTGCCTGAAGAGGTGACTCGTGCCCAAGAAACACCGCCATATAACAAGTTACCACAAGTCAACACTAGGGGATCTGCCAACCGCCCTGGTCCTGCCCAAACAAACCCCCTACACACTGTGGGAGGGGATAAAGTCCTGGTTCTACACATGGGGAAGTGGCTGGGGAAGTCAATGTGGGTTTCTTCTCCCATGAGAAAAGGCAAACCTATCCGTGGGATTGTCTTTGCTCAGGGACCAGGGTGTACCTGGTGGGTAATGAGGGAAGATGGGGAGACCCAGTGTGTGCCTCAAGGAGATTTAACCTTGGGGGAAAGATAATCTGTGTTTTGAGTTGTATGTTGCAGGAAGTAAAGTCACAGGACAATGAAAAGATAATTCTGAGAGGAGCAACAACAGTGTGACAATGATCCAAGCCGGGCTGGTGTTGGTGCCCAACAATCAATTGCTTCTCCTGCCCTGACTACCCATCGCAATGGAATGGGGTCCAAGATCTGAAGGGCTGGAAGAAGGCCATAAAACGAGATCTGCACAAGCATAGGAGATTGTCAGATATGAGATCTGAGTATGACGTAAATGGTATGGAATAAGGATTGGAGATTGTATTGGGTCTGGCTGAGCTGGAGTTCATTTCCCCACAGTAGCCCTCACAGTGCTGTGCTTTGCATTGGGAGCTAGAAGGGTGTTGATAACACACCAGTGTTTTGGCTACTGCTGAGCACAGCATCAGCACTGTAACATTCCTTCCTCAGTTGAGGGCAAGATCCTGGGAGGGGACACAAGTAGGTCAGCTGACCCAAACTGACCAAAGGGATATTCCAGACCATACGACGTCAGCTCAGATAGGAAAGCTGAGGCAAGGAGCAGGAAGGAGGGCATTCATTGTCTCCAATGGTTGCCTGCTGAGAAACCGTCACGCGTGCTGAAACCCTGCTTCTCGGAAGTGGCCGACCATCCCTGCTCATGGGAAGTAGAGAATAAACCGTGTTATCTTTCGCTTTGCTTTTTGCTTTAAATGAGCTGCCTTATCCCAACCCACGAGTTGTTTTTCCACCTTACTCTCTCCCCTGTCCAGCTGGGAAGGGGAGCGATAGAGCGGCTATGTGGGCACCTGGCATCCAGTCAAGGTCAACCCACCACACTGCGGCACCCCTCACTTTGGCTAGGAGGACACTGAGTTGTCAGTGAACCAAATGTCAGGCCTAGAAGGAGTAGCCACAGTAGCCAAACCATATTAAAGAGGCACACAAAGTCTCTCCCGGAACCTGCTAACGTGACCTCTTGGCAGTAACTATTTCTTTCCCCCCTCTTTCTCTCTTTATTCTTTCTTCTCCTAATCTCTTTACTCTTTTCTTCCTCTTGTGGGTACTTAAAAGCGATTGAATGGTATTTCACTAAATTGTACAGGGTTAGTGTTTGTTGGGTGCAAAGTAGGTTCCCTACGCCACAGCAATGCCTGCTGGCTTGTTAAAACCCTTGGAAGGGTACAGAGGCAGAGCTCAGAATGCTGTTTGGAGGGAGATAGGGAAGTCTTTTTGTTCCTAGTAACCTGTTATTTAGTGTAATGCTTTTGTGGAATCTTTTCCTTTGCTTGTATGTTACTCCTGTAAACTCTTGCCAAAACACCCATTTTCTCACTAAATTAAAAGAAATTCTCTTAGAGAAAAGTGTGTAGCTTTTTCTATGGTCATGAATTCAAGGTATCAAAGAACCAAAGGCTTTGCAAGAGTTTGTGTGGGCGAAATCTCTTGGAGTCTGAAATTAAAGCCAAGCATGTGACTTTGAGACCGCACAGCTTCCTTTGACAGAGGCCGAAACCAGGTGACTGATTGGGTACCCAAGGCGGTCCAGGAGACAGATGAGTAACGGACTGAAAGGGGTCTGTGAAGAGGTCATAGGAAAGGCTGAAATCTCATCGGTGAGTAAAAAAAAAAAAAATGGGGACTTCAGGAAGTAGATGTCAAAGGATGCCCAGGGAAGGCAGTAAGGGAAAGTCAAGAAACTGTCTCAATGGACGATGATCCCATAATTCCCTCACACAGTCCCTTAGGGGAAATGCTGAGGTTTGGGGACAGTTTATATGTTCCCTTGAAGGTAACTCAGGAGATAATGGCGGAATATTGTTATTTTGTGTGGCCAAAATATGATCTGCCAGGAGGATTTAAATGGCCCTCTTTTGGGACATATGATGTTAGTCTCTGTCAAAGTTTGTTATTGCATTTAAGTGATACTGGAAAAGGATAGAAAGGAAAGAAACGTGGAAAAGTATGGTTAAAGCAAGTCAGAGCAGGAGTTTCTATAGTAAGGGGCAAAAAAGAAGAAGAAGGAAAGGAAGAAAAAACCAGCGAGGATTGGGATGTTCTCCAGCACCTTCCCCCTCCTTATCTTCAAAATCTGCAAGTTGATGCAGGACCAACTGCAGATCCCCTATATCAAGGAAATACTGTCCCTACAGCCCCTCATGAGGATAGTGACAGTGAAGGGGAAGGAAGGCAGGATATCATATCCCCCTCTAGGACTAGAGGGGGAACCCAGTATAAGACACCAAGAGCCCTGAGGACACAGGAGGCAGGGATTCACCAGATGCCCCTACGTCAGGTTCCATTGGGGGATCAGGGTGGGGGATTTGGGTTTGTAATTGTGCCACTTACCACTCAGGATATAAGAGAGTTGAAAAAGGAATTACCCCCATATTTGGACGACCCCATAGGGGTGGGGGAAAAGATAAAGGAATATTTGGGAAATGCAGATTATACTTGGAAGGACTGGGATTTTCTTTTAGGCATTTTGTTTGAGTATCAGGAAAAGTGGATGATTTTGCAGAAAACTCACCAGCTGTGGGAGGATGAGCACCCACAGGCAGGAGGGACTGGACAAAATGCACCTATGGTGGACAATGCAATCCCCAGGGCTAGTTTGGCCAGTCTTCCAGACTACCTTGTCTATGTAATTAGAGCAATTAAAATGACTGTTCCCAGAACTAATAATATATCCAAGGCTATGTCCTTAGAGCAAGAAAAGGACAAGAGTCCTTCTCATTGGCTAGACAGGGTGAGGCATGCCTTGAGTAAACAAGGAGAGTTGGACCCTGAGGGATCAGCCTTTGAGACATTGCTGAGGGTACAATTTGTCACTAGATTCTGACCTGATATAAGAAGAATACAGAAAGATGAGGACTGGCAGAATAAGTCCCTGGATGAGTTGCTTAGAAGGGCAGAGTAGGTGTATGTAAGAAGAGATGACGAAAAGACAAAGGTGAAGGCAAAGGTGATGGCACAGTTTTTACAACCCCTGAAGGGAATAATGCAGGGACCCCCAGGACCAAAGGAAAAGGGACTGCCACCATGATTTAGCAGGGATATGCCTTCTTCAGTGGAAGGGGGTCAGCCAAGACAGCAATTGAAAAGGAATCAATGTGCCATTTGTAAGAAAGAAGGACATTGGAAGAGAAAATGTCCGCAGAGACAAGTGGACTCGTGTGAGGAAGAAGCACACCAGTTGATGGAAATGGATTGTTAGGGGTGTCAGGGGCTCCCACCACGCTGGAGCCCTTGATAACATTCAAGGTGGGTCTGGATCTGGAGGAAGTATGTGGGAACAAGTTAAGCCAGCAGCACCTATATACAGTTAATTAGAATCAAAAGGGAGTGTTTTGGCCTTGGAGCTGAGAAGGAGCATGTGAATCAAAACACTGAGTTTGCAAAAAGTCCTGGGAATTCTAGTTAACTGAATGACAACACCAGGTGCTGTTTACCAAAGAACCCTAATAAAGGGGAAACACAGAGAGAGCTCTGCAGAGAATCCCAAAAACCGAATCATGTTGTGTGTGCAGTCTCATTTCTTCAGCGCCCATATTTGCCATAGAAGTACACTTCTTGGTAGACACAGGAGTCTCTACTTTAAATTTTATGCCAAAGGGGGGACAATTGTCAAAAGGATCTTTAACAATTCAAGGAGTACATGGGAAAGACGAACAGGTGCACTTCACCCAACCGCTGTTAATAGATGTGGGAGATAAATACGAAATGCATGAATTTTTATTTGTTCCTAATTATGATTGTAATTTACTAGGAAGAGATTTGATGGCTAAGCTAGGAATGCAAATTAACGTTATTAAGAATGACAAATAGACCAATACTCTTGTAACCCTGTGTACGCTCTCTGATAAAGCCTGTGCTGAAATAGACCCAGAAGTGTGGGCAGTCCCAGGAAAATATGGAAAATTAGACATAGAACTGCTTCAAATAACTTTAAAATAACCAGGTCAAGTGGTTTCTAAAAAGCAATACCCTATCTCACAGGACAGAAGAGAAGGGTTACAACCTATCATTAAATCTCTGCTAGAAGGCGGCCTCTTGGAGCCATGCATGTCTCCCTATAACACTCCTATCTTGCCAGTAAAGATATGAAATGGGATGAACAGAATGGTACAAGATTTGAGAATAATAAATGAAATTATTAAACCAAGGTATCCCCCAGTCCCAGATCCTTAAATCAGATTCCCCCCTCACATCACTATTACAGAGTAATAGATTTAAAGAAGGATACTTTTTGGGGGTGCCCACTTACAGAAGATAGTAAACAGTATTTTACCTTTGAGTGGGAGCAAGAGGAAGAAGGGAAAATGATAAAGCAACAACTGACATGGATGATCCTTCCGCAGGGATATATGGAGGCACTGGTCCTGTTCGGGCAAGCCTTGCAAAAAATATTGAAAGAGTTTACTCTGTCCCAAGGAGTTAGATTATTGCAGTATGTGGATGTTTTGCTCCTATTGGGAGAACAGAGGAAGTGGTAGAAGAAGCCACTGTGAAATTACTTAATTTTCTTGTTAAAAAGGGGCTTGGGTTATCTGAAAAGAAGGCACAAATGGTGGAGAAAAAGGTTAAATATTTGGGACATATTTTGACTGAAGGCTTGCAGTGTATTGACCCAGAAAGGGTTCAGGGAATTTTAGAAGTGCCATTACCTAAAACTAAAAAGGAGCTGTGACAATTTTTAGGGCTGATAGGAAATTGCAGAACCTGGATAGAGGATTTTCTGTTTTAGCCAGACCTCTATATGACCTTTAAACACAAGACAGCCCCAGTGTTGTAGTACGGACATCAGAAGGAAAGCAGGGCTTTAAAGCATTAAAAAGCACATTAACTGAGGTTCCGACCCTAGCCCTTCCAGACCGGGAAAAAGAATTTTAATTATATGTGGATGTCAAGCAGGGCCATGAGAAAGGCATTTTAGTACAAGAATATGGAGGTGCCCGAAGGTCAGTAGCATATTTTTCTAAAATGTTAGACCCAGTGGCCAGAGGGTGGCCTCATTGTTTGCAAAATTGTGCAGCTACAGCTTTAATGGTAACTGAGGGGAGAAAGTTGATGGCAGAAGGACCTCTCATTGTCAAAATCTTGGATCAAATTAAAACCTTGTTAACTGAAAGGGCTTCTAAATGGATGACCAGTGATAGGTTATTACAGTATGAAACTTGTTTAATGGAACAGGACGATTTAGAATTGAGGAGTGGAGAAGGGTTTAACTCGGTCTCCTGTTCAAATGACCCTGAAGGAGGGGACCGAGAGGAAACTCACGACTGTATTCAGGTAATAGATCTCCAGGAAAATTTATGAGATACCACCCTGGTCAAATAGAGAAAATGTGTTTACTGATGGGTCCTTGTAGTGGGTCGACGCTGGCCAGATACCAGGTACCCACTAAAGCCACTCTCCACTCTTCCTCTGCAACTGGACAGAGGAGAGAGAAAAAAACAGCTAAGGATTCATGAGTTGAGATAAGAGCTGGGAGAGGACAGTGACTGATCACCATCACAGGCAAAACTGACTCAAAGTGGGGATAGTACTTATATTTATTACTAACAGGATAAGAACCAAAGAGTGAGAAATAAAACAGTCTTAAAAAACACCTTCCCCCCACTCCTCCTTCCTTCCATGTTCTCCCTCCTCCCCCCCACAGCGGTGCAGGGGGACAGGGAATGGGGGTTAAGGTCAGTTATTGTTTCTGCTGCTGCTCAGGGAGAGGAGTCCTTCCTCTGCTCCCGTGGAGTCTCTTCCATGGGAGACAGTCCTTGATGGACCTCTTCGATGTGAGTCCATCCCTCGGGCAGCAGTTCTTCCCAAACTGCTGTCCGGTGGGTCACTCCTCCATGGGGTGCAGTCCTTCACGAATGAGCTGTACTGACGTGGGTCCCCCACAGAGGCAACAAGTCCTACCCAGGAAAAACCTGATCCAGCATGGGCTTCCCTCTCCATGGGCCACAGGTCTCTGGCAGGACCCCGCTCCATCCTGGGCCTCCCACAGGGTCACAGCCTCCTTCATGTATCCACCTGCTCCAGCATGGGCCACCACGGGCTGCAGGGGCCTCAGCTCTGGCGCCTGGAGCACTCCCCCTCCTTCTGCACTGACCTTATTGTCTACGTTGTTATTCCCACGTTCTCACTCCGCTCTTCCCTGGCTGGAATTTTCATCTGCGCAACAATCTTCTTTTCTTAAATATGTTATCACAGAGGCATTACTATTACTCCTAATTGGCTCAGCCTTGGCCAGCAGCAGGAAGTCCGTCCTGGAGCTGGCTGGCATTGGTTCTAGCAGCTTCTAACAGAAGCCACCCCTGTAGCCCCCCCGCTACCAAAACCCAGCCACAGAAACCCACTACAGTCCTCAAGGGTGATAGAAGGGAAGCAGGTCACTGGATACACTATTATTAAAGGAAGGGAATTAGAATAAGGGGGGAAATTACTGTCCACATGGTCAGCTCAGACTGTGGAATTGTATGCCCTTATAAAAGCCTGTGAATTACATCGGGAAAAGGTAGTGAACATTTTACAGATTCTAAATAGGCATATGGCGTAGTGCATGCATTTGGGAAATTGTGGGAAGAGAGAGGATTGTTAACTTGTAAAGGGAAGACATTAGCTCATGAGAATTACCCACTTGTTAGAAGTAGTAAATTTATCAAAGTGGCAATAATACATATTAAAGGAAGTCAAGTAGGATGTTCAGAAGAAGCAATAAGTAATCAATTGGCAGATGAAGCTTGAAAAGCAGCACTTCTACTGGAGGTATCTAAAATACTCCCTCTTCTCCCAGTGGTTCAGCCACTGCCGGAAAGGATGCCTTTTTCACTGGAGGAATTGGAGACAATTAAAAACAGGGGGGCAGAAGAAAAGGGGGGCAATTGGTTTACAAAAAATGGTAAACTATGGCAAATATGGGTGCTGAAGAAATGAGGCTGCACACACCATGATTTGGTTTTCAGGATTCTCTGCAGAGCTCTCTCTGCTTTCCCCTTTTATTAAGCTCTTTGAATAATGAATCTGAAAAATCGGGTATAAAGAACTGCCCAGAGAGCTTTGATCTTTTGAGCAGCAAAGGTATTTATTAGCAGCGCTGGGAGCAAGCCAGCTATTGCTGGAAAAACTTGCTCTAAGGCTTCACACAAAATCAGCAGTTTTTATACAATTTTCAGATGTGATTAAATGCATATTCAAGTGATTACAACATCTATTCATACATATTGATAACAGGCGGAGTATAGGTGGAGCTCAGGCGGAGCTTGGGGTGGCGCTTCTCTTGGCCCTCAATTCTGGGGGTACTTCCTCTCTTCCTCCCATGGGGCTGGGGGCTTATACTCTTCTTCATCAGTTTGACCCATCTTCCTTTCCATTGTTCTTGACCTGCTCACTCAAGCTTGGAGAAAGCCCTGACTCCTGGCCTATTTCTCCTATTCAAATGTCTACTTTATCTTACTGCGTCCTAATTTATTGCCTCTAGCCCTATTACATGTACCTCTAACATTCTGTTAAGCTTTGGTCCAGTAAGTAGAACAGAACAAGCACAGATCGTTTTGGATGTAAGTAACTTGTTAGCAGGCCCAAGTTTCTTAGTTAACTCTTTTGGGCTTACCCTCCTGTTTCAGTAAACAGCACCTGGTGTTGCCATTCAGTTGATCAGAATTCCCAGGACTTTTTGCAAACTCAGTGTTTTGATTCACACACTCCTTCTCAGCTCTAAGGCCAAAACACTCCCTTTTGATTCTAATTAACTGAATGCAGGTGCTGCTGGCTTGACTTGTTCCCACAGTAAACAATGGGTACGGAAGACATTGGCCCTAGAAATACTGAAATGACTCCATGAAGGTAGTCATTGGGGCTCTTGAGGATTGGATTTCTCAAAATATATGCTGCCTTGGGTCTTTTTGTTTTAGCGAAATGGGCTATTGAAGGCTGTTTAATTTGTGCTAGAGTTAATAGCCAGGTTACAAGGGAAATTGCCAGGGGAGGGCAACCTTGGGCTGTATGCCCGTTCCAGTGATGCCAAGTGGATTTCACTGAAATGCCCCAAGTGGGAAGGCTCAAATATCTTCTGGTAATAGTATGCCGGCTAACAGGGTGACCAGAAGCATTCCTGACTTCTTCAGCAACTACTGTATCAGTTATTAAGGTATTTTTAGAACAAATAATTCCAAGGTATGGGATTGTGGAAGCAATAGACTTAGATAAGGGAACTAATTTTACAGGAAGAATTCTTCATGGAGTTATGGGAGCCTTCGGAATACAATGGGACCTCCATACCCCCTGGCATCCCCAGAGTTCGTGTCAGATAGAAAGAATGAATGCAGAAATAAAGAAACACCTTTTAAAGTTAGTGCTGGAAACTAAGATGCCATGGATATGGCTTTTGCCAACAGTGTTGGCAAGAATAGGAGCGAGACCCAGAGGGAATATTCAATTATCCCCCTTTGAATTAATGTTTGGAATTCCTTACCCAAGTCACTATCTCACTCCCTCTCCTCAACAAGATGGGGAGAAAATAAGATGAACAGCTCATGGGTTAAGATAAGGACAGGAAGATTGCTCTTTCTTCCTTGCATCATTCCTCTGCTCCAGCGTGGGGTCCCTCCCATGAGATAAAGTCTTTCACAAACTGCTCCTGTCAGCAGCTGTCCCCACATCCAGTTCTAAACCATGGGAAGAAGACCCGAGCAGCAGCAGCAGCAACAACAGTTGCTGCATGGTGAGAGGAGTGTGAGGCATATGAGGTCCCTATGCGTGTCTGAGGGGGTTTCTGGGCCCCTGACACCCTTGGACTGTGTTTGTTGTCAGTAAGTCTCACAAGAGAGGTGGGCAAGAGTTCGCGGTGTCAACGGTTCCGTGGTCAGTTCAAACCATGCGAAACTCTGTATAACTGGCCCCTAGGGAGCATCAACTACCAGAGTGTGCAAGAGTGGTGCCAGAATGTTGTCCGTTGGGAGTGGACCAACAGTTCTCGCAGGACGGGCTGCACACTCCTCCAGTTATCAGGCCACTTCCTGTTTTGCTCACCCTTAGACTTAGGCTACAGCCCCAACAGTCAGCCTTGCAAGCTGATGGCTATGCAAGCCTACCCTGAAGCTTGAGGTCTCCAGGGAATTGGAGGGGCTTATGAGGCAGTGCTTTGAGGTTGTCAGAAGCATGGTGGTAGAGACCAGGCAAGGGTTGTGTCACCGAAAATTGGGAAGAAAACTCTCCAACACTTTAATTTCAGTATTACAGAGCGGCATTACTTTATTTCAGCACTGGGTGCCTGCAGGGGATATCTCATCCTATCACATGCACACTCAGCTATCTAACATAATAGTTTATATCTATGCAATGAATACATATTCATTAAATTTCCTGAAACTCATATATATATGCTAAACATGCCCGAGAATTCTTTTATGAATTTAAATCACTTCTAGGAACTCATTGACATAAGAGTAGGAGTCTCTTGAGGGTCTCTGGTGGTCATTTGGGGAACATCCAATTCCTCAAATTATCCTTTTTTGGTCATAGGTCTCAAAAAAACCAGTTTCTTCTCCTTGAATGCAGTTTTGTTCAGGTCCATGGACTTTAGTCTCAAGGCTAAGATATCCACTTGCACACAGATATGGGTGAATACAGGGCTAAGCACTGACTGTTAAAGCTAGAGGAATTCACAAGACTTAAACACTATTTGTTACAATTAAAGATTTTCCCAACAGTTGCACTCTGCAGCAGACAGGAATCAGCTACCTAGCCAGGCTAGCCTGGGATGAGTAGAAGAAGTTGCGGTCCAGACAGAGGGCCACAAAGACCGCACCCCTACCTCCTGGGTGGAGGAGTGTGCAAGCTCCACCTGTGCAAGGTGTACTTTAGTGGAGTTGCTTCAGGCAGCAGATGGAGGAGCTGCAGGAGGAAGTCAGCAGGTTATGCTGTATTAGGGAGGTGGAACAAGAAATAGAGTATATTTGAGAGTTTGCAAGAAGAAATAGTAGGGTCCTGTGGCACTGACCTCCAAGGACTTCCAGACAAAGACCATCAACAGTGAACAGAAAGAACCTTGGAGAAGGAGGTGCCATGGTTTCTGGTGACCTGTGGGAACAGGATATCACTTCCCTTCCTTATATGTGTCAACCAGCAACAGATACAAACTCTTGGCAGCAGACAAAACCAACAAGCAAGATTCACAGGGAGAAACTGCATCAGCAGCACATACTAAAAGACTCAAAAGAAAGAGCCAAGTGCTAGTAGTAAGGGACTCTCTGCTGAGATGCACTGAGGCACCCATCTGTCAGCTCGATATACAGTCAAGGGAAGTTTGCTGCTTGCTAGAAGCCAAAATCCAGGATGTCACAGAGAGGTTGCCACAACTGGCTAAAACCACAGACTACTATCCCCTACTTCTTTTCCACATGGGCACCAATGACATGGTAAAGCATAGCCTGGTCAAAATCAAGCAGGACTTAAGAGCCCTGGGGGCAAAAGAGAAGGGAACAGGGGTCCAAGCGATCTTCTCCTCTGTCTTGTCAGTCGGGAATAGGGTTGTGGGCAGAAGTCGATGCATAACGCAGATCAATACCTGGGTTCATGGATGGTGTCATTGCCCTAGGATCATGGGACTTTCTTCAACAAATACAGTCTATTGGGAAGACATAGGATCCAACTATCTAGAAGAGGCAGGGGACTCTTTGCTAGCTTGGTTTAGTGAGTTGTGTTTTAAACTAACAAACTTGGTGTGGCAGAGTCCACATCTGTAACACATATATCCATGAGCAACAGAGGGGATGAGCACACCTACCAGAGTAGTGAGGAATGCTCCCCAACCATCTCCAAAGGCAACAACCCTAAGTCCAGCTACATCAGGTGTATATATATTAAGGCAAGTAGTCTGGGCAATATACAGGAGAAACTGGAGCTCTGTGCCCAGTCTGAGAGTTATCATGTTATAGGAATCACAGAAAATTGGTGGGAAAACTCTGTATTGGGTTTGTGGAGTGTAGTGGGTTTCTCTGGCTGGGTTTTGGTAGCGGGGAGGGCTACAGGGGTGGCTTCTGTTAGAAGCTGCTAGAAGCTCCTCGTGTCTGGTGGAGCCAATGCCAGCTGTCTCCAGGATGGGCTTCCTGCCGCTGGCCAAGGTCGAGCCAATTAGGAATGATAGTAACACCTCTGTGATAACATATTTAAGAACAGAAAGTTGTTGCGCAGATGAAAATTCCAGCCAGGGAAGAGCGGAGTAAGAACATGTGAACGACAATGTAGACACCAAGGTCAGTTCAGAAGGAGGGGGAGGAGGTGCTACAGGCACCGGAGCTGAGGCCCCTGCAGCCCGTGGTGCAGACCATGGTGGAGCAGGTTGACCCCCTGCAGCCCATGGAGGACCATCGGGGTGCAGAGACCCACCTGCAGCCCATGGAGGAGTCCATGCTGGAGCAGGTGGATATCTGAAGGAGGCTGTGACCCTGTGGGAGGCCCAAGATGGAGCAGGGTCCTGCCAGAGACCTGCAGCCCATGGAGAGAGACCCCCCATGCTGGAGCAGGTTTTTCCTGGGTAGGACTTTGGGCCTCTGTGGGGGACCCACGCTGGTACAGTTCATTCGTGAAGGACTGCACCCCATGGAGGAGTGACCCACGGGACAGCAGTTTGGGAAGAACTGCTGCCCGAGGGATGGACTCACATCGGAGAGGTCCATCAAGGACTGTCTCCCGTGGAAGGGACCCCATGGGGAGCAGAGGAAGGACTCCTCTCCATGAGCAGCAGCAGAAACAACAACTGACCATAACCCCCATTCCCCGTCCCCCTGCACCGCTGGGGGGAGGAGGGAGAACATGGAAGGAAGGAGGAGTGGGGGAAGGTGTTTTTAAGATTATTTTGCTTCTCAGTCTTTTGCTCTGATCCTGTTAGTAATAAATTCAATTAATATCCCCACTTTGAGTCAGTTTTGCCTGTGATGGTGATCAGTCACTGACCTCTCCCAGCTCTTATCTCAACTCATGAATCCTTAGCTGTTTTTTTCTCTCTCCTCTGTCCAGTTGCAGAGGGGAGGGATAGAGTGGCTTTAGTGGGTACCTGGCATCTGTCCAGGGTCAACCCACTGCATGTGGCAAGGGTTTGATAGTAGGGGGACTGCAGGTGTGGCTTCTGTGTGAAGCTGCTATAACCTTCGCCTATGTCTGATAGAGCCAATGCCAGTCGGCTCCAAGACGGACAAACTGCTGGCCAATGGTGAGCCAATCAATGATGGTGGTAGCAGCTCTGTGACAACATATTTAAAAAGGGGGAAAAAATTGCTGTACAAAAGCAGTTGGAAGAGAGGAGTGAGAATATGCGAAAAACAACTCTGCAGACACCAAGGCCAGTGAAAGAGGGAGAGGAAGTGCTCCAGGCACCAGAGCTGAGATTCCCCTGCAGCTTGTGGTTAAGACCATGGTGAAGCAGGTTGTCACCCTGCAGCCCATGGAGGTTAATGGTAGAACAGAGATCCACCTGCAGCTTGTGGAGAACCCCACACTGGAGCAGGTGGATGCACCTGAAGGAGGCTGTGACCCCATGGAAAGCCCTCCCTGAAGCAGGGTCCTGGCAGGACCTATGGAGAGAGAAGCCCACACTGGAACACCTTTCTTGGCAGAAATTGAGACCCCATGGGGGACCCACGCTGAAGCAGTCCATTCCTGAAGGACTGCACCCCATGGAAAGGACTCACAATGAAGCAGTTTGTGAAGAACTGCAGACTGTGGGAAGGACCCATGTTGGAGAAGTTCGTGAAGGACTGTTTCCATGGGATAGACCCCGCATGGGAGCAGGGGAAGAGAGTGAGTAGGAAGGAGCAGCAGAGACAACATGTGATGAACTGGCTGCATCCCCCTGCACCACTCAGGGGGAGGAGGTACAGAAAACTGGGAGTAAACCTGTCTCAGTTTAATGAGACTCGAGTGTTTTGTTAAGGAGGATGAGTTATGAGGAAGAACAAACTCCTCCCTCTAAGCAATTGTAAATCCGAAATTAAGAGGCTCCAATTGAGGAAGTATGGAGAAAGAAAAAATAACAACCCTTTAGTAAAGGAAATATGTGTATTGGCAGAACAACAAAAGAACACAAAACCAACCAAATAATAATCCCATACCCAAAAATCCCCTTCAAAAAGAAAACAGTTCAATACTTTCTGCCTTTTGGCGCAATTCTAACCACGATCAGCAGGGGGCGCTGTTGGATCACTGGAGGAGCAGAGCCTGCAGTTGCTCTATGGTGGTCGGCAGGGGGCGCTGTTGGGCTCTCGCGGTTGCCACATGGGGGCCCCAGTGCAGGGGAGAAGCTGAAAATTGAGATCTCCCCCCCCCCCCCACCCAGAAGGGGAAAAGGAAAGGGGGGAAAAGGGGGCTCTTCCCATGAAACTCACACTTTCTGTGGCTGGCTGTGGCCGGGATTTTCCCCCTTCTGTCGATGGACACAAACCGCTACCAACACAGGAGAAGAGGAGGGAAAGGGAGACCTCCTCCCCAAAAAGTTCCTCTGCAGACGGGTCAAGCCTCTCTGATGAAATCTGAGCAGGTCTGGGCTGGGGGCAGAACAGGGCGCAGGAAAAAACGGAGGTAAACCAGGGTCAGGAGCAGCCAGATGACCAGGCCGAAAACAAAGTGAACCTCGGACCCCTCCAACACAAACCCTCCCTCAGTCAGGGCAAAAGTAAAGTGTCTTGCCGTTTCCAGAAGAGAAAAGCAAAAAAACTCCACACCTGCCCCCCACAGTCTTCTGAGGGCTATCAACCTGGAATGTGGGCTGTCGGCTAGTTCTTTTGTGTGTGTGAACCACCCTCCCCCATTCAACATCTTTCTTTCACAATGATGCAGGTGAAAGAAAAATTCCCTGCTTGTTTTTTTAGAACAAGTAAACCAATGACACCCAGGAAGAAGGGAGGAGTGATCAGGAGGGCTTTAAACTAGACTTGAAGGGGGAAGGGATTGAAACGGCACTCTCTAGAAAGGAGCCTAAGGGTGGAAAGACTGAGTTAAGAGTCAAATCAGCAGCCCAGCTGAAGTGCATGTACACCAATGCACGCAGCATGAGTAACAAACAAGAGGAGCTGGAAGTCATCATGCAGCAGGAAAGCTATGATGTAGTCACCATCACAGAAACATGGTGGGGTGACTCGCATGACTGGAGTGCTGCCATGGGTGGCTACAGGCTCTTCAGAAGGGACAGGCAAGGTAGGAGAGGGGGAGGGGTGGTTCTGTATGTTAGAGAGTCCTTGATTCTGTAGAACTTGAAGTCATTAACAATAAGGTTGAGTGCCTGTGGATCAAAATCAGGGGGAAGGCCAACAAGGCTGACATTCTGGTGGGAGTCTGTTACAGACCACCCAACCAGGATGATGAGGGTGATGAATTATTCTACAAGCAACTGACAGATGTCTCAAAATTGCCAACCCTTGTTCTTGTGGGTGACTTTAACCTGTCAGATGTCTGTTGGGAACTCCACACAACAGAGAGAGGCAGTCTGGGAGATTCCTAGAGCATATAGAGGAAAATTTCCTGCTCTAGCTGGTAAATGAGCCTACCAGGTATGGGGCCTTGCTAGACCTTCTGTTCACAAACAGAGAGGGGCTGGTGGGAGATGTAGTGGTCGGAGGCCGTCTGGGGCACAGAGACCATGAAATAATAGAGTTTTCAATACTCAGGGATGCAAGGAGGGCCACCAATAAAACCTCTACACTGGACTTCCGGAGGGCAGATTTCGGCCTATTCAGAAGACTAGTTCAGAGCGTACCCTGGGAAATAGCCCTTGAAAACAAAGGGGTCCAAGAGGGATGGGCATACTTCAAGAAGCAAGTCCAGAAAGCACAGGAGCAGACTGTCCCAGTGTGCTGAAAGGCAAGCTGGTGGAGAAGACAACTGGTCTGGATGAACAGGGAGATTTTGAAGGAAATTAGGGTAAAAAAGAGAGCTTACCGATTATGGAAAAAAGGGCTGGCTACTCAGGAAGAGTTTAGGAATATAGTTAGGTCATGTAGAAAGAAAATTAGAGAGACAAAGGCACAATTTGAACTTTGCCACTTCTGTTAAGGATAATGTTGCCTGCTCAGTTGGTGCTAAGAAAAAATCCAGGAGCTGTTAATTAGGGTGAGATAAGGAAAGGGTTTAATAGTGCCAAGGCAATTGATGGTATAGGACGCGTGCCCGCTGTGTCCGAGATGTTACAATATATAACAATATCTGGCCAATCCCAAGTGTGTCCTCCCCGTAACTTTTGCTCTGGTCCACCCCCTGGCCCACCTCCCGGAATTGGGTCTGGGGTGCTTGTTGGGACCCTCTCTTCATCATCCTTCATCATCTTTGGGGTACAGAGAGCAGAGTCACCCAGTTCCTTGACTCTGTCCTGCGGTTTAGGCCAAGATACAAGCGTTCCCCAAACAAGACAGGCTTGCCTTGACAAGAGACAAAACATCTTCTACTGGATACAGGGATAGGGCTGATATGGGGAGTATGGAATGGGGTAAGAGGGAGAAAGGAATGTATAAACTAAGGGGTTCTACGGGGAAGAGGGAGAAAGGGTTGTTTCTAAAATCTACTTCTGTTACCTATAAAACTTATAAGGTAGAAAAATAAAAAACCATTAGGGGTTTAAGGCATCAATAACAAAAAGTCTTTCTACAGATACATCAATAGCAAAAGTAACGGTGGATATTTTGGGATGGGGGAGATCCTTCAGGCCTCGTTTTAGTCCATAACCTGGAAGGAGTATGCTCTCCCACCCTGCCCCCCGCCACGTGGCCCTGGAACCCCAAGACGGAGCACTCACCAGACCACCAGGGGAGAGAGGACGAAAGAGAAGGTTTAATTGTGGGAGGGGGCTTATATAGCCCTTGGGGACCAATCACAGGTGAGGGGTCACAATCAAGGTAAGGGGTTTACAGCCAATAAGGGAGGGGTTAACAAGGGACCAATGGAAACACCTTGGGACATCTTCCAGGACACTCTGGCCCGAGAGATAAGGGATTTACAGTGGAGGTATAGGGGAAAACGCAGTGGCTCTGTAAAGAGCCCTCTTAACATGAGTTTAGACAACATTAAAAACTTCTGATTCATCAGTCCACCTTTGGCAGGATTCTTTCCAAACATCCATTGCTACACAAAAGGAGGGACAAGGAAAACCTCCATTCTTTATTGGACGTGGGCAGGAACATAGTTATCAAAGATGAGGAAAAGGTTGAGGTGTTTAACACCTTTACCTCAGTTTTCAACAGTAAGACAGGTTGTCCTGAGGACAGCTGGCTTCTGGAGCTTGTAGACAGAGATCAGAATCTGTAATCCAGGAGGAAGCAGTTAGCAACTTGCTGCGCCACTTGGATCCTCACAAGTCTATGGGACCAGATGGGATCCACCCAAGGGTGATGAGGGAGTTGGCGGAAGAGCTCTTCAAGCCGCTCTCCATCATCTACCAACAGTCCTAGCTCACTGGGGAGGTCCCAGATGATTGGAAGGTGGCAAATGTCACGCCCATCCACATAAAGGGTCGGAAGGAGGACCTGGGAAACTACAGGCCCGTCAACCTGACCTCAGTGCCTGGCAAGGTTATGGAGCAGATCATCCTAAGTGCAATCACACAACACCTACAGGATGGACAAGGGATCAGACACAGCCAGCATGGGTTTAGGAAGGACAGGTCCTGTCTGACCAACCTGATCTCCTTTTATGATCAGGTGACCCGCCTGGTGAATGAGGGGAAGGCTGTGGATGTAGTCTACCTGGACTTCAGCAAAGCCTTTGACAGCATCTCCCATAGCATTCTCCTTAAAAACCTGGCAGCTCATGGCTTGGACAGGGGCACTCTGTGCGGGGTTAGGAACTGACTGGAGGACCGGGCCCAGAGAGTGGTGGGGAACGGTGCTGCATCCAGTTGGCAACCGGTCACTAGTGGTGTCCCCCAGGGATCAGTGTCGGGCCCAGTTCTGTTTAATATCTTTATTGATGATTTAGATGAGGGGATTGAGTCCACCATTAGCAAATTTGCAGATGACACTAAGCTGGGGGGGAGTGTCGATCAGCTGGAAGGCAGGAGGGCTCTGCAGAGGGACCTGGACAGACTGGAGAGTTGGACTGATTCCAATGGGATGAGGTTCAACAAGGCCAAGTGCCGAGTCCTGCACTTTGGTCACAACAACCCCATACAGAGCTACAGGCTGGGGACAGAGTGGCTGGAGAGCAGCCATGCAGAGAGGGACCTGGGAGTTTGGATTGACAGGAAGCTGAACATGAGCCAGCAGTGTGCCCAGGTGGCCAAGAAGACCAATGGCATCCTGGCCTGTATCAGGAACAGTGTGGTCAACAGGTCCAGGGAAGTGATTCTTCCCCTGTACTCAGCACTGGTGAGGCCACACCTGGAGTACTGTGTCCAGTTCTGGGCCCCTCAATTCAGGAAGGATATTGAGGTGCTGGAGCAGGTCCAGAGAAGAGCAACAAGGCTGATGAAGGGACTCGAGCACAAGTCCTATGAGGAGAAGCTGAGGGAGCTGGGGTTGTTTAGCCTGGAGAAGAGGAGGCTCAGGGGAGACCTCATCACTCTCTACAACTACCTGAAAGGAGGTTGTAGCCAGGTGGGGGTTGGTCTCTTCTCCCAGGCAACTATCAGTAAGAAAAGAGGGTATGGTCTTAAACTCTGCCAGGGGAGGTTTAGGTTAGATATTAGGAAAAAATTCTTTACAGAGAGGATAATCAGGCATTGGAATAGGCTGCTGAGGGAAGTGGTGGATTCTCTGTCCCTGGAGCTTTTTAAGATGAGACCGGATGTGGCACTTAACGCCATGGCCTAGTAACCACGGCGGTAGTGGATCAAGGGTTGGACTTGATGATCTATGAGATCCTTTCCAACCCGACTCATTCTATGATTCTATGATTCTTTTTTCTAAATAGGGAAACGTGCATGTCCCATGTTAATATAGTCTTTCTCCACTGCCATGAGTGGATCAGCACCTTTTGGTATATGTAAGCAGAGAAAATACTCATCCAGGAGGCAATATCTGATCTGCTGGTCTTACTTTGGAAACTCAAAATCTTTCTTTATCCATATTCTCCTTTAAACTAGGGACACAGTAACTAGAGAAGAGATTACCAATGCAAAAAGGATACCTAGTATTTCATGTGAAAGTAATGACAAACATTCAGAGAGACCAATTTTTCTTATTTGTATTACAGTGTTATCCAGAGGCCCTAGATTGTGATCAAGGTCCACACAAATGGCCTGTAGTCCTTACAATGTTCTGAGTGGGCAAGTATAAACAAAATAATCAGGAAGAGGACAATTTCTTTGTCTTTAGAGCAATTTTGAGGCTTTTGATGGATGGATGGCTAAAATTTAAGCCCCAAAGGGCTTAAATTTCATATTCTGGAGAATATGAAACAGGGGACCGCTGACAGGTAAGGATTGATGCAAGCAGGCTATGTGACAAATTTGGTGGTAATAAGATGTGACGTTGCTTCCAACAAATATAAGAAGGGAGGAAAATATAGACACATAATGAAATCATATAATGAAATGCTGCGTGATATTTGTGGAGAGCAATTACTTTCAGCTTAGAAGGTGTGATGGATGCACCCACTCTTGTAGTAAGGCAGCTTTGACCTTGAGCTACAGCTGTGACCTAGCAAAGGAACAAGTAAAGCATCATTAAGGAAGAAAAGCGTGAGAAAGAGAAGAAAAAGAGCTGTGGATAGAGGAATGTGTTTGGACATGAGAAGAGATGCCGGTGACCTGTCAGGAGACAGGATGGGGCGCGTGCACAGAAGCTAGAGACCAATTAGTGATGAGATACAGACGCGTGAACAAGAACACTTAACCAATGACATATATTATATTAGCGCGTGGACAGAGAAAAAGTAGATAAAAAGAACAAGTTTGTTTATAATAAAATCTTTTTTACCTGCCAACCTGCAGTTTGAGAGCATCATTTAGGCCACCGTCACACTCTGAGTGAGTGAACAGTACTTTGGTTCAGGCATCACTGACAAGTAGGTCTGATTGAAATAAGACGATGTGCAAACCAAGAGAACTGTGCTAGGCCGCATCTTCTCAGGTACTAAGGAGTCTAGACCATGTCTTATCAGGAGCTAACAGTAGCAGTCTGAGCTGGAACTAAACAAAACTAAAACTGCTACAGCTACACACCTGCACATACAGCAAAGGGAGGCTTGACTACAAGTCAATCACTTAACACTATAAAAATCTGTAGCCCCTCTAAGCTCATTGAACTCTCCTGTACAGCAGCAGGCTGCATGGTGGTGATTGCCAAATCACTGTTTAGCTAACATTCAATTTTTGCTTAATTGCCATTCGATTTTCGCTTAATTGCCATTCGATTTTCATTCACTGATTAATTACCATTTTATCATAATTGGATAATTAATAAAACCCTTTTAGCTTTTAATCACTGACTACTTATTGAGGTATGGAGTTAAATCTTTGCTGAAATTTTTGGATGATTTGCCACATGAAAAGTAGGATAATTGGAATAAGGTAAATGAACAGTAAAACCTTTTTAAGAGGAAAACTGAGAGGTGGTACACAGAAGGGAATAATATGCAAAACATTGGGAACGTGTTTGGGAGTTGCATATCAGTATATAAGAAATGTAAAGAAGAGAAAATTAGGGTGTTACAAGATGAGGCTGAATAAAGAAAGCAACAAAAAATGTTGCTCTGGGAATAGAGCAATTGCAGAAACAACTGGGGAAGAATAAAGAAAAACACAGGAAGGTTCAAGATAAACAAGAACTCATTAGAATTGGGGCCCCCAGCCTCCTAGATCCTGTGAAAATTTGTAAGCTAATTGTTTCCCCAGAAGACTGGGATGGAGATATTTGGGAGGACCCCCATCAAGAACTTAGCAATGAGAGTGAATTTGATTAATCAGAATTTAAGGTAGCCCCTCTTATTAAAACTGAGATATCTGCTGGACCTCACGGGGGCAAGCAGAGAGGTACCATAAAGAGCATTCCATGGAACCCCCTTCAACTGGCCAATCTGCACAAAAAATATGGGCGAAAGCCTTGTAAAAGTGAGACCGAATATTTTTTACGTCTCCTTAATTGGAGGTGATCACATTATGTTAGATCAAAGTGACGCAGATGGCTTTTGGGACCAGGAGTGTTCTTGAGTGAGGGACCAGCCCCTAACATTGAACCACACTCTATTACCCAGTAAGTAGCGTATTGGGCAGGGGGCACAGACCCTATTGGACAAGAGGCATAGACCCTTGAGATAGAGGGGACCCCACTGCCATACCAATAAGATCATTAAGCAAACTTTCTACTGCTGTTACAAAAGCAGACTGCATTCATGCTATGAACAGTTGGGGTGCACACCCTATCTCTGCCCCTGCAGACACCCAAGCCATGAGACCACTGATAAGGGCAGACCCTGATGTTTTGAAATCATACCTCATTCCAAAAGGCATGAAATAAGACAAAACATAGAACATAACAATCAGGAGAGTCAGGACAACCAACCCCACCTCTGACCCATCCTGACCTGGGAAGATTTGATGCATGGCATTCTAACTCATAACTGAAAAATGGGGTGGAAGGAACCAACACCAGCAGGGCAATCCTGAGCTGACACAGACAGCAGATGATCGGGAAAGTAAAGCAGACTCCCCAGAATCCCTGACACTTTCCCCTATCTCATAAACCCCATGATGGAAGCTTATCAATGAGATAACACAGACAGTCCTCATATTTATATTCCAATCAGCCTCCAAAAACAACTAGTGAAATTTGTAATTGATACAGGAGCTCAAATTTCAATACTTTCAAATTTGAATGCTCAAAGAATTAACATCAAACCCAGCTGACAAAGGCTTAAAATAATAGGATTTATCAGAAAAGTGAAATAAGCCCTTTAGCTAAAGTAAATCTGTTATTGCAAGGAGAGAAAAGAATATCAAGGTATCAATTAGCAGTTGTTTCAGGGAAGGAAAATGTTTTAAGCTTTGATGTATTACAAGGATGAGTTTGGAAACTGCCACATGGTAGTGTTTGGTCCTTTTGCTGCCTGCAGTGTACTTAGTTAGTTGAGTGAAAATGAACAGCTACCTGTGGGCATCGGTGAACTGGCATAGTTCTCTTGCCATGATCTCCCAGACACAGTCCCCATGTAATTTCCCAGTGTGGCCAGTTAGACTGATGGTGGTGCTTAATCATAGACTATAGACAGCTAAATGCAAACACTGCTCCTCTTATGGTTGCCGTCCTGAGCATTACTACATTAACTGTCACCCTCCAAGCTGCCACTCACCCCTGGATGGTGATACTAACTGTAAAAGATATGTTCTTTATGGTAACGTGGCAGGAGGATAAAAGAAAATCTGCTTTTACTTGGGATGGGATACAGTTTACTTTTAACAGACTTTCCCTTGGCTGAGAATTGGGTTAGAGACAATTTCATCAAACCTGACAGGCTAGAGAGATGGGCAGAGTGGTGTTGAGGAATACACCTAGTGCAGGTAGTCTGGTGTGCAAGCTTCAGGTTGTGCCCTGGGTGGCGGGAAATGGCTGGAGGCAACAAGCCCTGAACTGTAACAGACCTTTTGCCCAACAAAGGACAAGAAGTCCTGTGATTCTGGCCAGGTGACTGGTCATCCAGAGATTCAGCAGGAGCCAATGAACACTAAGACCTTAACAGAGGTTGAGTGGGGATCACGGCTCCCTCACCCGTAACCTCTCCATGCTGGAGCCAGGTTATGCAAGCCCTGTGCTGTGTGGCAGAAACCACGCTACGCACGCTTGGAGGTCCAGTGGTGAAAAAGCAATTTATTCAAAACAGCAAGGGTTTTTATCCCCTCTGTGGGAGGGATTAGGAAGGGGGCATTGTGCATCACAAGACCCTGGAAACATTTAGCTATGCACGGGAGAACACAAAGAAGGATTACTAACACAAACAGGCCTAAAAGCAAAAATAATAGGAATTTTTTCAGGGGCAGTGAGAGTCCTTTTAGGGAAAGCCAATCAAACATATCGTCCCAACTAACCTCGTCTGATTTTAGAATTTGTTGAATGAGGGAACGGAGTTCATTTATGTGGGAGTGGATGGATTGGGAATGGTCTGAGAAATTTAGACAGCACAGCCCCTCAAACTCATCGCAGTCGTGTCCATTAACCAGTAATAGAAAATCAATTGCAGCTCTATTCTGTAAAGTGGTTTTCTTAATTTGCTGGGAATCCAGTAACAGGTCTTCTAGTGCTGCACTAGTGGCATTTGCCTCTTTGGCTAACCAACATCCCATTTCTGTAAGTAAATCCAGGGTGTGCATTGTGCCAATGGTCGGAATTACTATGCTGCCCCAAATGTCCTTGGTGTGTGACCAAAAGTGAAGGTTAGAGTCACAGTCTTCTGTGAATTGTTGCAAATTTTGAAATTTCGAGAGGGGATGTTGCTGAGCTGGAGAGTGAGGGGCTGGTTGAGGGTCTATGTTTGTGATGATTGGTCCTACAATGAACGTTTTTCCACTCTCTTTAAGTTGCAGGACTGCAGGTGAGTCCAGCTTTTTGAGGTGGACTGTGATGTCACGCTTTGTGATTGTTTTGGGAGGATTAATAACTAGGGAAGGGATTACCTTTGCGGGATTATAAAGTGTTAATTGGTCAAAGGCGCAAGGTCCCCCAACCACCTCTTTAGGGATTGATTTCCATATCCGAAGTGCACAGATAAGGAACACTCCCTTGGGGAGGGCAATGGATAGTGGGTGGTTTCAATTTTTTCCTTGCACCAGAACTCAAAACTAGAATAGGCTCCATCAGATGTTACATTGAGCTGATGTTTACTTTTCCCCTCTTTTTTTATGTTAAAATACAAACAGTGGGCCGAGGGGAGGGTGCCTAAAATTTCCAATTCTTCAGGATGTTTGTCAAAATATTGTGGAGCTGTTTTGACCTTTGGGGGATGGGGAATGCAGGATACAACCTGGTTTTCATTTTTGTCAGGATCATTGCACCAAGGAGAATACTGATTTCAGAATCCTGTCCATGTTTGAGGGGACCAGGGGATTGCGACTAAACATATTTTTAACGGGTTAGAGGGATCTGAAACTGAAAGACACAATGAATCAACATTCAAGGACTTAGCCAGAGAAGACCATATGTTTCCATGATTGGTTGCTATCCAATCTGGAAGAGGAGTTGTGGGGGCAGGCTGGTATGACGCGATAACCGGATGGATCAGGATGGTGATGATGATAGAGATCATGGCGGTATCTAATTGCTGTTGTAGAATTTCACCAGGCGTGATGGAACCCACTTAGGACCGGATCCTGTAGAGACACAAGCATGTCCCCTCCCCCAGGTGATAAGGGGAACAGGGCCAACCCATTCACCTGTTATAACATCTTTATAAGTAACCTTGGCATCGGTACTAATTTGGTTTCGGTATGCATTAAAGTGTCTCTCTATGGGTGATGTGTCTTGTAATCTATTGAGAAAATTGATAACATATAATGCCTTATTTAATTTTTCTTGTGGTGTGAGTCGAATTGTGGTGTATTGTTGTTTGGATAACATATTTTTGAGTGTCTGATGGGACTGCTCTACCACTGTTTGACCAGTGGAAGAGTGGGGGATCCCTGTAACATGCGAGATTCGCCACAAGTTGAAAAACTCTTTTACAGATTGAGAAGTGTAGGCTGGTCCGTTATCTGTTTTGATGGTTTTGGGGATGCAAAGGATTGATATCGCAGACATTAGGTGTTTTTTGACATCTCGGGCCTTTTCTCCTGATTGTGCTGTTGCTGCAATAGCACCAGAACATGTGTCAATGGATACATGGATGTATTTCAGGTTTCCAAATGGTGAACAATGTGTTATGTCCGACTGCCAGATGTCAAGTGGGTTAATTCCATGAGGGTTTACCCCCTCGGAGGGTACAGGACTGACTCTCTGGTAATCGGGGCATGCGGAAATAATTGCTCTGGCTTGAGATAGTGTAAGGTGGAATGTTTTCTTTAGAGAATTTGCATTTTGGTGAAAAAAGCTGTGGGACAGCTTTGCCTTTTTGAAATTGGAACCACTGCATTTTGTGCAAGGTGCTCTGTATCAGCTATTTGATCTGCAACACAATTTCCTGCTGTGATGGGTCCTGAGAGAGAAGTGTGAGAACGAATGTGGATTATGTGGAATTTGTGTTTGCGATGATTGATTTCATATAGTAATTATTTGAACATATGAGCCAATTGTAATTTGGAGATTTATGTATGAATTTTCAATTCGCTGCACTACTCCGATGACATAGGCTGAATCAGAAACAATGTTCAAAGGCTCTGGAAATAGCTGAAATGCACGTATGACTGCAGAGAGCTCGACTATCTGAGAGGAACCTCTTACCTTGTGTGTGTCAAATACCCACTTTCCCGCTTTAAGCCAGGTGACTACTGCGTTAGACATTTGCCAGAACCATCTGTGAAAACAGTTCTAGCACCTGTTAGTGGGACAGGTGAATTATTATGTGTTAGCTCTGGTTGAGTAAGGACTAGAAGCTGCAAGAAAGGAATAGACAAAAGTTGAACTGAAAATTGACCCCTGTAATCAGCAATGGCTAACTGAAAATCAGAACTATGAATCAGCAATTGAGTTAATTGAACAGTAGACAGAGGAAGATAGATAACATCAGGATCTCTCTCCAAGAGCTCCCAAAGCTGTAATCTGCCTTTGTGGCAGACGTTGGAGAGCATCTCAGGATATGTAGCAATGGATTTGGAAAATTGGAAACTTAAAAAAACCCATTCCCATAACAGAAAATCTTTGCCTTTTACATCTAATTGTCCTATTACAGCATAAGGTTGTTTGATACCTTTAAAAATTACCAGAACAACAGGTAACCCACACACTTTCCTTTTACTCTGACAGGAACTCAGTCTTTGATTTATGTCCTTTAATACCGCTCGGGCTTCTGGTGTTAAACGTTGAGGGGAGGTCAAGTCTGCCTCTCCTTTCAGGAGTTGAAATAGCAGTTTCAGAGCATCTGTTGTTATATCTAACAGAGGTCTAACCCAGTTGATTAAACCCAGCAGGCGGTGGTCCTTCATCCTTGAGACGTACCCTGCCCAGCGCAGCTGTGTTCTCAGCAACATGGCCTCAATACTTTTGAGTGCTGGTCTACTCTGGCCTCAAATCGGGAGGTCTGGAGACACACCATCTATAACGCTGCTGATGCCTTTGAGAAATCACGCAGGATCACTCTCGAGGAGAAAAGACAACGCAGAAAGAATCGTGCCTTGCAGAATATACCACCTAAGGAGTCTTTCTGCTGTGCCTTTTGCAACCGGTCATGCCTATCTCGTATTGGCCTTTTTAGCCACCAGTGCACTTGTAACAAACGTGGGTAGAGCCCTTCCCAAATCTTCGTTCGTGAAGCCTAGCCATGATGAAACCCAGCAGCAATTGTAAGTCATTTAAGGTGTGGATGTTAGTGGGTAAGGTAACAGTCTGGGGTTGAATAGTGGTGTTATTAATTTGAAATCCAAGGTATTTCCATGGAACTGTCACTTGTTCTTTCCCTGGTGCAATTTCAAGGCCATGTGTCGATAGTGCAGCTTTCACGGACAAATGGACTTGCGTGAACTGTTCTTCAGATTCCGCTGCCAGCAGGATATTGTCCATATAATGATACACGATGGTGCTTGGAAACTGTCGATGGACTGATGATAACACATCTGCAACGGTTCTTTGGCAAATGGAGCAGCTGTTTCTCATCTCTTGCGGAAGGACTGTCCAGTGGTAACGTCTAGATGGTTCTGCTGCATTGATGGAAGGCACTGTAAATGCGAACATAACATAGGGAAACCGTACAAAAGAAACCACAAATAAGTCTGTAAATGACACGATGCCAGGAAGTTGCTGCTGTGATGATCTCGCTCCTAAATGCATTCCTTCCATGATTCGTAATCCCTGTGTTCTCCCACAAGACCTCACATCAAAAATTACCATTGGAACAGATGCGTAAACTGCAATAATATAAAAGCCCAGGGATCTCTTTTTTCAGGGTCCCTCCCCAGATGCACCAACTCAAACTGTTATTGTGTTGCTGCACCACAACTAAAATACTTAAAGGAACCAGATGTCTGAGACTCTGCTATGGGAAACCTAGAGTCCAGCTGGTAAAGGAAACTAGTCTGACTGTGTGCAGGGAGTCAAGTGGGGCACCTGTCAGTTCACTGGAACCACCCACTGTGAAGGGACTTCAGTCCCAGCAGTTAAAGTTTCTGGGGGTGGGAGTGTGATTCCCAGAGTGGCTCCTGAATGGTTAGACAGGAAAGTTTCCTTAACAGTGGAACTTTTTGAAAATTTTTTTTAAATTCATCAAAGGCAAATGCAGGGTCCTGCACCTGGGGAGGAATAATCCCAGACACCAGGACAGGCTGGGGGCTGACTTGCTGGGAAGTAGCTCTGTGGAAAAGGACCTGGGGGTCCTGGTGGACAACAAGCTGTCCACGAGCCATCAGTGTGCTTCTGTGACCAAGAAGACCAATGGTATCCTGGGGTGCATTAGGAAGAGCATTGCCAGCAGGTTGAGGGAGGTGATCCTGCCCCTCTACTCAGCCCTAATGAGGCCTCACCTGGAGTACTGTGTCCAGGTCTGGGCTCCTCAGTACAAGAGAGACATGAAGTTCCTGGAGCAGGTCCAGCAGAGTTACAAAGATGATTACAGGACTGGAACATTACTCTTATGAGGAAAGGCTGAGAGAGTTGGGCCTGTTTAGCTTCAAGAAGAAAAGACTGAGAGGGGATCCTATCAATGTCTATCAGTATCTGAAGGGAGGGTGTCAAGGAGATGGAGCCAGGCTCTTCTTGGTGGTGCTGAGCAGTAGGACAAGGGGCAACGGGTAGAAACTGGAACACAGGAAAGTCCACCTGAATATGAGGAAGAACTTCCTAACTGTGACTGAGCACAGATTGCCCAGAGAGGTTGTGGAGAATCCTTCCCTGAAGGTATTCAACAGCTGTCTGGACATGATCTTGAGTAACATGCTTCATGGGGCCCTGCTTGATCAGGGAGGTTGAACCAGATGATCTCCAGTGATGTAGCAGGATGCTCTGCCTAAGTGGGGATAAAACAGCTTTAACTTTACCCTATTTGCAAAAGTTACCAGTGATGGATGGAGAAGGAGGATCATGCTGCTTCTTGTGTTGAAGAATGCTGAGATCAGCCTGACTCATCAATCCCAAAGTTAAACATTCTGAGGGTGTGAAGAACAGTGTTTCCTGACAGATGATGCCTGTTCAGCTGGTGCTAAGAAAAAAACTCGAGCAGTTAATTGAGGGTGAGATAAGGAAAGGGTTTAATTGTGCCAAGGCAATAGATGTTACAGGACATGCCCTCGCTGTGCTTGAGATGTTACATTTTATAATAATATCTGTCCAATCCTAAGTGTGTCCACCCCATAGCCTTTTCTCTGGTCCACCCCCATCCCGCCCCCTGGGAATTGGGGCTGGGGGCTTTTGAGACCCTCTCTTCATCAGTCTTCATCTTCTTCGGGGTACAGAGGGTACACAGTCACCTAGGCCTAGATATGGGTGTTCTCTAAACAGTATAGGCCTTGCCTTGACAAAAGACTAAATATTCCTACTGAATTCAGGGGTAAGAGGGTTGAGGAATGTGTAAACTAAAGGGTGCTACAGGGTAGAGGGACAAGGGCTGCTGCTTCTACTTCTTATAAAACTTATAAGGCTTACAAATATTAGAAAAATAAAAAACTAATAGGGGCTTAAGGCATCACAGAAACTGACAGTGGTGAGGATGTGGAAGACAAAGTTCTGGATAAAGGAACCAAAAAATGATAGCACTGATAACTTATCTAAAGCTGTTGAGCTAAAGACTGCCGAGCTGACACAGCTGGCCTAAAACACATGACTGACAGTCAATCACGTTATACTACAACAGCCCAGTCCCATTTTTTAACAGCGGGGTTTTCTAACATACCCCTTCTTGGAGCGTGTGTGGAGATTCCTCCCTTGAATGGGGATGCCCCTCAAGGTTACTCCTCGAGGCTGAGCAAAAGAGATTTGCTCATGGTCGTTGGTATGGGTGAGTGACATCAATCCTTAATAATTGGTTTGCTAGCTTTAATATTGTTGCTTCGGTATTGCTTAAAAAAATAGTGCACTATACGAGTAGTTATAAATATCTGTACTGTGTAGCAAATAATTCTGATTAAGGTCTGTTACGACCTGCCCCAGAAAAGGGGGAGGGGTAACCCAGGTTCTTATCAATAATTCCTTTGGGGCGGATTAGAGTGAAACGACACTGAATAATCGGTGTTTGAAAATGTATATAGGTAGGGTTTATTTTAACAATTTTGTTTAAACAGGTATGTTAGCATTTTGGGTGTTATCATCTATATCATCTATAGCAATATGGCATAGAGATAACCTTTGGGGGGGGAAATACATAAGGGAGAGAAAGACAGGATAAAAGGTAAGGGAGAGTAAGGAAAAAGAAAATATGAGAGTGGAAAAACGTATATAGTCACCGCCCACAGGGTCCAGCGATGAAACTTGGTAGTTGCAGCTTCCATGTCTGTCAGTTGAAGTGGTGGCCTTGATCCATTGGGGGTGAAGGAGGGAAGCCCCCACACTCCAAGAAGTTATGAGTTATTATATCCATGGGTAGTGTCACAGGCCATGCCACGAGCCTCCAACATCTCCTGGGCCTGCAGAGTTCCTGTGAGGGGCCTGGTAAAAGGGTTTTTCCTGCCTTTCAAGATTGGCAGAGGGGGATGGGCTTTGATGGACCATCAGAGGCAAAAGTCCTGCAGAAGCCTGCAAAAGTCCCTTGGCAATCCTAGAATGCATAAATCATTAACCGTTTCAGTCTCTGACAAGGTCCTTAGTGTAATCATTATTATCATCAATTTAAATAAATCATTTTTGTATATTGGGTTTCCATCCTTAATTCTTTTGGACAAAGTTATATAAAGGTTCAATTACACCTATACAACAGGTGACCAAGTCTGGGACTAGGATTGGATCCAGCTGCACCTAGACTCCTCTCTGAGAGGGAGTTTAGAAAGCAAGGGGATCCTTTCTGAACCTTATGACTCAGTGGGAGGGTCTCCCTGATAAACCTTGTCTAAAGCTTCCACTCTGTCCACGAAAAGTGCTCCTTCTAACATTACCTATTCTGTGATTCTATGATTCTGTGACTTCCTCAGCGCTATAAACATTCATAGAATTGTTAAGGTTGGAGAAGACCTATAAGATCCTCAAGCCCAACTGTTAACCCAGTGAAACCGAGCAAGGATTCTGAGATGCTGGAATTCTGTTCTGAGGGGATGTTACAGACCCTCGCTCTGAGGAATGCAACATTAATGTTAAGGGACAAGTGGTATCCTGTTCTGAGAGCTCTGCCTGCATATGTTCTGTACTAATGAAAAGATAACAGAAAGGACAACTTAGTAGTCATGAATTAGATAGAATGGACATCCGGGGAGATAAACGAGCTGAATCGGGGAGGGGGGGGGTTCGCAAGCTCCCAGTACGTAGTCAGGAAAAGTTGAAAAGTTCATGACAAAGAGGAGTAGAACAGATGACCCTCTTGAGGCTGAAGGGTCGGAACGACCACCAGAGGACTCCCCAAAAGAATGACTCTGCCTCGACTCCGCCTATTATGAATATGATAATTAGATTGTGAAATTAAATGAATATGCATGTATAGATGTTGTAATCACTCATGAAAACTGTATAAATTACCGGCCTTTTCACTGAGAACTTCGGAGTTAGTTTGTGCAGCATTAGCTGCCTAGCACCCCAACGTTGCTCGAAATAAATACCTTTGCTGCTTAAAGACCCAAAACTGTCTCTGAGCAGTCGTATTTCTGCCTTTTTGGCATCATTCCTGGCAAGCCACGCAGGAGTGATAAATTCTCTGCCGGTGCTGGAATCCCAGGGGCCTGGGGACATGCATGGGGCCCCCCGACTGGATCTTCTGTCAGTGAGTCTCCCCTGCCCCTCAGTTTCACACACAGGTGGACAAGGACCTCCTGATTAATATAAAGGTTTTTATATCTTTTCTTTTGTTTAATATTGGTTGAATTTACTCGTAAGACGGGACGGGATGCTGTCCTCGCAGGGTTAATTGGAAGGGACGCCTTCCAAAAGGGAAAACAGTCCCTATCTGGTATATCCCAGATTTGGTTTGCATTGTATTGTATTTGGCCAAATATTGTTCATTTTGACTTGAAGATTTAGGAGGCAGACAATCCTAAGTTCCCTTTACCGGGAGCTAGGACCCTGAGTTTCCTTTAGTTTTTCTTCTCGTCCTGCTAAGGAATTTCTGGAATGCAAAACAACTAAAGATAATGCCTGGTGTGTTTTCTTTGTTTGTGTTGCTTTACATGCTGTTTTATTCTATGCTAAAAGTTAAGGTTTGTTTCCCATACGAGTAATTGAAGCCTTATCGAGCTGCCTGCAACCTAAAATTAGAATTTGTCTGGTCTGTAATTGTTCATTATATGTAAGAACCCTATGCAATCATTATAACAGATAAATTTTATGTTAAATCAAACTCTGAATTTGTATCATATTAGGTGGTGGTAACCAAAGCTTGGAAGAAACGAAGGGGGCGAGATATTATTGTCAAACAACTAATCGGTATGTAATTTTAAAGATTCACTCAAATCCCCTGTAAAACTTGTGTTTTGTAGCCTAACTGTATTTTTGTAGTCTACAACAACATCTTGTGACTTTATGTGGTAATGCAACCTGGCCACACAAATTTATGAAATAGAAAATTTTCCATGAAGTGGTGGAATAAATTCAGAAACACTTTAAGGCGGTGGAACAGATTAAGGAAAGTTCTAAGCCTTGAACTAGAGTTCTATTCTGTAGAGGAAGCCACTCAATTAGATGAGGAAGACATTGGTGGAAGCTTAGCTCGGCTAGATCTTGAGCAGAGAGCCCAACAACAAGAATTGCTTTGTGTAATACTGTATCATTTGCATGGGTTTGCAACACAATTAGACGAGAGAAGGAACGAATTAGGGTACGACCCTCTAGTAATTCAGAATATTTGCGATTGGGAACCGGTTTGGGAACACAATCCCTGGGTCAGCTGGCACATTACTGACGCTCGGATAGTTGGAAGATCCGGTGAGGGTCTCTCATTGGGGGATTAATACTTGTCAGTAATAACCAGTACATAGTAAACAGATACACCCTTAACAATGGGGAGCAGAGTGAGTAAAGAAATAAATATCAAGACACCTCTGGGATGCATTCTGAAACATTGGAAAGAATTAGACGGAATCCCAGGGGGAAATTTAAGTAAGAGAACACTTTTAAAATACTGCCAGAATTTATGGCCACTATATACATTAGATGATGGTGAAAAGTGGCCACGAGAGGGGAGCCTTAATTATAACACAATATTACAGTTAATGCTGTTCCTCCGGAGAGAACAGAAGTGGGACGAGGTCATGTATGCAGACATGTTTTTCACCTTGAGAAATAAACCTGAGTGGCAGAAAAGCTGCAGGATTATTATCCCACCCCAAGATCCTTTTGTCTTAGCATTAGAAAAGGATCAGAAAAAACATAAAGCAAAAAAACGTTGTTGTGACGCTTTCAGCATAGGACAGCAGTATCTCAGATTAGGAAGAAGAAATAGTGATGAGGAGAGTATATTGGATTTTCAAGAATTACAACTAGCACCCTTTAGTGAAGCCAGACAAGGCCCAGAAAGCAAATATTACTATATGAAAAGTAGAGAGTTAAATTCAGAATATAAGTATAAGCAAGAGCAGAAAAGCTTAGTCTTAGAAATAGTAGAGGCAATAATTCATTAAGGTATGCAGAACATACTGGTACAGGAGAACAAGAACTCATGTACTCAGAAGAACAACCTGATAAAGAAGGAAGATGAGTCAAGATCTGGGTATCCCTGCAAAATCATCAGAAACTTTTGCCAGATGCACTAGGAAGTCAGCCGAAGTAAGAAAGTTCACAAAGTTCATGATGAGTATGAAAAGTGGGCAGGGGGATTCCTAGGGATGAAGGCCGGATCTACCCTCTCAGATCCTCCTCAAATTGAAGACCACACCTCTAACTCCGCCTAAACTCCACCTGTTATGAATATTGACAATGTATGTTGCAATCCTATGAATATACATGTAAAAAATGTTGTAATCACTTGTAAAAGTCATATATAAACCTGTTCCTTTACTGATAAGGCGGAGCAGTTTTTCCAGGATGACCTGACTGTTCCCCGGGCGCTCCGGAGGCCTGTGAAATAAAGTACCTCCTGCTTAAAGGCTACAAACTTTGTCTCTAAGCAGTTTCTTTTTGTTCGTACCTTTTTGGGGGCAAAATCTTGGCATCATTCGAAGAACAGAACAAGCTAGGCAAGGACCAGGCAGCCCACAGGAATCCGGATTAGACACAGACAACTTGGAAAGTATAGCAGAGAGTGTAGAAGATCCAGAGGAAGGGGTGAGTAGTACACACTGTGGTCGAGCTGCAGGACAAAAGGCCAAAAGTAAAACTGGGGTCAGAACAGGATCCAAAACAGAGGAAAGCCACACGGTGGCACCATTGTGCCAGGTAATAACGCCGACAGGCAAACAGACTAGAGTAAAAGCCCCCTTTTCTGCAAGTGACTTAAGTAGTTGGAGAGAAGAGGCCAAAAAAATTAGAGGAGATCCTGAGAACGTGACCAAAAGGTTTGAATTGATTGTGAAAAACCAAGATGTAGACTGGGCAAGCATAGATCTGATGTTATCAGAACTGACAGAAACAGAGAACGAACTTGTAATCAATACAGCTAGGCAAAACGTAGAAGCGCAGATTGCTACAAATGTTTTAAGAGGGGATATAGATGACATTTTTCCAAGACAAAACCCTAATTGGGACCCAAATAACCCAGCACACTATAAAATGCTAGAACAATATCGAAATTTAATCCTGGTAGGATTAAGAAATGCCATACCTAGAGCAGTGAATTGGGCAGCTTTGTATGAAGTGAGGCAGGGACGAGACGAAACCCCCACAGCATTTTTATAGACAGACTTAGAGGTACTATGAGAAAATACACTACCTTAGACCTGGCATCAAAAGAAGGTAAACTACAACTAGTAGGGTTACTAATGGGACAAAGTAATCCTGATATTAGAAAAAGGTTGCAAAAGATAGATCATCCTGCCAATAAAGACTTAGAGGTGTTAATGAATGAAGCTTGGAAAGCATATAACAACAGAGAGAAAAAGGAAGATAGAAAGTTAGTGAGGGTAATAGCAGCTGCTATGACCCACAGTCCGAATTCCTCAGGACCAGACATAAGGGGGCGGGGAAGAGGCCAGATTACAAGGGGAAGAGGAGGCTTCCCCCCCCAGCAGCCAAGAATAGGACAGAATCAGTGTTCTTATTGCTTACAAATGGGTCATTGGAAACGAGAATGCCCTAAGTTGGCAAATAAAAACTCAGGAGGAACTGTCATTGCTCATCAGAATGGAGAATGAAGGGGACCGATGGATGTACCCCTGGCAGATCCATTGGTCAGAGTTGGGCTAGGGGAAAATGAAAAGGAATTAGATTTCCTAATTGACACTGGCGCTACATTTTTGGTTTTAAATCAAGAACTAGTACCTAAAAGTGGTGAATTTATTCAAGTCATTGGAGCAACAGGCCAAGCAGAAAGAGCTTTCTTTCTAAAACCCCTCAAGTACAAAATTGGAAAACAAATGGGAGTGCATCAATTCTTATATCTACCTAATTCCCCAAAGCCTTTATTGGGGAGAGATTTATTGGAAAACCTGGGAGCCGTGATTAAATTTGACAATGGTAAATTTGAATTTCAGGTAAACGAAGAACAACTAATAGCAGCCCTGAGTTTGGCCATGAGCTGCATAGAACCAGAGCAAAGCAATCAAAACATCAGTCAAATTTTAGATCAGGTATATCCCTTAGTGTGGGCTACCAATGTACCTGGTAGATCAAAAGAGGCAACCCCCATTCAAGTAGAACTACTGTCAAGAGCAAAACCAGTAGTCAAGAAACAATACCCATTGAGACTAGAAGACAGAAAAGGGATTGAACCTATAATTGAAAATTTCCTGAAACTAGGACTCCTAATAGAATGTGAATCAGATTATAACACCCCAATTCTCCCAGTTAAGAAACCAAATGGAACCTTACAGGCTTGTTCAAGATTTCAGAGCTGTAAATGAGATAACAAAGACAATTTACCCCATAGTGGTCAATCCCGATACACTCTTGTAAAAATTAAAAGACAGTTTGATTTGGTTTACAGTGTTAGATATAAAAGACGCATTTTTCTGTCTCCCATTGGCCCCAGAAAGCCAAAAGATATTTGCATTCAAATGGGAATCTGCCAGTAGTGGGAGAAGGACACAAATAACTTGGACCGTGTTACCCCAGGGGTTCAAAAACTCTCCAACTTTGTTTGGTAATCAATTGACCAAAGAATTAGAACAATGGAAACAGCCACCGGGAGATGGCATTCTTCTACAATATGTAGATGACTTATTAATAGCAACAGAAACAGAAGAATGTGTACAATGGACAATTTCTCTTTTAAACTTCTTGGGTCTAAACAGTTATCGAGTCTCCCAACAGAAAGCACAACTAGTGCAAGAAAAGGTGGTGTACCTGGGATATGAAGTCTCTGGAGGACAGCGATCCCTAGGAATAGCAAGGAAAGAAGCCATGTGCCAGACACCCAGACCAGAAACGGTGAGAGACCTATGAGCCTTTCTAGGAATGACAGGTTGGTGTCGTTTGTGGATATATCAGTTGGAGTACTTGCGAAACCTTTGTACGAGCTGCTGAAAGTAACCAAAAATAACATAATTTGGACCCCCGGAGCAGACAAAGCCTTCAAATGACTAAAGCAAGAACTCATGAAGGCTCCAGAGTTAGGTTTGCCTGATGTAACGAAGCCCTTTTTTGTTGTTCTTGCCTGAACGTCAAGGGATGGCTTTAGGGGTCCTGGTTCAGCAGCTAGGGCCATACAAGAGAGCAGCAACCTACTTCTCCAAACAGTTAGATGAAGTGAGCAAAGGATGGTCCACCTGCCTGAAGGCAGTAGCTGCGACGGTTGTGAATATAGAAGAAACCAGGAAACTTACAATGGGGCAGAAAATGACTGTGTTAGTGTCCCATACTGTATCAGCAGTACTGGAACAGAAGGGTAACCATTGGTTATCACCTTCCCGGTTCCTGAAATACCAGGCAGTCCTGGCTGAATCAGATGATGTGAGCATTCAGGTGACTAACATTGTCAATCCAGCCTCATTCCTACAAGGAAGGATGTCAACTGAACCGCTTGAGCACGACTGCCTAGAGACCATTGAAGCGGTATACTCCAACTGCCCAGACCTTAAAGAAGAACTGCTTCAAGATGCAGACAATTGGTTTTTGGATGGCAGCAGCTTTGTGAAACAAGGTGTAAGAATGGCTGGCTACACAGTTACTACAACAGAAGAGGTGATTGAATCAAATCCTCTACCTGCAGGAACATCAGCCCAGAAAGCGGAACTCAAGCTCTTGAACTAGCAAAAGGAAGATGAATAAACATCTGGACAGATTCCAAGTATGCCTTCTCTGTTGTACACGCCCATGGAGCGATCTGGAAAGAATGAGGACTATTGACTGCCCAAGGAAAAGCTGTAAAACATGCAGAAGAAATCCTTCAATTGCTAGAGACCGTCCAGCTCCCAGCACAGGTGGCTATAATGCATTGTAAAGGACACCTGAAGGGTAACACGGTTCCAGAAATAGGTAACAGGAAAGCTGATGCAGAAGCTAAATTGGCTGCTGCAAGAAGCAGAGAATTAGGGGTAGCAGCTTTAGTACCAGAGAAATTAGATTTTCAACCAGAATACCAAGAGACAGACCACAAGTGGATACACAAAAATGGAGGTAAGCTATTGGACAATGTTACCAGGAAAAATGATATGGCAATTTGCAAAAGCAGAACATGACAAGACTCACTGGGGCCTAGATCCGCTTTATCAACATTTAAAAACTAGAGTAGCAGGACCAAAACTGTTTACTGCAATAAAACAAGTTATATTTCGATGTGAGCGTTGCCTGAAAAATAACCCAAATACTGGGACTAAAGTACAACAAGGGGTAATAAACAAAGGAAAATTCCCAGGTCAAGCTTGGCAAATTGATTTCTCTGAATTACCAAGAAAAGGGGGGTACAGATACCTCCTAGTTTTGACAGATACATTTTCTGGTTGGCCTGAAGCTTTCCCATGCAGAACAAACAAAGAAAGGGAAGTGATCAAGGTACTATTGAACGAGATAATACCGTGGTTTGGGATGCCTAGGAGCATTTCCTCAGACAGAGGATCACATTTTTGTGCGAAGGTTGTACGAGCAGTAAGTAAAGCATTACAAATCAAATGGCAGTTGCATACGCCCTACAGATCCCAGGCAAACGGGCAAGTAGAAAAAATGAACCATCTCATTAAACAACAAATTGCTAAAATATGCCAAGAAACAAACTTTCAGTGGTATCAAGCTTTACCTATTGCTCTGATTAGATTAAGGGTCAAACCAAGATCAAAAGAAAAACTGAGTCCATTTGAGATTTTGTAAGACCGACCCTACGCGATGCAGATTGTAAATAGCGAAGCAGTAGATCAAATAGGCAATCAGTATGTGTATGATTATGTTATTGCTGTAGGAAAACAATTTGATGAAAATACTACGGTGGTGTTAGAACACCAACCAAAACAGCCTGATTGTAAACTACATCCATTCAGTCCTGGTGATTGGGTATATGTTAAGAATCTTCTAGGTAAACCTCTGCAAGAAAAGTGGGAAGGACCTTTCCAGGTGTTGCTGACTACCTTCACGGCAATCTGAGTAAAGGAATGACCAACCTGGATCCACTACTCCCAAGTCAAAAGAACTCCAGAAGATGATGAAGAAAGCTCTTGAGGAAACCCGAGTTATGGACCTAAAAACAACGCTGATTCTTGGACTTCTGATAAGTATAACCTTATCTCAACCCCCTACTTCAGAATGACCATGGTCCAATGCACAGATTGTAGAATCATTCCTCTGGGTGGGGATACATCCCTCAGCTGATCCAGAACCTAGACCAAGCTTAGCTATTTATGTGCTACATAATAACAAACCATACACACAACAGGACTGGAATAAGACCCAGGGCTCATTAGATCCCATAATAGGAAAATTGGAAGATGAAATACAACTAGGGTGCAAAGGTGTCAGTACATTAACACAAGAGACAAAACAGGTTAAGCTGACAGTAACACCCATGAAGAATCAGTCACTCACATTTAGTCAAATCAGAGATGCAGATAATAATGTTTGGCTTAAAAAAGAAGGTCCAAGGGTGTCGGGCGGGCCGTGGGGGTCCTCGGACTGGCGGAAGGGCGGGCGGGGCAATCATGTATGAAATATCTCAGGTGAGCAGTGCGCCTGAAGATATGTGGTAACACAGTGGGGGAAGGATAAGGTCAGGGTGGATAGTGGGTTCCTTTGGAGTGATGGGGGTCCCAGCCAGGCTGGGGCCTTGAAAGGCACCCCAGCCTTGGATGGGTACGGGGGACAGAACGGTTTGTTTGTTTGTTTGTTTTTGGTTCACCTGCAGCTACTGCCCAGGTTCGGCATGTTCTGGATATATTTGCTTTGCTTTGTTACATCCTGAAAGGGAGGTCAGGACAAAGGTTTGTTCCTAGGTATTTCCTTGAGATTGTATATAGATAGGTGATAGTAAAGTAGGAAATGAAAGTCTTGCCCTAATCGTTCTAATAGGAATGAAGCCTGTGTACCCCTATGCGGTTGCGAGCTATGCTGGCAATGGTACATGCCTTCGGTAGGGTCGCCCATGCCAGACAGGTCAAAACCGTAGGGCCAGATACAATATATCCTTGGGCAGGATGAGCTCGTTAGCCTTCTGGCAGTCATCCTAGGAGAAGGACAACTCTAATCCCAAACAGGGGCAGATGGAGCTCACTTAGCCCTGTGAGGCCATCCATCTAAGAGAAGGTCACTCTAATCAAACCTACGTCCTTAGGACCTCGCTGCCACCACCCAAGCTCGCTCGGCCCTGGCAGATGAACCTTAGGATTAAAGGGTGGGTTCAGTTCCACGCATACTGCATCTCACCTAAAAAACCCATTGCACAGGCTTGAAGGCTTTACCCACATTCACAAAGCCCTGTAGCGATGGGCGAGGGTTGAAATGGCAGGTGAAAGGTGCACTGGAAGCTGCAGACCCAACCCTGCATGCCGGCAGTTCAGGATATTGGTCATTTGAGACTGACCGGAGATGACAGTCTCTTGGGGCAGCACCCTGAATGACCAAGCAGCCTTTTCAAGGACAGCACTGCTTGCTCCACTCGGAGAGGGGCCTAGAAAAGGTGGCCTAAACAAAGTTCATCTCCACCTTCACCCGGTTGGTTAACCGCAGGCCAACGGTCATCTTCTTCCAATGCGGTCACACAAAGATCAAGAGACAAAGGCATGCACTTGCCTCCAAAGGGGTACCTAAATTAACTCTAGCATGTTGGAATACCAGAACCATGCTTGATTCTGCGGATAGCGGAAGTCCTGAGTATCGTTCTGCCCTAATTGCACATGAACTGGCTCGTTTCAACATCGACATTGCTGCTCTCAGTGAAGTTCGCCTTCACGAGGAAGGCAACCTCAGAGAACATGGTGCCGGTTACACCCTCTTTTGGTCAGGTAAGCACAGAACCGAAAAGCGTATCTCAGGAGTTGGCTTCATGATCAAAAACTCTATTGTTCCTAAACTCGAAAATCTGCCATCAGGTCCCTCTGACTGCATTATCTCCCTGCGCCTTCCACTACACAACAAGCAACACGTTGTCCTCTTTAGTATATATGCCCCAACTCTCCAAGCTGACCCTGCCGAAAAAGATAAATTTTACACCAAAAGGTGCCTGCAGATGATAAGATCATTATCCTTGGTGACTTCAACGCCAGAGTAGGTAAGAATTTTGAAGCATGGAAAGGAATATTAGGCAAGTATGGTGTTGGAAACTGCAACGATATTGGTCGACTTCTGCTAGAATTCTGTGCAGAGCAAAAGATCACCATCACTAACACTATCTTTCAGCAGAAAGATAGTCTGAAGACAACCTGGATGCACCCCAGATCTAAGCATTGGCAGCTCATTGATTATGTCTTGGTGCGTCAGAGATATGTCCGCGTGATGCCCAGTGCAGAATGCCAAACAGACCATCGACTTGTGCACTGTAAACTCAACTTCAATCTCAAATTCAAACCTAAAAGGGGCAGTATCCCAAGGAGAAGACTCCAAGTTAACAATCTCCAATCAGCCACAGTGAGAGACAGATTCCAGGTAAACCTTCAAACTAGGCTCGAAAACCATTCCACAGATTCTACAGATGCCTCTCCTGAAACAATTTGGCACCATATTAAAAACAGCATCTTGCAGTCCTCTGAAGAATCCTTAGGGTTCTCCCTCAAGAAAAACAAGGACTGGTTTGATGAAAACAATCAAGAGATCCAGGAATTGTTGAGGAAGAAGACAACTGCTCATCAAGCACACCTTGCACTGACATCCTGTCATGCAAGAAAAGCAGCCTTTTGTCTTGCATGCAGCAAGACTCAACAGAAACTCCATGACATCCAGAACAAGTGGTGGACCGATCTAGCTGCAAAAACTCAATTATACGCAGATATGGGTGATCACAAAGGATTCTATGAGGCCCTGAAAACAGCATATGGGCCTACATACCAAGTCCAAAGCCCCCTACTCAGCGCAGATGGTCAAAGGCTTCTGACAGATAAAACCTCCATTCTGAATCGATGGTCTGAACACTTTCAGACTCTTTTCAGTACCAACCATGTAGTCCAAGACTCAGCAATTCAGTCCATCACACAACAACTGGTGAAATACGAATTGGATACTGCCCCCACTTTAGGAGAAACCCTAAAGGCCATACAGCAGGTGAAAATTGGCAAGGCAGCTGGGGTTGATGGAATTCCACCTGAAGTCTGGAAACATGGGGGCCTTGCACTCCATGCTAAAATTCACGAGTTTGTGGTGCGCCGTTGGGAACGAGGCGAACTACCATCAGACCTTGGTGATGCAGTCATCATCACTTTGTATAAGAAGAAAGGAATTGAATCAGATTGCTCAAATTACCGTGGCATTACTCTGCTCTCCATTGCTGGCAAGATCCTGGCAAGAATACTCTTGAACAGACTAATACCCGCTATAGCAGAAGGAATTTTACCTGAAAGTCAGTGTGGTTTCAGAGCCAACAGGAGTACCACAGACATGGTATTTGTTCTCAGACAACAGCAAGAAAAGTGTAGGGAACAGAACAAAGGTCTCTATGTAACCTTTGTTGATCTCACCAAGGCTTTTGATACTGTGAGCAGAAAAGGTCTATGGCAGATTTTGGAACGTTTTTGATGTCCCCCCAAGTTCCTTAAAATGATCATCTCACTCCATGAGGATCAGCACAGCCAAGTCAGATATGGCAATGCACTTTCAGAGCCCTTTCTAATAACTAATGGTGTGAAACAAGGCTGCATTCTTGCACCAACCCTATTCACAGTCTTTTTCAGTATGATGCTCCAAATGGCCACGGCAGACCTTGATGATCAGGACGGTATCTACATTCAATAATGTACTGATGGAAGCCTTTTCAACCTAATGCGACTGAAGGCCCATGCTGAGACCTTAAACCATCTTGTCCAGGAGCTGCTTTATGCTGATGATGCCGCCCTTGTTGCCCACACAGAAGCAGCTCTGCAGCGTTTAACATCCTACTTTGCAGACGCTGCTGAGCTCTTTGGGCTGGAAGTCAGCTTAAAGAAGACAGAAGTTCTCTATCAACCTGCACCTCAGGAAGTCTTCCATCATCCCCATATCACCATTGGCCAATCAGAGCTCAAATCAGTCCAGCAGTTTAATTACCTAGGTAGCCTCATCTCCTCGGATGGTAAGATTGATGGAGAGATAGACAACAGGTTAGCAAAGGCATATAGTGCTTTCGGAAAGCTTCATAAAAGTTTGGTGAAATAAACACCTGAAAAAAAGTACAAAGATCAGTGTTTACAGAGCCATAGTGCTGAAAATTTTGGCTACTAAAAGCAAGTCTGGCAAGCATGTGTGAGGTCAATCTTATAAAAGATTCAACACATGCCGAGATCTGTGTGTCTTTTCAAAGGAAGAACAAAAACTCCCAGTAGTGACACCAGCACAGCCTCCTTGCTAAATTTCATGTCCCTGTTTCTAAAATGTGCAGAAGTTTCTTAAAAGCTGTTTTAAGAATTCTTTGAATATAATTAAAACATATGTTCCCCATGATCATTCATTGAAATGGTTGAGTCATATTTGTTCTGTTTTTCCTAAAAAAATAATCTGAAGGGGGCAGTATGTGTAATCATATTCCAAAGAAAAGGTTTTGGCAAACTGGGAGTAACTAAAAATGTGGCCTTAAAACAGGAAGTGTTGACTAGCCATGACCAACAAAGTGTGTTGATGGTTATATGATAAAAATAAAATGAGAGGTAATGCTGTAGCACTAGGTGCTAAAGCTAGAACATGCTAAAATTGCTTTTATCCATGTGGTTTAAATTTTAATTCTGCTCTGTTTTTCCAGTGTGGTCACTTGGTCAGAACAGAGAGTTATCACACGCATTCTGTCTCAGTGCTTGCATGCAAAGAAGAAAAGCTGAGGTTTAGTGAATCACTTGATGTGTAAGTGCTTGGCCCTACACCTTCAGCACTGCTGTGGAATGATGTTTGTTGTGATTTTGGTCAGGTTGTTTTTCCCTTTCTTATGTCATGGCAAGGCTTCCCGAACGAAGATTTGGGGAGGGCTCTACCCACGTTTGTTACAAGCGTGTTGGTGGCTAAAAAGGCCAATACGAGATAGACACGTCCGGTTGCAAAAGGCACAGCAGAAAGACTCCTTAGTTGGCATATTCTGCAAGGTACGATTCTTTCTGCGTTGTCTTTTCTCCTCAAGAGTGATCCTGCGTGCTTTCTCAAAAGCAGCCTTCAAACCTGTGCAATGGATTTTTTAGGTGAGATGCAGTATGCGTGGAACTGAACCCACCCTTTAATCCTAAGGTTCATCTGCCAGGGCCGAGCGAACTTGGATGGTGGCAATGAGGTCCTCAGGACGTAGGTTTAATACGAGTGACCTTCTCTTAGATGGATGGCCTCACAGGGCTAAGTGAGCTCCATCTGCCCCAGTTTGGGATTAGAGTTGTCCTTCTCCTAGGATGACTGCCAGAAGGCTAATGAGCTCATCCTGCCCAAGGATATATTGTATCTGGCCCTACGGTTTTGATCTGTCTGGCATGGGCGTCCTTACCGAAGGCATGTACCATTGCCAGCATAGCTCGCAATCGCATAGGGGTACACAGGCTTCATTCCTATTAGAACAATTAGGGCAAATCTTTCACTTCCTACTTTTCTGCCACCTATCTATATTCAATCCCAAGGAAATACCCAGGAACAACCCTTTGTCCTGACCTCCCTTTCAGGATGCAACAAATATATCCAGAACATACTGAACCTGGACAGTAGCCGCAGGTGAGTCAAAAACAAACAAACAAACCATTCTGGCCCCCCGAACCCACCCGGGGCTCGGGTGCCTTTCAAGGCCGAGACCTCCATCACTCCAAAAGAACCTACTATCCACTCTGACCTTATCCTCCCCCCACTGTGCTACCACATATCTTCAGGTGCATTTCTCATCTGCGACATTTCATACAGGGTTGCCCCGCCCGCCCTTCCGCCAGTCCGAGGACCCCCACGGCCCGCCCGACACCCTTCCCCTCCCCCAAACCGTAAGGGCAACCCTCTGTGTGCTCCAAAGCTCCCCTCTCTTCTCCCACGAGGGTACAGTACCTGCCGGCGAGGCTCCCCCTCTCCTTTCTCCTGCCACAGCCGCGCCCGGGGTCCGGCCGTGGCTACATGGCTTCTGGGGTCTCCGGGGCCCCTTTCTTATGTATTTGATGCTGAATTTACATTTTATTATGTACAGCCTTTTCCACTCCTTCAGCAGGAGGACATAACCCTGCCTTAGTGAGCAATACAACAGAGATTTCTAATAACTAAGCTAAAGAAGTACCAACCATTTGAAGTCTATACATTTTCTACTCTCCAAAACAAAACAGGCATTAGACTGTCAGCAAGCTGAAAGCTGGTCCTGATTCTGAATTTTATTTATGAAATCAGAAGTCTTCAAGTATTTCTTGCAAGGCCTATAACTGGTTGTCATATTCACTTCTCGTTTTGCCTGGATGGTGTAGCACATGTTAATTTTCTCCACTCATTTTGAGTGGTTTTACAGGTCTTTACCCAAGACTACTTTTTCTGCTATTTAGGATAACGGCTGTTGGGAGAGTCTGAAAAGCAACCCAGTGTAGTTTTTGCTCAGAGCATTTACCCAAAAAATAAAGTACCCAATTTTGTCAAATCACGAACAATAGGAAGCTCGTGGGAACAGTATTTTTTCTAGAGCAATAGGTTTGCAGTAATTTAGTTAAAATCAAGTGGGACAGAAACACACCCCTGGGAATTGTATTTTGAGGAAAACGATGATGTTGCAAACAGCGAAGTACGACAAATGAGAAGGCCTGTTTCTGTTCCCCTGTTCACCCACTAAATAAATCCTGGCTTAAACCAAATGTTAAGTTGTGCAAGTACAGAGATGTTTGCTGTGCTGTCATTCAGAGTAAATGTTTGGTACATTTAAAAAAAATTATCAATTAGTTTACTAACTAAATAACATTCCTCTTCCAGAAATGAATAATCAACAGCATGTTAATTTTCTCTTCCCGTCATACATGTTGTGACTTCAAGTGGGGAAAATTCAGTAAAGGTAATATCTCAATGTTCTCCAGACTCTGCTTATTTCAAGTTATTTTGAGTTTGCCTTTGAGTAACAAGTAAACTGAGATGGATTGTCCAGAAGCCCAACTCTGGAGCTCAAATAGAGGTTTGTAGGTTCAAACTCAAATCTTATTCAGCCTTAAAGGTCACTTCTGATTTCAGTGGCTGTGATGTCAATGGGGAAACCCTGCTGCACTTTTGTGTGTCCTTGTGCAAAGGTCTAAAAACGTCAAACAAAAGCAAAGCCACTACTTAGAAAAGTTTAGGGCTACAGGGTAGAAACTAACCACAGATTCTCAGTGACTTCTAAGCAAGACCTGATTTCATCAGCTCCTGCTTCTGTGTGTCGCGATGAGGGAAGAAAGAGACGCTCGATACGAGAATCAACAAGTTTCGTTTATTGAACATTGCCAACAGCCTAATATACACCTTATAATTGGCTCATACATATTGCAAAAACTGAGCTCATTATTGGTGCTTGCTTAAATGTTGATTCTGCCTTTACTCCCTTCTTTTGTTGACACAGGTGGCTCTCAATTGCTTTTGTTTTGCTAATCACAACCTCCTGTTTACCAGTTAGCTTAACACGTACAAGGATACTGTGGTTTTCCCATGGCCTTGCTGTCTCAGATTTTCTCATGGGCCTAGACAAGCTGTGTTCTATATTCTAACAGCTCGTCCATAGCTTTAACCATGTCCATATGTCCCTGTGCTGCCAGCCAATCCTCTACATATGTGAACTTCTGTCTGTTCTCAGTCAATCTGTTTAGCTTAGATTGTTTTGGTTTTCAACTACTTAAGAGCTTTTGTTGACAAACAACCCATGGGATGATGATCTGTTTGTTAAGTAATGGATGCCACTAACACCAATGTTTAAGATGACTTCTTATCTGAAATAACTGGACAGGGGATGAACCAGAGTGCCCACCAAAAGTTCCTTTTTTTCCAAGACTTTCCCTTACACCGTGTAAAAATCTTTTTTAACACTTAATAAGTCTTTACAATTTTTCTGAGAAGTTGTGTTTTTTTAAAAAAATCTGCTTTAACAGATGAGGAATCTAAGGCGTAGACATTTATGAAGGGTCAGACAGAAATTTTGTGGCTAATACCAGAAACTGAAGTCAAGTTCCCTGAATGCATGAGATTGTGTTGTTTGACCCTTTTTCTTTAGAATCAGGTTGTCTGTGTCTGTAGTGGGGATTCCCAGTACATAACAGTTACTGTATCTGGCTAAGGACTATTATAAGGACTTTGGTAACTATTTCTAGAGACTAAAACTGACACCAACTTCTGATTTTTTTAAATTTTTTTTTTAAAACCACTATATTTGTTTTAGCCCACTATTCTTGTTGGTTTTTTATAAGCTTGCAAATTAAACAACTTTTCTTTTCAGAGCTTGACTTTAGAAGAAAAAAAAATCACAAATCTGTTTCCTGCTTATTTTTGTTTCCCCACAAAAAAGTCCCCCTAAGAATTTTAGCACAACAGGCAGTGCCATGGGACTGTCAGATCCAAGTTAACACCTTACTAAGTGCTGCTAGGTAAGTTCTTATATCTTACTGTTGTGGGAATGAGTGAGGTTGATTGGGAGAAATCCCAATAATTCCCAATACTAGAACTGGAAAAAAAATATGGTGACATATTTTCTAAGGAGTTACTACTCATCTCTACAAGAAAATGAATGAACACTAAATGTATGTCCTTATTTAAAAAAAAATATGAATGTTGTGTGTATGAACTGGTATATTGTTATATTTTTCTGAATGAATGATAGAGTTTACAGCAAGTTGCTCAAAGTCATCTCCCTTACAATACCTAAATTAATATTCTGTTTGCAGGGCTGTGGACTTTTATCACTCAGACAAAATTACAGTCAACTCAAGTGAAAGCATTGCCTGTAAGTGAGGGATGTGACTGGGTTCTTGACTCTTAACTGTAGTGCTATGAATGCGTTATTGCCTGACCCCAAATTTAATAAACTTATTCCTGGAATCAAAGCTTGTTCAGTGCAATGAACACACACAAGGAGCATCACTCCAGCACCCAAGAATGTGCTGTTGCTTCATGAGTTGCTTAAATCCTCTCAAATAAAGGTGGAAGAAACACTCAGTTGAGGGAAGTTGACATACCCCATCCCTTCAGCTTTAGGAGCGTGAACTTTCCCAGATTTCCCAAATAAAGTTGTTGTTCAGTCTCTGCTTAAGTGTGTTATGAGCCAAGATGGAGACACCCTCATAAAGGCAGCCACAGAGAATTGTGGCTCCTCTCCATCTCACTGGGCCAGGACAGGAATTTATGGAGATACCAAACATCTGTTCATAAAGCAGTGCTGTGCACATGGCATTGGGAAGCTCTGGGTTGGAAGACAGCCAGGATCTCTTGCAAAACTTGAAAGAATTGTGGGTTAGAGACTTATGAAGGGGAGGATATTGCAAAAGAGAAGTGGACAGGATTGCTAGAGCATAGAATGGCAATGGTTGCTGTTATGGAGTGGAAAAAAACAACCCTTTAGTAACCTTTAGTTAAGCAGTGGCTGCTTTTCTGTGTATTGTTTTCATAAACCATAATCGATTTGGGGTTTTTTATTATTTTAGGAGGTTCTTGCCACCACCTTCATCCCTGGCACACCTGAGTCCTCTTCTTTCTTGGTGGCTGGAGATTTCTGCTTCATCAGTTGTGGTGAATCAAGTGCCTGTGTATAGTTAAGGAGCCAAACACTCTGTTAAAGGGACCAAAATAACACTATGTTTATTTACCCCAGGTTTTTGTTATTTCAAATTAATTACAGGGATGTTTATGAGGCAGGGTTGTTGACCACACATATATAGGTTGTTCATAATGCATATAGTCTGGGAGAAACTGTAATTGCTATGCTAAATATAATTTATTCCATGGTTCCATCCAACTATATATTTAATTTTATTTTTCCATTCTTCTTCTAGGGGCACTAGTAAACATTCTTCCAAGCAGGGATGGTAATGATGAGACAGTAATTGTCTGAGTAAATTATCCAAGCAGCTGCCTTTCTTTTTTTTTTTTTGTTTTTTTTGTGTTCACTTCCTACATTTCTGGTGCCCTCTGGCATTAGAACAGAAGTTAGTCCTAGGCTATGTAAATTAAAACTTCTGTCTACGTTACAATTAAAAGCATGTCAGGTCACATGGTTTCCACTTGACCAGTTACAGCAGTGCTGTTTTGCAAATAAGGTTTTAACTGTGTTGCAAGTGTGAAGTCCTGAACTGACCGAGTCTGTAGTAACTGGGTTACCTGCCAGAGTTTTTTCTTTCTGTGATGTAGGTCATGGGAATATTTGCAGAAGCAAAAGTGCTGTAATTGCATAGCTGGACCAGTCTTTATGTTGACATTGGAGCGTAAAGATGCATATTGAGGAGGCAGAAACAATATCATGTGTAATTAAGATGCATAAAAGGAATATGAATTCTAGTTTTAAAAAATCCAGCAGTTAAATGACATGGATTTTTGAAGTAACATCGTTGTTATTTTTAGATTTACTTCCTGATGGGCTTTTTTTACCCCAAGAGCACAGACATTGCCCACTGTTGGGGAAAGTGAATTAGTAGCAGCGGTATCTTGTCCAGCTGAACATTAAGTGTCTAACATTGGGGAAAAGAAAGTTGGAATTAAAGAAACAATTCAGGAAAGCTGGAATTAAAGTTTTTCTTGCAGCAAGAGCTTTCTCCTGGGACCTGTAGTTTCACTTGGTGGGCCAGGTAAGTTTGAAAGACTTGGGGCAGTAAAAGTATCTGGATGTGAATCATGTCTCAGTACCAATTTCAGAATTGCAACAGTCTCTCTGCAGGCTGTTTAGAGGTGGGTGTGGACCATAATGAATACTAATAAAGTGTAGTAGCTCCCTGTACTTTGGGCAAGTGTCTCTGCCAGTACCATGGTTGAGTCTCCTGAAATCAACCAGATAGAGAATTCACTCCTTATTGGACTGTGCAGCATCTGTACCCTTGGGAACAGATTTGGGGTCTCTTACTGAACTATGAGTCTCTACTATCTCAAAAGCTTTGAGATACTCTTAAATCTGGATTGGTTTACTCATTTGATTTTCCTTTTACAGGGTAAGGGAAGGTGGTAAGGAAAACTGAAATAGCTGAAAAAACTGAATTATCTCTAAAACGTCACAAACTTCTTTAAACCTCTAAATTTGACTTCTTTGATTATTTTTTAAAGCAAATAATTATGTAGATTGACAGAAATACTTGGCAAATTCAAGTGGGAACTTTAGTCTCCATTTAATTTCTGTTATGCAGATGGTTGTTTATGCAGGTTTCCTTTTAATGGAAACTCCTGGAAAAGGCACAGTCAGCTGTCTTGGGCTATTTCTGGAGGCAAGAGCTCAGGATACCACACAGAGACTAGCCCTCTGCTTTGCACATGAAAATCTTTGCCCTCTTCTTCTGGAAGAGGCAGGAAACCACAAGAGTGTGAGGAGCAGTGAGGGGCAGACACAGTGAGGTGTGCTGGGAAGGCAGAATTTGGGTGCCCTGTCAGGAAATCACAGTGGTCACCATGAGGGGGCATTTTATTGAGTCACCACAAACCCAATGGTGTTACTCACAATCACTGGGACAGTGGCATGAAGGCCCTTAAGGGACAAGTTGTTGTGACAACCAGGAGTTAGGGTAGGGGAACAGTAATCAGAGACTTTATTCCAGATGCCCCCCACTCCTTAGTTTCTGCTCTTTTGGTACTGGAGCCTGTAATGCTTAGCTTAGAACCCCTGGGGCTGGTGCAATGCAGAAGTTAGGTAACAGATACCTGTCTCAGCCTTTGTGAAACAGAGAAATCAACAGGTTGACTTTCAGCACTGCTGACCTGACTTGCACCCCAGGGTCTCGTTGGAGACTAATCAAAAGTGGAGCTGGGACATCAGTGGCTTTACTGAGTATAATTTGTCTTTTCTCCATCTGCCTGTTAAGGAACCTTTCCATTAAGCAGTTACCCTTTCTTTACATTCAACTTTATATATGACATTGCCCTTCTAGCCCTTGTTCTAATTAATCCTTCTTGCCACTGGCTCTTTTCTGTCATGTCTCTCTTGGGTTAGGCCTTCTCCTTTCTCTGGTTCCTGTATGTACTTGCCAGAAGGAGCTTGTGGTAGCAATTCTCCTTTTGTGTCTGTTGTTTCCATTCAACAGACTGTGTCTAAAGCTCTTATTTCCACTGCACAGGGAAAAAAAAATCTGTTCAGTTCCTTTTTCTTGATGCTTAGTGTGCAACAGATCTCTTGAAGAATTCTTCTTCTTGGCTTATTGTTCCTTTTAATTAAAAATAAAAAAAACATTGATATGTGTGTTCTTTACTCACATACAGTGAGTAAAGCAGATGGTTATTTATGCAGGTTTCCTTTCAATGGAAGCTCCTGGAAAAGGCACAGTGAGCTGTCTTTGGCTACATTTGGAGATGAGAGCTCGTTTTTCCAGGCATCTGAAAATGTTCTGAGTCTCATGGTGCCTGACACGTTTACTATACCTAAGGCACAATATTTCAGGCAGAAAACCCAGAGGATGTTGTTTGGATTTTATCTGTTTCCAGCAATGTTAACATTCATAAGTGGAAATGCTGTGCAAGTGAGTATTTATCAAATTCATTGTTATAGGAGAGGTTAACCACAACATTGATTTTGTTGCCTTGGAGTTTTTGATTTTTAATTTTTATAGGTTTGCCCTGGGCAATTTGTACAAAGGGTTCATGTGGCTCCAGATAAGATGTGTAGGGCCAATTTACAAACTGTAGGTTTGCTTTGCATGTGTAGGAGGACTTTGTGTGTAAACTTGTCCCAGAAGGTGTTATGTGTTTATGTTGGGCCTGAAGAGTGGTGTCACTCTCTGTCATTCCTGTCTGTAATCCTTTAACTGTACAAGTCAGAACTTACAGGGATCATTGGGCTAGAGATTTAATTTGAACTCATACACCTTAATTTTCAAAGGAGCTATATCTGGTGGGGCTGTACTGAAACAATGTATCTTTTTACCTCTTTATTATTGGCTGTAGATGTGGTCTTTTTAGGTACTTGAAGCTCAAGGTGATGTTAAGTAGCCTAAACTCCTTGTGAGCCCTGAGGAAAAAGGGATGTCTTGTAATAAAAACCTGGATGAGCAATTATCCTCTGTAGGTGGATCCAGTGCATGGTGACTGACTGGTACATGCTGAGGTTTTGGGGAGCAGGGGAATTACTTTAGACATACCTTGCCTGTATATTTGTAGTATGTTACAACTAAGGTACTCTTAACAGCTTGCTGTTGCCAAAGGGACAATTCTCATCCTTCCTTCTGTTTGTTTTGTGTCTGCAGAAAGAGCAATTTTGTTGCTTCTGTTGCCTTAAGAGACTGCTGAAAAAGAGACTCTGGGCCAAATTAGGGTATAAGATAAGACAAGAGAGCAGAAGTTTTAATGAGCCTACAGGCTCCAGGAATACGAAACCCACGCACGTGGTTTTTGGCTCAGGTGTTACAATTTTATAATGATGTCCATCCAATCCTCGTTCGTCCACCCCCTGGCTCTGCCCTGTTCTGCCCCTCGACACACCCCCTCGGGAATTGAGTCTGGGGGCATTTGGGACCCCTCTTTCATCATCTTCCTCTTCATCAAAGCACGTGCAGCCCCTTGTTTACATTCCTGGGGCAAGCGTTAGGGTAGAAGACTAAGCAACGAACGGACTTAACGGAATTGATATGGGAAGGGGTTTGATATGTACAGCTGGTTAGGCTCCTGCTGTTACTTCTACTGGAAAATACTGATAGAAGATATAATACTGTGAGAAAGATACTACAGCAACATTTAAAATCTATATTCACTACATAACTACTTCTAAAGCCTATAAAAATTAAAAAATCAAAAACTCCACGGCAGCACTTCCCTTTGAGGCAGCAACAGTGATCTGGCTTATAGAGGTAATCTATTTGAAAAAAATCTTTCTGGGCAGAAAAAGATTGTTATCTGCTGGCTTAGCTCCTTGTGCTCAGCTTGAGCTCACCTCTTCCCTAAGTCATCTCCTTACAGCACTTCTGCATCAGATGAATCCTGACTGTGGCATAAGGAAGGAGTTTGCAGCTTGTCCATTGCAGAGGTCGCTAATCAGCTTCACTGTAGCTTCACTACTCAATTTTTTTTCCTTTGCCTGTCAACAAATGTGAGAAGTTCCTCTCTGTTTTCTCTGTTCAAACAATGCAACTCCCAAACTGTGGTATGTGTTCACAGCACTGGGATGAGGAGAAAGGAAGAGAAAACGTGAGAGGTCTGGGGGAAAAGGTGCCTGAGGACTTCTGCTCTAAACACTAACTCTGGGAAGGAGGGAGCAAAAATTAGAAATTTCAGAGAATTTTATAAATTTCTCAAGCTAAAAATACAGTGTTATGCTACAGTTCCATGAAATTAATACTCTGTCAGGAAGCAGGCACCTCTGCCCAAATCTGTCTTCCAGAAACTTGTTCTAGCCTTGGTGCCACCACATTCCTTCCTGCTGGCACAGTTATTTCTGTGATTGTACATGGAACTGGCTCAGTAAAAACTGAGCCAGCAGAAAAACAATGATCTTGTTTCCTCCAGGTTACTTTTAAGCAAGCTCCTGTGCCTCCAAAGGAGCACTTGAGAAACACAGGAGTGAGTTACCTGGAGGGAAGGAGACAAAGAGGAGGGACTGCCTTTTCCTGACACTACCACAGTCTGGAGTGCCCATGAAACTGTCATGGCTTGACACTTGTAACAAGTGGTTCATCCCCTGAAGAAGTTGCATCATGAGTGGATAAGGTAGAAATGTGGGAGCAGGGAAGAATCTTCTCTGATTTCTCTTGGGGAAACTGAGGCTTAGAGAATGAAACAACTTGCCTAAGAGTAGAGAGACTGACTTGCCAAGAGCCAAATTCCAGTCTCCTGATTCACAACCTTGTGCCTTATCCACAAGACCAACCTTTCTCCTTTCTCTATTAGCATTTCCTTTCTCTCCACCCTGTTTTGAGGAGGAGGCACAGTAGCATTGTTCTATATCAAACAAACTCAAAGTGGGGTACAGGAGTGCTTCCAGCAGAGTGGCTTGAACAGCCTTTGAGTTTATCATTAATCTGGAAGCCATGACTTCTTTGGGAATGGCTTCTGCATTAGAACCTTCCCCAGGACCAATAACCACAAAAGCTTTAACCACCAAGAGGTCTAAAAGTGCTTAAATAAGAGGCCTTTGAGATTAAAAAATACTTCAAACAAGGCTTCCTAAAGGCATAGAGGATTGGAAATTGCTAATCTGGGGAGTATGTGAGGCTTGAGATACAGTGGACATCAAAACAGGACCTAACTTTATTCTATAAAGAGAGAAGAAAATGATTTTATTCTTTTTATTGCTAGTATGATATACCTTATTAGGAGAGACATATTCTGAAGTACCTTAGTGTCTGCTTAACCAGGCCAGTGACAAGGGACTTATCTTTGGTCTAAGTCAGATAGCTGGGAACAGGAAATAAAGATTTAGCAGTTTGCCTGTGCTGCTCTCCTGTCACAGCAGCTTCACTGGGCAATGCCTGTGCTAAGCACTACCTAAAGGGTCATCATCCTAGGCTTGTCAAACACCATGCCAGACAATCCTTTGCTGTAAGAGGTTTTAGTGCTGGTTTTTGGGTTGGTTTTTTTTCCCTCCACTTGCCCCATGACATTCCCTGCCAGAACAGGAAACTTTATTCCTTTGATGCCTTAAGGTCCATCTGGTTTTTTGATTTTTCTAATTTTGATAAGTTTTATAAGTAGTTATATAGCAGAAGTAGATTTAGAAGCAGCAGCACTTATTCCCTTACCCTTAGCATAGTAACTACAACCCTCTTACCCCGATTCCCCATATCAATTCTACCCCTGAATTCCAGTAGAAATGTTTAGTCTCTCTTTAAGATAGGCCTGTTCTGTTTGAGGACATCTAATCTTGGCCTGAACCGCAAAAGTACAGTCAAGAACTGGGTGAATGTGTGCCCCCTGTACCCCGAAGAAGATGAAGATTGATGAAGAAAGGGTCTCAATGACCCCAGCCCCAATTACCAAGGGGCAGGACCAAGGGTGGACCAGGGCAAAAGCCAGAGGGTGGGAGAACCTCGGATTGGACAGGCAGTATTTTAAATTGTAACATCTGTAACAGAGGGGCATGCGTGTGTCTTGTAACTTTATGCCTAGGAACAAATTAAATCCTTTCCTTATCTCACCTGCAAAACTAAGTTGTCGTGGAGTTTTTCTCCCTGAATTTTCTTTTAGGCATCACTTACAGCAACATAGGTGTTACCTGTGCTGGTGCAGCAGACAGTGAAAAGCAGGAGGGGATGACTTGTCTTTGGACTCGATAAGTGGAGAAAAATAGAATCTTAAAGCACTTGCTTTAACTGGAAGACAGGAAGTAAAGCACTGGATCAGACTGGCCTAAAAATTCTGGTATCTCACCTGCCTCTGACTATAGCCAAAGTCAGCTGACAAAAACACTAGTGGTGCACCTGGCTTGTGTTATGCTGTAGGAGGCATGTCCCAGGGGTGCAGGCATGTCCCAGGGGTGCAGAGGGATGCACCGGGGGCAGGGAGCCTGAAGGGACATGCGCTGGGACAGACAACCCCATTGGTTCTAAGGTCACATGGTTTTAGGGGATAAAGGGGAGCGTGAGATTCAAATAAAGCCTCTTTGATTCCACCACATCGGAGAGCGTACTCATTCTTTATCATATAAAGACCTCCACGCTACATTATGCAATGCTGGAGGAGGGGAATTCCATCCTGCTTTTTGCAGAGATCTGCATATACCCAAATTTATCACATGTTCTTACACTTCATGTCAACTGCTGACGAGATTTCTGTGATTACCAGAGCTCTCCTGAAACCCTCTACTTCACATCACTCTCCTGGGATAATCCCTCTGCCGTAGATTCCAATCACAGCAGAACAGAATTGATTATGTGGAATAGAGGGATCTATCATTATGCTTGCATGATTTTGAGTAAGGCCTCTTTCATGTGCTTAGGTTTCTGCCTTTTATTTGGGAAGGCTTCTTGGTTTCCATAGAGCTTTCCCCTAGTTTAGGAACATGAATGTTTTATAAAACAGCCATGCTGGGCTTAGACTAAAAGATGCTTTTGTCCCACTGTTGTGCTTTTCCCTGGGCATCAGATTAATGCTGGAGAGAATAAAATCATCAAGAAAATGTCTCCTTTCACACTGTCCTTCCTCCAATAACTTTGTTCAAAGGTTTCCTGAGCCAGATCTAGTCTCTGCATATTGCCATGATGGGAGCGTATAGATCTTATACAGTGAAACACTTCATGTGCTTGGTTGTCCTCTAATTTTATTGAAGAGGGAAGGAATAAGGATAGAGTAAAAGTTCTGGGGATGCTATAAGAAGTGAAAGCCACTCATATTTTCTCTTAAAAATAATATCAAGCAGCAGTTTGTACCATGGACACTGGTGTGTATGTGAGGTACCACTCGAATTTCAAATGTGCAGTCTTAAGGATTATCTTTGAGTAGCCTGTTCCTGCAAGCCCTAAGACTCGGAGTTCAAAAGAGCTGGGGAAAAGTAGGGAATGTTTATTACGTTTTAGTCATAACATGGTCTTTGCATTGCCTGGAATAGTGCCCTTAATTTCACATTGGTTTAGATCTATACCCTACAATAACACTTTCCTTCCATATAAATGTGTAGATAGTTCTGTTTTGAGCCGCGGAGTTTCCCAGGTGCCTTGGTCTATGCTTATTCAGTAGTGTCACAGGCTAGAGAAGTAGGTGGACACCAGGGATATAAACTGTATTTAGGGAAGCACCTAAATTCATTCTTCCTGAAGTGCCACACTTTACTATCTGAGATTTTTGCAAACCAACCTGAAGTAAGGAAAAGCATTTAGTCGCTTCATATGCCTGTCCTGACAACTTGCTTTATATCCAAACACAAAACTCATATCTACATCTTCAGCTAGCCCAGAGAAGTAGAACCCCTTTCCTTTTAAAAATCCTGTCCAGGTCATTCCTGTGACCTGCAGGGATGCCCTCAAATTGGCAGCATTTCTCCAGCTGTTGGCATCTTTGAACCTATTGCTGAAAATGTGAGAGAAAAGCATCTACCCTGCCCTCAACCCCCAGCTACCATCCTAAGAGTGTTTTGTTTGTGGTCTCTTTGTCAGGGAGTGCTTTAGGGCTGTGTGTATGTGTAGGTAAAGTCTAAGTTTGATTTAGAATATTAAAGCCACTTTCCTGCTTTATTTTACATCATCAATCATAGGGAATCAAAGAAACCCTTGAAGACATAAAAATCTAGTCCTAATTTCTCATAGTTTTGGGGCACTTCTGGTTTGTTTCTTTTGTGTTAGTTGGGGTTTTTTTTTGTGGGAAATAAAATGAAAAATCATGTTCTTCTGGCAAGAAACTAACCCACTACCATAGAATTATTTTATCATAATATCTAAAAAATGTAGCTTTTCTACCCTTTCATCATCTAGAATTAATGTCACAGACACTTTATCCTTCTTGTCCCCTAGGATTCTAATCTTCCAGTTTCAGTTATAAATTTGACAGGGGTGTAACAATCCTACCATGAGACAAATGATGAATCTTAAATAAGGAAAGTTTTGCTTGCAGGATGGAGAAAGATATTTTCCATTTATAGGAAATATGATGATGGGCAAAATTAAGGTTATAAAGAAAAGTCTTGTTGAGATGGACTACAAGGCAGGAAGAATAACAAGCACTGAGCAGTGTCTTTTGCTTCTCTACCTGGGTTGGTGTATGGATTTGCAGGTTATAGAACAGCATTTTCTGCTGTGGTTCATTTCTGTACATCCCAATAACCTTTGCTTTAAAAAAAGGATAGTGAGAAAAAGAAATGTAAAAAACCTACCAGTTTTGGACCTTGCTTCAAGTGCACTTTGAGGCTTTCCTGGGTATTTTATTTATTCCTTTTTCATGAATACTAATCATTTAACTATGGGGAAAGTGTGTTCCATTCCCAGAGTAAAGACTTAAGAAAACCTTTAAATTTTGTTGCTAAGTGCAGTCTTGCACCACAGCTAGGTGTGGCCTTCCTGTTCCTTTGTGTTCCTCTTTTTACAGGTGTTTTTTAATTCTGCCCTAGATTTGCTTGTTTGTTACTGACCCCTCCACCTGAGCCAAACTTGGGGCTCTGGGGTTATTCCCAGTGTCCAACTCCTTCACTTTATCTCGCTGTGTCAGGGCCAAGCTCTGAAGGTTTGGTAGGTTTAAAGTTGATCATTGTGACTTAATCAGTTTGCTGGTGATTAGTTTTTTCTTACCTTCAATATTGGTCTCTCCCCAGTATGTACAGCTCTGTTATTGAATTAGAGTGGGTTGGGAGACTATTGACGGAGAGGCATGGACAAGGTGCTTTGAATCAATATGATTAGCAAAATGTCCGCTTTATTAGAGAGAAGACAGCTTATATACTGTTAATTACACACACAGACATGTGATTCCTTCTCGGGATACATTGGATACATAAGGAAAACATACTGCGTTGTCCAGGACTAATTGGTCCACAGCAGGTGTCCATAAAACTTGTTCACCTTCCAAGAAAACTCCTCCTTCACCTTGGCACAAGGCCTGCAGCCATATTAGTGGCACAGTATTTTTTATTATCTGCACCCAGCTGTGCTAAGGTAAAGGTCTCAGAAATGCAATACAGATTGTTCACAGAACTCCTGCACGGCTACAGGAGACCATCTCGTTCCAACCTCCCTGCTTTGGGGAAGGAGCATCCTCCACTAGACCAGGTTACTCTGAGCCCCATCCAGCCTGGCCTTGAGCTCTTCCAGGGGTGGGGCATCCACAGCTTCTCTGGGTAGCCTTGTTCCAGTGCCTCACCACCCTCATAAGGAAGAATTTCTTCCTCAATATCCCATCTAATCCTGCCCTCTGTCAGTTTAAAACCATGCCCTCTTGTTCTGTTACTACAGGCTTTGGTAAAAAGTCTGTCCTTGTCCATCTAATAAACCCCTGTAATGAGTTTGTATTTCTTCCTGAGAAGGAAAAATGGAAATAGGATAAGTTATTTGATGTGTATTCTGCCAATAAGATATTCCATACTATGTTACATCAGCCCAGATATATAAACAGATGGGAAGGAAGAGAGCTCTCTCTTCTCTTCTGGGTACTGAGCAAGGCGGTTTTGGGCAGTTCCTTCGGGGGAAGAAAAGCGTCAGTTGTATGGGAAGTATCTTTATTTTTAGTTCTTCTTTGTATGCATATTGCTTATAGTGTTTTTCTATCTTTGTGTAAATATAAATAATCTTTCTTAGCAGTCCCGGACTAGTTTTTTTTCCTTCCCTCTTTTCCCTTTTTCCCCCTCCCCTTCTCCCCAGAGGAACTGGGCGCAGGCTCAGTAGATACCTGGTGTTCAGCCAAAGTAAACAACCACAACCCCCTGCTGGAAGGTAGCGGGCTTGGATAGGTACTGGAAGGCTGCAGTAGGGCCTCCCTGGAGCTTTCTCCAGGCTCCATGCAGCTGAGGAAAAGATGGATAATGAGGGAGCTGGGTCTCATGGGGCTGACAGAATGGGAAATGGGGGTGTCGGAGTGCTGTAGGGATGCTGCCGGAAAGAAGGGTGAGGGTATGGAAGGAAACAGGCTCAAGTTCTCTCTGCTGTGCACTGAAATCAGAAGGATTGAACTTTTCCCTTTGTACCTCTGGCTACCGGGAAGGGCAGGGCTGGAGGATAAACTTCTTGCTGCCTTCTCCCCGCGGCAGCAGGAGGCCGGTGTCCCGGAACCGGGGGTCTCGGTGGGGGGATAGCTGCTCCCTGCTCCCTGCGCCGCCGCTGCTGGGCGGGGCGGGCGGGAGGTGGCTCCGCAGCGCTGTGTTCACCTGCCCGCCGGGAAATTCCCCCGGAAAAGGGAGGCAAACCTGGCCGTCCGTCCGTCCCTCTGAGGTGTGCGGGCCCGGGCAGGAGCCCCACGGCGCAGAGGCCCGAGCGGAGCTGTCACTGTGGCCGGTGAGCCGGGGATGGGATGGGGGGACACGGCGGGGAGCAGTCCCGGGGGGAGCTGAGCCCACTCCGCCCTTTCTCGCTGCTCACGGTCGGTACTTACACTAAAGAAGCGGTGGGTTGTTCACATTAATCGTGATGAGATCTTATAAGGCTGTTAGGTTTCAAATGTATCTTTTAAGTCTAAAAGTTGTGTTGTTAAAATGTCTAGATTGTTAAATGCGGGTCTCGTATCTGGGTGATGCTCATCGGGGTCCTGTAATTAGGAACCAGATAAGGAATTTTTCAGCAGGGGAAGTTCATAACTTCCTGGTACTAGCTTGCTTTTGTAGTTGGCTTTTTTTTTTCCTTTTGGTGACTGTTTTGTCATGTAACACGATAGTAAAGAGGAAGTTCGTGAGCGGTTTTTTGGTCTCTGTTAGAATCTCTGCAGTTTGTGGAGCCTTAGGTAGATTACGTGGCCCGGGGCCGCCCCCAGGCCCGCGCGGGGCCGCCCCCGGCGGGGGAAAGGAGAGAGGGAGCTTTGCTGGCATGGCTTTGCACTCTCGTGAGAGAGGAGAGTGGAAGCCTCAGAGCACACAGAGGTTTACCGGTCTGGTTTGGGGGAGGGGAAGGGTGCCGGACGGGTCATGGGGGTCCTCGGACTGGCGGGTGGGCGGGCAGGGCAGCCCTGCATGAAGTGTCGCAGGTAAGCGGTGCGTGGGAAGATATGAGCTAACAGGGTGGGGGGAGGATAAGGTCAGGGTGGATAATGGTTTCCTCTGGGGGGTTGGGGGTCTCGGCCGGGCTAGGGCCTTGAGAGGCACTCGAGCCCTAGGTGGGTACGGGAGCCAGAACGGTTTTGTGCGTTTGTTTGTTTTTAGCTCACCTGTGGCTACTGCCCAGGTTCGGTATGTTCCGGATATATTCGTTACATCCTAAAAGGGTGGTCAGGACAAAGTGTTGTTCCTGGGTATTTCCTTGGGATTGAATATAGATAGGTGGCAGAAAAGTAGGAAGTGTAAGACCCTAATTATTTTTAATAGTAGGAATGTAGCCTGTGTAACCCTATGTGGTTGCGAGCTATGCTGGCGATGGTACATGCCTTCGGTAGGGTCACCCATGCCAGACAGGTCAAAACCATAGGGTCAGATACAATACATCCTTGGGCAGGATGAGCTCGTTAGCCTTCTGGCAGTCATCCTAGGAGAAGGACAACTCTAATCCCAAACCCGGGCAGATGGAGCTCGCTTAGCCCTGTAAGGCCATGCATCTAAGAAAAGGACACTCTAATCAAACCTACGTCCTGAGGACCTTGCCACCACCATCCAAGCTCACTCGGCCCTGGCAGATGAACCTTAGGATTAAAGGGTGGGTCCAGTTCTGCACATACTGTGTCTCACCTAAAAAAATCCACTACGCAGGCTCAAAGGCTTTACCCACATTCACAAAGCCCTGTAGCGATGGGCGAGGGTTGAAATGGCAGGTGAAAGGTGCACTGGAAGCTGCAGATCCAACCCTGCATGCAGGCAGTTCAGGATATTGGTCATTTGAGACTGACCGGAGATGACAGTCTCTTGGGGCAGCACCCTGAATGACCAAGTAGCCTTTTCAAGGACAGCACTGCTTGCTCCACTCGGAGAGGGGCCTAGAAAAGGTGGCCTAAACAAAGCTCATCTCCACATTTCACCTGTTTGGTTAACCGTGGCCAACGGGCATCTTCTTCCAATGCGGTCACACAAAGATCAAGAGACAAAGGCATACACCTGCCTCCAAAGGTGTAACCAAACTGACTCTTGCGTGCTGGAACATCAGAGCCATGCTTGATACTGCGAATAGTGGACGCCCTGAGCGCCTCTCTGCACTAATCGCCCACAAACTATCATGTCTCAAGATCGACATAGCTGCTCTCAGTGAAGTCCGTCTCCATGAGGAAGGCAGCCTTAGAGAACACGGTGCCGGTTACACACTCTTTTGGTCAGGTAAACCTAGAATTGAAAGGCATCTCTCAGGAGTTGGCTTCATGATCAAAAACTCTATTGTTCCTAAACTCGAAAATCTGCCGACAGGTCATTCTGATTGCATTATCTCCCTACGCCTTCCACTACACAACAAGCAACACGTTGTCATCTTTAGTATATATGCCCCAACTCTCCAAGCTGACCCTGCCGAAAAAGATAAATTTTACACTGACCTGCGCTGCCTTACCCAAAAGGTGCCTGCAGATGATAAGATCATTATCCTTGGTGATTTCAACGCCAGAGTAGGAAAGAACTTTGAAACCTGGAAAGGAGTATTAGGCAAGCATGGTGTTGGAAGCTGCAACAATAATGGTCTCCTTCTGCTAGAATTCTGTGCGGAGCAACAGCTCACCATCACTAATACTATCTTTCAAAAGAAAAATAGTCTGAGGAAAACCTGGATGCATCCTAGATCCAAGCACTGGCACCTCATTGACTATGTCTTGGTGCAACAGAGAGATGTTCGCGATGTCCATCACACCCGCGTGATGCCTAGTGCAGAATGCCAAACAGACCATTGACTTGTGCGCTGTAAACTTAACACCAATCATAAGTTCAAACCTAAAAGGGGCAGTATCCCAAGGAGGAGACTCCAAGTTAACAATCTCCAATCAGCCACAGTGAGAGACAGATTCCAGGCAAATCTTCAAACTAGGCTCGAAAACCATTCCATAAATTCTACAGATGCCTCTCCTGAAACAATTTGGCACCATATTAAAAACAGCATCCTGCAGTCCTCTGAAGAATCCTTAGGGTTCTCCCTCAAGAAAAACAAGGACTGGTTTGATGAAAACAATCAAGAGATCCAGGAATTGTTGAGGAAGAAATCAACTGCTCATCAAGCACACCTTGCACTGCCTTCCTGTCACGTAAGAAAAGCAGCCTTTCATCTTGCATGCAGCAAGCTCCAACAGAAACTCCATGACATCCAGAACAAGTGGTGGATCGATCTAGCTGAAAAAACTCAATTATGCACAGATGCAGATGATCACAGAGGATTCTATGAGGCCTTGAAAAGAGCATACGGGCCTACCTACCAGGTCCAAAGCCCTCTACTCAGCGCAGATAGTCAAATGCTTCTGACAAAACCTCCATTCTGAATCGTTGGTCTGAACACTTTCAGACTCTCTTCAGTACTAGCCGTGCAGTTCAAGACTCAGCAATTCAGTCCATCTCACAACAACCGGTGAAGACTGAATTGGATATTGCCCCCACTTTAGGAGAAACCCTTAAGGCCATACAGCAGGTGAAAATTGGCAAGGCAGCTGGGGTTGATGGAATTCCACCTGAAGTCTGGAAACATGGGGGCCTTGCACTCCATGCTAAATTTCACGAGTTTGTGGTGCGCTATTGGGAACGAGGCAAACTACCATCAGACCTTCATGATCCAGTCATCTTCACTTTGTATAAGAAGAAAGGAGCTAAATCAGACTGTTCAAATTACCATGGTATTACTCTGCTCTCCATTGCTGGCAAAATCCTGGCAAGAATACTTTTGAACAGATTAATACCCGCTATAGCAGAAGGAATTCTACTTGAAAGTCAATGTGATTTCAGAGCCAACAGGAGTACCACAGACATGGTATTTGTTCTCAGACAACTGCAAGAGAAGTGTAGGGAACAGAACAAAGGTCTCTATGTAATCTTTGTTGATCTCACCAAGGCTTTCGATACTGTGAGCAGAAAAGGTCTATGGCAGATTTTGGAACGTTTAGGATGTCCCCCCAAGTTCCTTAAAATGATCATCTCACTCCATGAGGATCAGCACGGCCAAGTCAGATATGGCATTGCACTTTCTGAACCCTTTCTAATTACCAATGGTGTGAAACAAGGCTGCATTCTTGCACAAGCTCTATTCACAATCTTTTTCAACGTGATGCTCGAAAGGGCCACGGCAGACCTCGATGATCAGGGCGGTATCTACATTCGATATCGTACTGATGGAAGCCTATTCAACCTAAGGTGACTGAAGGCCCACACCAAGACCTTAAATCATCTTGTCCGGGAGCTGCTTTATGCTGATAACGCCGCCCTTGTGGCCCACACAGAAGCATCCTGCTTTGCAGACACTGCTGAGCTCTTTGGGCTGGAAGTCAGCTTAAAGAAGACAGAAGTTCTCTATCAACCGGCACCTCAGGAAGTCTTCCATCATCCCCATATCATCATTGGCCAATCAGAGCTCAAATCAGTCCAGCAGTTTAATTACCTAGGTAGCCTCATCTCCTTGGATGGTAAGATTGATGGAGCGATAGACAACAGGTTAGCAAAGGCATATAGCGCTTTCGGAAAGCTCCTTAAAAGAGTATGTTGTAATAAACACTTGAAGAAAAGTACCAAGATCTGTGTTTACAGAGCCATTGTGCTGTCTACTCTTTGATATGGTTCCGAATCATGGGTCATCTACCGCCACCACCTGCGTCTCCTAGAACGCTTCCATCAACGCTGTCTCCATACAATCCTAAACATCCACTGGTCAGATTATGTGACCAATACATCTGTTCTAGAACAAGCAGCAGTCACAAGTATTGAGACCATGTTGCTGAGAACACAGCTGCATTGGGCAGGGCATGTCTCAAGGATGAAGGACCACCACCTCCCTAAGATCTTGCTTTATGGTGAACTTGCCACTGGCTGCTGCAAGAGAGGAGCCCCGAAGAAAAGATACAAGGACTCCCTGAAACAACATCTCAGCCTCGGCCATATTGATCGACATAACTGGTCTACTCTGGCCTCCAATCGGGAGGTCTGGAGACACACCATCTATAACACTGCTGCTTCCTTTGAAAACACACACAGGATCACTCTTGAGGAGAAAAGACAACACAGAAAGAACCATGTCTTGCAGAATATACCACCTAAGGAGTCTTTCTGCTGTGCCTTTTGCAATCGGACATGTCTATCTGGTATTGGTCTTAGCCACCAGAGTGCTTGTAACAAATGTGGATAGAGCCTTTCCCAAATCTTCGTTCATGAAGCCTAGCCATGATGATGAGGTAGATTACTGCTTTTTAAAATCAAGTCTTGTTTATGTTTTCAGTTGCTTTTGCTTGAGTTGGAATGTGCCGTAACAAAGCTTCCACCATCACCTTTTTTTTTGCCTGAGGTGTTGCAGAAGGTTATAAGTGGATAGATTCTTGCTTTTTAGAAACCACCAGTGTGGGGTCACCAGGGATTTGTGCAGAGCAGTGACATGAGAGTTGAAGGGCCATGCTTCTCCCATCTGTGTCTCACTGCAGTCACTGCGGGGCCAGAGGGTTTCAGGTGATACTTTCACATCTTCCACAAAGACCCACAGCTGCTCTGCTTTCACATGCATGTGTTGCTGGAGAGTGTTCACGGGTGCTCCTGGTTGTGCAAGGAAAATACAAATTGGGCAGTTCCTCCAGAGCAAAGGAAGGAGGTAGAACATTGATCCTGCTGTCGCTTTGTGTGGTGGCAAAGTGGAGCAGGTGCTCCTTGTTTTTAGGTCCGTGATTCGAGTTTTCTCGGGAGCTTTCTTCACTGTCCTCTGGAGCTCTCTTGAGTCAGGAGTAGTGGATCCAAGTCAGTCCTTCTTTTACTCAAACTGCCGTGAAGGTAGTCAGCAACACCTGGAAGGGTCCTTCTGACTTTTCTTGAAGAGATTTTCCTAAAAGATTCTTAACCTGATGCCTTAAGGTCCATCTAGTTTTTTGATTTTTCTAATTTTTATAAGCTTTATAAGTAGTTATATAGCAGAAGTAGATTTAGAAGCAGCAGCCCTTATTCCCTTACCCTTAGCACAGAAGCAACATAGATTTTCAACCCTATTACCCCATTCCATGCTCCCCATATCAATTCTACCCCTGAATTCCAGTAGAAATGTTTAGTCTCTCTTTAAGATAGGCCTGTTCTGTTTGGAGAATGCTTGTACCTTGACCTAAACTGCAAAAGTACAGTCAAGAACTGGGTGAATAAATGCCCCCTGTACCCTGAAGAAGATGAAGATTGATGAAGAAAGGGTCTCAAAAAGCCCCTAGCCCCAATTCCCCAGGGACGGGATGGGGGTGGATCAGGGCAAAAGCTACAGGGTGGGAAAACTTCGGATTGGACAAGCAGTATTATAAATTGTAACATCTGTACAGAGGGTTTTGTGCGCGTCTTGTAATCTTATGCCTAGACACAAATTAAAACGCTTTCCTTATCTCACCTTCGAAACTAAATTGTCTCGGAGTTTTTTTCTCCTTGAATTTTCTTTTAGGCATCAACATATACCCAATCACCAGGACTGAATGGGTGCAATTTACACTCAGGCTGCTTGGGTTGGTGTTCTAACAGCATTTTTATCAAATCATTTTCCTACAGCTATAACATAATCATACATATATTGATTGCCTATTTGGTCTACTGCTTCGCTATTTACAATCTGCATCGCATAGGGTCGACCATATAGGATTTCAAATGGGCTCAGTTTTTCTTTTGATAGCGGTTTGACTCAGTCTGATTAAAGCAATAGGTAAAGCTTGATACCACTGAAAGTTTGTTTCTTGGCATATTTTAGCAATTTATTGTTTAATGAGATGGTTCATTTTCTCTACTTGCCCACTTGCTTGGGGTCTGTAGGGTATATGCAATTGCCATTTGATTTTTAGTGCTTTACTTATTGCTTGTATAACATTTGCGCAAAAGTGTGAGCTTCTATCTGAAGAGATGCTCCTAGGCACCCCAAATCATGGTATAATCTCGTTCAACAGAACTTTGATCACTTCTCTTTCTTTATGTGTTTTGCATGGGAAAGCTTCAGACCAACCAGAAAATGTGTCTGTTAAAACCAAGAGATATTTGTACCCCCCTTTTCTTGGGAGCTCAGAGAAATCGATTTGCCAAACTTCACCTGGGAATTTCCCTTTGTTTATAACCCCTTGTTGTAATTTAGTTCCAGTATTTGGGTTATTTTTCAGGCAACGCTCACATCAGGATGTAACCTGTTTTATTGCAGTAAATAATTTTGATCCTGCTACTCTAGTTTTCAAATGTTGATAAAGTGGATCTAAACCCCAATGGGTTTTGTCATGTTCTGCTTTTACAAAGTGCCATATCATTTTTCCTGGTAATACTAGCTGTCCCATTTTCAACTGACCCCACCCATTGTCCAATAGCTTACCTCCATTTTTATGTATCCACTTATGGTCTGCCTCTTGGTATTCTGGCTGAAAATCTGTGTCTAGTTTCTCTGGCACTAAAGGTGCCACTGTTAATTCTCCACTTCTTGCAGCAGCTAATTTAGCTTCATGGATTCAAGGGGCCATTGTGACACTCCAGGGCCTAATTGAAGCAAAGGATCCCTGGGACACTGTGGAATCTCATGGAATCAAGCCATCTTACTAACACTGTAGAACATCTTGGAATCAAAGGAATCCTGAGACACTGTGGAACTTAGGTTTCATAATGGCCAGTCTTCGCGAACGAAGATTTTGGGAAAGGTCTTTTACCTTTCAAACCTGCGCAATGGATTTTTTAGGTGAGACACAGCATGCGCTGAACTGAGCCCACCCTTTAATTCTAAGGTTCATCTGCCAGGGCCAAGCAAGCTTGGACAATGGCAGTGAGGTCCTCAGGACGTAGGTTTGTTTAGAGTGACCTTCTCATAGATGGATGGCCTCACAGGGCTAACGAGCTCCATCTGCCCGGGGGACCTGGAATCGAACCTGGGTCGCAGCGGTGAGAGTGCCGCATGCTAACCACTAGGCCACCAGGGGTCCTTGGAACTTAGGTAATAATCGGGCAATTGTGACACTGCGGAACCTCATGGAATTGGGGTTTTCATGGAACCAAAAGAAACCTGGGACACCACGGAAACTCATGGAATCAAGGGGTCATTGAAATACTGAGAAATGTTATGGCATCAAGGGGCAACAGTGACACTGCATGGCCTAATGGAGTCAAATTGTCCATTGTGACACTGTGGAACCTCATGGAATCAAGGGCCCATTGTGACGCTGTGAGGCTTCATGGAATCAAAGGAACCTGTGAGACAATGGATTATTATATTAATTATTGTCTTGGACACACTCAAGTGTGTGTATGTGGGGAAGGGACAGGTCGAATTTCATGAAGGTGAGATGGTGCCCTGTTCCATACTTCAGCCCTTGGAACCTCCTTGGGCAGCCCTGGAGCAGCTGTCAGTCAAAAGCAGCCTGGGAGAACTGCCCCATCCCACATGCCCTGGAGCCCCTAACCCAGCCAGAGACTGGCTATAGCACACCTGGAGCACTGCCCCTCACCCTCCCTGGAACCCCAGAGTGGCCAGTGGGACAGAAGTCCCCCCTGGGGGGGGTGGCCACAGGGGGCAGAGCAAATAAAATGAGCACCACGTGGCCATCACGTGGTCAGACCCTCCCATCTGGACACGTGGAGGCTGGACTTGCACAAGACTACGGGTGGTAACTATAATTGTCTCTTTTTCTCTCTCTTTCTTTTCTTCTTCTCCTTCTCTTATTGTCCTTTCTTGATCTTTTGGGTAACTTAAAGTCAGATGGGCTGGATTTTGCTGACTTGTATGGGTTTGCATGTGATCAGTCAATGTTGCACTTTAAATTTTTGCCAAGCTCCCTTATTTTCTAAAGGTTGCCAGTAGAAGTGTGTTATTTGACATCCTGAGAAAACGTGTAGTGTCTTCTCTGTTGCGGTCTCTCTCAAGGTATTAAAAGACTGAAGGCCTACTTAAAATATCTAGGGGGGCAGATATTTTTGGTACCTTGTATATTTTTTAAAGTAAAACCCCTTCGATGAGCTCAAAGCTCAAACCTGGGTCTTACAGTCACCATCCTATGAAGTGTTCAAAAAACATTGAGCTGTGGCACTTGGGGACATGGTTTAGTGGTGAAGATGCCAGTGTTAGGTTAATGGTTGGACTCCATGATCTTTGAGGTCTTTTCCAACCTTAACAATTCTATGATTCTGTGGTGACTCTACCACTTCCCTGGACATGGTGTTCCAATGCTTGATAACCCTTAGTCATCCGTTTGATGATGCAGTCAAGGAACAGACCAATGATATTCACAGTGTTCCTGGATCACAGGATGTCCAAAGCCAAGGACATTTTTGTCAGCACCTTGTCCTTCCTGCAGATCAGAGTCACCTGAAGCCTCCAGGCCCTCCACAGTGGCAGAGATTCCCCAGGCAGCAAAGCCCTGTCCTGCCAGGCTGCACAGCCCAGCCCTGTGTCTCTCTGGCCCTGGGGACAGCAGGGTTTGCTCTCCTTAGGGGCATCTCAGTCACTCTTCCATTGCCATCTGCCCCCACCCCAGCAGGCTCTGAAGCAAACTACAGTTGAGGTCCAGCACAGCTCTGCTCTGACAGAAAGAACCTGCAGTCAGGGAGAGGAAGAGGACAAAGTCTTGTTTAACCATCCTGAGGAATTAATGGGCTCAATGACCTCCTGTATTCCTGGGCACTTTAATGACCCTGTGTATCAGTTTTGGTAGCAGTGAGGGGGCTGCAGGTTTCACTTAGGTAAGAAGAGATCAAGAGTTGACTCTGTGTCAGAGAGAGCCAGTTTCAGGTGGCTCCCAAAATGGACCAGCCAGTGCCCAAAGCTGAGTCAATAAGTAATTTCAGAGGCACCTCTGTGACAACCCTTTGGAGAAAGGATAAAATCCAGTGTGCTGTAACTGAGAGAGGAGTGAGAGAAATGTGAGAGAAACAACCCTGCAGGCACCAAGGTGAGTGAAGGAGGAGGAGGAGAGAGAGCCTTGGTGGGCACCTGGCAGCCAAAAGCCAACCCCTCACCCCCGACAGTCACAGTTCAGCACAGCAAAAATGCTCCTTTTGGTCTGAAGGTTCTTTGCAGCAACTTTTTAGCAGAGCTTCCAGATGGGCCATCAAAGGTGATGCTCAACTGGGTCTGAAACCTGTGTGATCCTTGTCAGCCTTGGATCCAGTAGAATGATGGAAGAATTTTGGTAGGAAGGGACCTTTAGAGGTCATCTAGTCCAACCCTCTGCAATGAGCAAGGACATCTTCAACTAGGTCAGGTTGCTCAGAGCCCTGTCGAACCTGACACTGAATGTTTCCAGGGACAAGGCATCAGCTCTCTGAGCAAGCTGTGCCAGTGTTTCACCACCCTCATTGTAAAAAATTCTTGTTTATATTGAGTTCAAATATTTCCTCTTTTAGTTTAAAACCATTACCTCTTCTCTTATCACAACTATCTCTAGGCCCTACAAAATTTTGTCCCCATCTTTCTTATACGCCTCTGTGGTGGTGAATCCTCCCCCCATTCTCCTCAGGCCTGCTCGATGATCTCAGGAGTTCCTGACAAGCCTTGACCAAACCAGCTGAGCAATGAAGAGCCCCTTGACTGCACCAGGTGTGTGGTGAAGTGTCCCTTGACTGTACCAGGTGGTTCTGTATGATAAAGGTGGGAACAATCCAGAGTGTAAGAGTTGAGGAACACAGGATAATAAGTCATCCCCTGAAACCCTTAGAACGTTCAGCAAAGCCTTTGACACAGTCTCCCACAGCATACTCCTGAAAAAGCTGGCAGCCCACGGCTTGGACAGGGGCACTCTGTGCTGGGTTAGGAACTGGCTGGAGGGCCGGGCCCAGAAAGTGGTGGGGAACGGTGCTGCATCCAGTTGGCAGCCAGTCACTAGTGGTGTCCCCCAGGGATCAGTGTTGGGCCCAGTTCTGTTTAATATCAAGGTTAGAGAGCGCGTTGGCAAAGAGTTATAAATTGCACGGATGGTACATTAGCAATAGAGTGGTTGAATTTAGATACTGTTCTTATACAGTGCCAGAGGGCATAATGAGATCTGTATGTGAAATAAGACGAAAGGAATAAAGGTGGTTCTCCTTTGTTAGTGTCCAGATTGTGGAGATTGCTACCCTGTGTTAGTGAGTATAATTTGTAGAGAGTGTGGATATTTTAGGACAGTGGAACACCCTAGAAAGGAACTTTTATTTTGTTACAAATGTCAAGCAGAAAATTCCTGCAAGACAACAAATTAATAGAACAGGAAGTACTAAAACAGCTGATGGAACTGGTTCAAAAACTCCCTGCTTTAGGGACTAATTGAGCCTGTAGATAATTGAAAACTGGTGCTATGTGGTGTGTGTAGTGTGTGCTAGAAGTGTGTGACTGAGATGTGGAAGTAAGCACAAAGCAAGTGGGAGCCTGAATTTGTGTCTCTGTTGTCCTGTGAAGGACACGGCCAGAGGCAGGCAAAGCAAAAACTGAAAATTAGATGAAGTAAATTATGCCGATATATTCTTTTCTTTGAAGGAACATCCAGAGTGGCAGAGAGTGTGTGGCATTAATCTGGCCTCGCAAGATCCATCTGTTCTAACTTTAGAATGAGACAATCAAAGAGAGGGAATAAGAAAACATAAACAATGTTGTTCAGCATGTTCTATAGGACAGAGGTATTTAAAATATAAGAACAGTGAACCAGAAAGTAGAATTGATGATTATGCAAGCTCCTTTGGAGAAAGGGCAAATGACCCCACGGAAGATGAGGCTTCCGTCCCCCCTCAGGGTTGGTAAAGGATGAGGACAATAAATTGTCCCCATCCTCAGGACAGCAAGAGAAGGACAGAGAAAGGGGAAGAAGAAAAACTTCCCTTTCCCCGTCCTTATCTCCCCTGAGCAGGTGAATGTGCAGCAAGATGAGAACAAGACCTGCCGATCTATAATGCTTAAAGTTAATTTCTCTATAGGAGATCTGGAAAATTAGAAAAATAGTGCTCATAAATATAGAGATGACCCGGTTGGGGTAGCAAAGAAGTTTAAAGCATATATTAAAGCTTTAAATCTGGACTGGGAAAATATTGATTTGATGCTAGATGCTTTTGACTAAAACTGAAAAGGAATTAGTATTAAAGGCAGCCAGGGCACATGCCCAAACTATGTTAAAGCCTCATAAGAATGACCATTACCAACTTCTCCAGAAGTACCGGGGGGTTTGCACTCCAGAGACTCCCGGGTTATAATGAAACTGGGGAAAGACAAACATAAAATAGAGTTTTTGGTGGACACTAGTGCAACATGTTCTGTGTTAAATCAGGAACTAAATGTTATAGGTAATGTATCTTTGAATGTTATATAAACCACTGGCCAAAATCAGAAGATATCGTTTATGAAACCTTTAAGTTTCAAATAAAGTAAGACCTTAAGTATGCACAAGTTTCTTTATATGCCTCATGCACTTAAATCACTTTTAAGATGGGATTTATTAGAAAAATTGAAGGCAGAAATTAAATTTAAAAAGGAGGAGATGCAAATTAAAGTAAGAGAAAATGAACTAATCGAAGTCTTGCTTTAATTCAGCCACACATATCGGAAAAAGTGCCGTCATCAAGCCTTAATCAAGTTTTACCCTGGGATTTGGGCCGACAGGACCCCAGAAAGAGCTAAAACTGCACAAAACAGTACAAGTAAGGCTAAAACCCAGAACACAGCCAGTAAGAATCAAACAATATCCTCTATCTCCACCTAGTGGTAACAAACCCATGTATACTTTTGACTAAACTAAAATAAATATGTTTCTGTTCTAGACTTAAAAGATGCCTTTTTCTGCCTGCCTTTGGACCCTAAAAGTCAAAAATTGTTTGCCTTTGAGTGGGAAAATCCAGACACAAGTCGGCGATCCCAGCTCACCTGGGCCATATTATCTCAAAGATTTAAAAATAACCCCACAATCTTCGGAAATCAACTTGCAAAAGATCTTGAAGAATGGACTGCACCGTCAGACAGCGGAGTCCTCCTGCAGTACATGGACAAGTTTTTTAATTGCCACCAGGACCCAGGACAAATGTGAAAAGTGGACTGTAAGCTTATTAAACTTTCTAGGACTGAAAGGGTACAAGGTATGCAATAAAAAAAAAAATAAAGCCCAGATTTTCAAAAAAAGAAGTCATTTACCTAGAATATGAAATCTCAGGAGGACAACGTCGACTGGGACCCGATAGGGAAGAAACCATCTGTAAAATACCTTTGCCCCAGACTCCAAAAGAACTTCGAATATTTTTAGGAATGACTAGCTGCTGTAGGCTTTGGATCTACAAATATGGATTAATAACCAAACCCCTATACCAGATTCTACAAGATGGGATTAAACAATTAGTATAGACTGAGGAAACTAGGAAAGCTTTCCATCAATTAAAAAAGGAACTGATGCGAGCACCTGCACTAAACCTCCTAGATGTGATTAAACCTTTCTGGTTTTTCTCACACAAAAGGCAAGGGATTGCATTGGGAGGCCTAGCTCAGAAGGTAGGACCATATCAACGAGCAGTGGCATACTTCTCTAAGCAATTAGATGAATTAAGAAAAGGAAACATACAAGAAGCACGAAAGTTCACAATGGGACAGAAAATGACTGTTCTAGTGTCACATGTGGTTTCAGCAGTGCTAGAACAGAAAGAGTCACTGGCTCTCGCCCTCCAGATTTAACATCATCAATCCAGACACCTTGTTGTCCAGTTCAACAACTACAGGGAAACCAGTGCATCACTGTTGCATCAAAACAATTGAAGCAACATATTCCAGATGGGCCAGCAAAAGTGATGCTCAGCTGGGTCTGAAACCTGTGTGATCCTTGTCAGCCTTGGATCCAGTATTGTGACACTGCAGGGCCTCATGGAACAGGTTGCTCAGAATCCCATCCAACATGACCATGAATGTTTCCAGGGATGAGGCACTGAAACCCAGGAAGAGTTCTGAGATGCTGGAATTCTGTTCTGAGGGGATGTTACAGACCCTCGCTCTGAGGAACGCAACATCAATGTTAAGGGACAAGTGGTACCCTGTTCCGAGAGCTCTGCCTACATACGTTCTGTACTAATAAAAAGATAACAGAAAGGACAACTTAGTAGTCATGAATTAGATAGAATGGACATCCAGGGAGATAAGCAAGCTGAATCAGGGGGGTTTTCACAAGCTCCCAGCACGTAGTCAGGAAAAGTTGAAAAGTTCATGACAAAGAGGACCCTCATGAGATTGAAGGACCGGAACGACCACCAGAGGACTCCCTAAAAGGACAGCTCCATCTCAAGTTCCGCCTAGACTCCACCTATTATGAATATGATAATTAGATTGTGAAATGAAATGAATATGCATGTATAGATGTTGTAATCACTCATGAAAACTGTATAAATTACCTGGCTTTTCACTGAGAATTTCAGAGCTAGTTTGTCCAGCGCGAGCTGGCTAGCCTCCCCAACGTTGCTCAAAATAAATACCTTTGCTACTTAAAGACTCAAAACTGTCTCTGAGCAGTTGTATTTCTGCCAATTTTGGCACCATTCCTGGCGAGCCACGCAGGAGGGATAAATTCTCTGCCGGTGCTGGAATCCCGGGGGCCTGAGGACACTCGTAGGGGCCCCCCGACTGGATCTTCTGTCAAGTGAGTCTCCCCTGCCCCTCGGTTTCACACACAGGTGGACAAGGACCTCCTGCTTAATATAAAGGTATTTATATCTTTTCTTTGGTTTAATATTGGTTGAACTTACCCGTAAGACAAGACAGGACGCTGTCCTCACAGGGCTAATTGGAAGGGATGCCTTCCAAAAGGGGAAACAACCCCTATCTGGTATATCCCAGATTTGGTTTGCATTGTATTGTGTTTGGCCAAATATTGTTCTTGAAGATTTGGGAAGCTGACAGTCCTTAAGCTCCCTATACTGGGAGCTAGGACCCTGAGCTTTCTTTCGGTTTTCTTCTCTTTAAGGAATTTCTGGAATGCAAAACAACTAAAGATAATGCCTGGTGTGTTTTCTTTGTGTCGCTTTACATGCTGTTTTATTCTATGCTAAAAGTTAAGGCTTGTTTCCTATACAAGTAATTGAAGCCTTATCGAACTGCCTGAAACTTAAAATTAGGATTTGTCCGTTCTGTAATTGTTCATTATATGTAAGAACCCTATGCAATCATTATAACAGATATATTTTAGGTTAAATCAAGCTCTGAATTTATATCGTATTAGGTGGTGGTAACCAAAGCTTGGAAGAAACCAAGGGGGCGAGATATTATTGTCAAACAACTAATCGGTACGTAATTTTAAAGATTCACTCAAATCCGCTGTAAAACTTGTTTTAGTCTGTGTATTTCGTAGTCTACAACAACATCTTGTGACTTTATGTGGTAATGCAACCTGACCACACAGATCTATGAAATAGAAAATTTTCCATGAAGTGGTGGAATAAATTCAGAAACACTTTAAGGCGGTGGAACAGATTAAGGAAAGTTCTAAGTCTTGAACTAGAGTTCAATTCTATAGAGGAAACCACTCAATTAGACGAGGAAGACATTGGTGGAAGCTTAGCTTGGCTAGATCTCGAGCGGAGAGCCCAACAACAAGAATTGCTTTGTGTAATACTGTGTCATTTGTGTGGGATTGCAACACAATTAGTCGAGAGAAGGAACGAATTAGGGTACGACCCTCTAGTAATTCAGAATATTTGCGATTGGGAACCGGTTTGGGAACACGATCCCTGGGTCAGCTGGCACATTACTGATGCTCGGATAGTTGGATGATCTGGTGAGGGTCTCTCATTGGGGGATTAATACTTGTCAGTAATAACCAATACATAGTAAATAGATACACTCTTAACAATGGGGAGCAGAGTGAGTAAAGAAACAAATATCAAGACGCCTCTGGGGTGCATTCTGAAACATTGGAAAGAATTAGGCAGAATCCCAGGAGGAAATTTAGGTAAAAGAACACTTTTAAAATACTGCCAGAGTTTATGGCCACTGTATACATTAGATGATGGTGAAAAGTGGCCATGAGAGGGGAGCCTTAATTATAACACAATATTACAGCTCATGCTGTTCCTCCACAGAGAACAGAAGTGGGACAAGGTGACGTATGCAGAGATGTTTTTCACCTTGAGAAATAAACCTGAGTGGCAGAAAAGCTGCGGGATAAATATCCCACCCCAAGATCCTTTTGTCTTAGCATTAGAAAATGATCAGAAAAAGCATAAACCAAAAAAAAAATGTTGTTGTGACGCTTTCAGCATAGGACAGCAGTGTCTCAGATTAGGAAGAAGAAATAGTGATGAGGAGAGTATTTTGGATTTTCAAGAATTACAACTAGCACCCTTTAGAAGAACAGAACAAGCTAGGCAAGGACCAGGCAGCCCACAGGAATCCAGATTAGAAGCAGACAACTTGGAAAGTATAGCAGAAAGTGTAGAAGATCCAGAGGAAGGGGTGAGTAGTACACACCGCGGTCGAGCTGCAGGACTGTAGTGGTTTGAACCAGGTTTTCCCCCTGAAGCTAAGAAAGTGGTAACCCCCGGGGGATGGTGACCCTTGGGGTTTGACCCAATCAGTGCTCCTGCAAAATATAAACATATCTCTAGACCAGAAAAGAAGAAGTTGTTCTTGTTGTTGGAAGAAGTAGTAGCCATGTTCTGAGGCCACGAGGAAGGGGCTCGGAGCCCCTTGGGGCTCCGCCCCCCCCCCAGCCCCTTGGCTGGGGTCATAGAAACTCGGAAACAGTGTTAGACTGGACTGAGGTCTGTGACTTGAGAAGCTGAAGGAGTTTTCTCCACCGTGAGTGGGCAGATGGAGAAGCAGCAGAGCAACAGTGGACAGAGAAAAGCGGTGGCACAGAGCCAAGAGATAAGAACCGAAGAAGCAGCAAACAAGTATGCAGCAACACAGAGAGAACTCCTGCAAGGAAAGAGAGAAAAGAGCCAGCAGCAGAGAGCAGGACAAGAGAACCAAGCCACTGCAGAGAGAGAGTTTCGGGGGTAAGAACTCAACAACCAAAACTCCCCAAACTCCCTGGAGACTCCTCCGAGAGAGAGGAGGATGATTGGACTCACTTGAAAGAGTCTTGGAGTGCAGTATGCACTGCAGAGAGGAGCTAAGAAGCTCAGGCCTCCTGAGAGCTAAGCCAGGACGGCCAAAGGAATGTGTGTGTGTGGGGTGACCTTCGCCCCCCCACTGCTGCTAAGCTTCAGAGAAGCTAGCAGCCATCTTGAGGCAGAGCACAGAAGCTCTGACAAGGGGCTTGGATCCCCCTGAAGATACCAGACCATCACGAAGGCTTCTGCACTTTGTTGATATGACCGTGGTGGAGCAACCTTTGTCTGGGGTAACGCAGCCCACGGAAAGACCCTTCGTTTGCGTCAGAGGGCCAAGGGGCTTGGAGACCCCCTCGTGTGCATTGGCAAGGATCCAGCTGCAACTGCTTCATGAAAGATACAGAGAACCTACTGCCCCTAGTGAACTGCTGCTCAGAGACTGGAAGGGGTCTTTTCTTCTTCTTCCCTCCTGGACTTTTATTTGGAGGGAGAAGAGATTTGGTCCATTGTAAATATTATATGTCATGGTAAAGATAGAGTTAAGATTGTATGTAATGTATTATACTATTTATTTATGTGTACAGTCACTGTAATATAATTCCCTTCCCCTCATATTGAGTCTTGTGTTTTTGTCTGGAAAAACCCATCTCACACTGGGTTGAGATGTGGGAGGGGGGCTAAGAATCAGGAATTGGATTTTGAGGCTGTTCAAACCATGACAAGGACAAAAGGCCAAAAATAAAACTGGGGTCAGAACAGGATCCAAAACAGAGGAAAGCCACACGGTGGCACCATTGCGCCAGGTAATAACGCCGACAGGCAAACAGACTAGAGTAAAAGCCCCCTTTTCTGCAAGTGACTTAAGTAGTTGGAGAGAAGAGGTCAAAAAAATTAGAGAAGATCCTGAGAAAGTGACTAAGAGGTTTGAATTGATTGTGAAAAACCAAGATATAGACTGGGCAGACATAGATCTGATGTTATCAGAACTGACAGAAACAGAGAAAGAACTTGTAATCAACACAGCTAGGCAAAACATAGAAGCGCAGATTGCTACAAATGTTTTAAGAAGGAACATAGATGACATTTTTCCAATACAAAACCCCAATTGGGACCCAAATAACCCAGCACACTATAAAATGCTAGAACAATATAGAAATTTAATCCTGGTGGGATTAAGAAATGCCATACCTAAAGCAGTAAATTGGGCAGCTTTGTATGAAGTGAGGCAGGGACGAGACAAAACCCCCACAGCATTTTTAGACAGACTTAGAGGTGCTATGCGAAAATACACTACCTTAGACCTGGCATCAAAAGAAGGTAAATTACAACTAGTAGGGTTACTAATGGGACAAAGTAATCCTGATATTAGAAAAAGGTTGCAAAAGATAGCTCATCCTGCCAATAAAGACTTAGAGGTGTTAATGAATGAAGCTTGGAAAGCATATAACAACAGAGAGAAAAAGGAAGATAGAAAGTTAGTGAGAGTAATAGCAGCTGCTATGACCCAAAATCCGAATTCCTCAGGACCAGACATAAGGGGGCGAGGCAGAGGCCAGATTACAAAGGGAAGAGGAGGTTTCCCCTCCCAACAACCAAGAATAGGACAGAATCAGTGTTCCTATTGCCTGCAAATGGGCCATTGGAAACGAGACTGCCCCATGTTGGCAAATAAGAACTCAGAAGGGGCTGTCATCACGCATCAGAATGGAGAATGAGGGGGACCGATGGACTTACCCCTGGCAGATCCATTGGTCAGAGTTGGGCTAGGGGAAAATGAAAAGAAATTAGATTTCCTAATTGACACTGGCGCTACATCTTCAGTTTTAAATCAAGAACTAGTACCTAAAAGTGGTGAATTTATTCAAGTCATTGGAGCAACAGGCCAAGCAGAAAGAGCTTTCTTTCTAAAACCCCTCAAGTACAAAATTGGAAAACAAATGGGAGTATGTCAATTTTTATATCTACCTAATTCCCCAAAGCCTTTATTGGGGAAAGATTTATTGGAAAACCTGGGAGCCGTGATTAAATTTGACAAAGGTAAATTTGAATTTCAGGTAAACAAAGAACAACTAATAGCAGCCCTGAGTTTGGCCATGAGCTGCATAGAACCAGAGCAAAGCAATCAAAACATCAGTCAAATTTTAGATCAGGTATATCCCTTAGTGTGGGCTACCAATGTACCTGGTAGATCAAAAGAGGCAACCCCCATTCAAGTAGAACTACTGCCAGGAGCAAAACCAGTAGTCAAGAAACAATACCCATTGAGACTAGAAGACAGAAAAGGGATTGAACTTATAATTGAAAATTTCCTGAAACTAGGACTCCTAATAGAATGTGAATCAGATTATAACACCCCAATTCTCCCAGTTAAGAAACCAAATGGAACCTACAGGCTTGTTCAAGATTTAAGAGCTGTAAATGAGATAACAAAGACAATTTACCCCATAGTGGCCAATCCCTATACACTCCTGACAAAATTAAAAGACAATTTGATTTGGTTTACAGTATTAGTTTTAAAAAATGCATTTTTCTCTCTCCCATTGGCCCCAGAAAGCCAAAAGATATTTGCATTCGAATGGGAATCAGTCAGTAGTGGGAGAAGGACACAAATAACTTGGACCGTGTTACCCCAGGGGTTCAAAAACTCACCAACTTTGGTAATCAATTGGCCAAAGAATTAGGACAATGGAAACAGCCACCGGGAGATGGCATTCTTCTACAATATGTAGATGACTTATTAATAGCAACAGAAACAGAAGAAGAATTTGTACAATGGACAATTTCTCTTTTAAACTTCTTCGGCCTAAATGGCTATCGAGTCTCCCAACAGAAAGCACAGCTAGTGCAAGAAAAGGTGGTGTACCTGGGATATGAAGTCTCTGGAGGACAGTGATCCCTAGGAATAGCAAGGAAAGAAGCCATGTGCCAGACACCCAGACCAGAAACGGTGAGAGACCTACGAACCTTTCTAGGAATGACAGGTTGGTGTCGTTTATGGATATATCAGTATGGAGTACTTGCGAAACCTTTGTACGAGCTGCTGAAAGTAACCAAAAATAACATAATTTGGACCCCCGAAACAGCTTTAAAGGATTAAAACAAGAACTCATGAGGGTTCCAGCATTAGGTTTGCCTGACATAACCAAGCCCTTTTGGCTATTCTCGCATGAACGTCAAGGAATGGCTTTAGGGGTCCTGGCTCAGCAGCTGGGGCCATACAAGAGAGCAGTAGCCTGCTTCTCCAAACAGCTGGATGAGGTGAGCAAAGGATGGTCCACCTGCCTGAGGGCAGTAGCCGCAGTGGTTGTAAATATAGAAGAAGCCAGAAAACTTACAATGGGGCAGAAAATGACTGTGTTAGTGTCCCATACTGTATCAGCAGTACTGGAACAGAAGGGTAACCATTGGTTATCACCTTCCTGGTTCCTGAAATACCAGGCAGTCCTGGTTGAATCAGATGATGTGACCATTCAAGTGACTAACATTGTCAATCCAGCCTCATTCCTAGAAGGAAGGATGTCAGCCGAACTGCTTGAGCATGTCTGCCTAGAGACCATTGAAGCAGTGTACTCCAGCCGCTCGGACCTTAAAGAAGAACCGCTTCAAGATGCAGATGATTGGTTTTCAGATGGCAGCAGCTTCGTGAAACAAGGTGTAAGAATGGCTGGCTACACAGTTACTACAACAGAAGAGGTGATTGAATCAAATCCACTACCTGCAGGAACGTCAGCCCAGAAAGCGGAACTGATAGCTCTCACCCAAGCTCTTGAACTGGCAAGAGGAAGATGAATAAACGTCTGGACAGATTCCAAGTATGCCTTCTCTGTTGTACACGCCCATGGAGCGATCTGGAAAGAACGAGGACTATTGACTGCCCAAGGAAATCTGTAAAACGTGCAGAAGAGATCCTTCAATTGCTAGAAGCTGTCCAACTCCCAGCACAGGTGGCTATAATGCATTGTAAAGGACACCTGAAGGGTAACACGGTTCCAGAAATAGGTAACAGGAAAGCTGATGCAGAAGCTAAATTGGTTGCTGCAAGAAGCAGAGAATTAGCGGTAGCAGCTTTAGTACCAGAGAAATTAGACACAAATTTTCAACCAGAATACCAAGAGACAGACCACGAGTGGATACACAAAAATGGAGGTAAGCTATTGGACAATGGGTGGGGTCAGTTGAAAACAGGACAGTTAGTGTTACCAGGAAAGATGATATGGCAATTCGTAAGAGCGGAACATGACAAAACTCATTGGGGCCTAGATCTGCTTTATCAACACTTAAAGGCTAGAGTAGCAGGACCAAAACTATTCACTGCAATAAAACAGGTTACATCCCGATGTGAGTGTTGCCTGAAAAATAACCCAAATACTGGGACTAAAGTACAACAAGGGGTAATAAACAAAGGAAAATTCCCAGGTGAGGTTTGGCAAATTGATTTCTCTGAATTACCAAGAAAAGGGGTGTACAAATACCTCCTAGTTTTGACAGAACATTTGTTTTCTTCTACGTTGATGACCCCCTATGACACTAGAATGATTGTTAGCACGTTGCTATCTCCCCACCAGCAGTTACAATTCTATCAGAAGTGGCATACAGCTGCTGCAACTCCTAGGCAACAGGGGAATCCTCTCTTTGGGGTAACAACTCAAATGCTTATGGGATCGGGTCCTTTTGCACAAGCAGACTGGCAAGTACAATTCATCAATGAAGTATTGCAGCTCAGTCAGGAGCTGGCACAAAAAGCAATACAGGCAGTGCATGATGATAGAACAGCCCCGTCTTTTACTACGGTATGGCAGGGGCCAACAGAGTCATTTGGGAAGTTTATTGATTGGTTGCATCATGCTATTAATACACATCCCGACCTAGATGAGAACATAAATGTCAAGTTTTTAGACATGTTAGCCTATGACAATGCCAATGAAAAACTAAACGAGCTTTGAGTGTCCTGCCTCAAGGTTCTACAGCGGCTCAGTTATTAGAAACCACAGACAGAATAATTCAACAGGAGAAGACTGCTTATGTGGCTACAGCTGTCGGAGCGGCAATGAAGCCACTGATGCAAAAAGGAAATAAGCCAGGCAAAGGGAAGATAGAGAAAAAAATGTTATAACTGTGGGCAAAAGGGGCATTTTAAAGCTCAGTGTCCTGCAGGTCAACAGGGTGGGCCTCAAGGAGCTGTTGTTTCAAAATGGTGTGAAATGTGTCAGAAAGATAACCATAACACGCATGAGCGTAGGTGAAAGGGAAACGGGAGGCTGAGCACCCCGATCCCTCGCATGATGACAGCAAGTCAGGGTGCCTGGACAGCTGCCACGCTGCCACCACCAGCAGCGCCGGAGTGGACTTGGCAACAGCAGTAGATGTTACTCTTGAGACACAAGAGGAAGTGATAGTAGATGTGGACAGAGCAGGATTGTGTGAGCAACTTATCCTGCATTTCTGTAGGCCTTGCCTTGACATGACCGGGCACAGACAGTGAAAAAGTGCACAGTCATCATGGCTTCAGGTTCTGAGGCTGAAACAAAGAGGAATCTGTGCCAAAATTAAGGAGGAGTCCCAAGAGGTAAACAATGTCTTCACCTCACGTGGACACCTGCAATAATCCAATTAGAAATGTGTTAGTAGGGCATGTTTAGACCGTGGACACTATCATGTAACCAATAATGTAAAAGTGATCACGCACCGGGGTGTAGAAAAGGTACTTAAAGGGCATCTTTATGTAAATAAAGCAGACATTTTGCAGATCAAATTGGTCATGTGCATTCTGTCTCTGAACCCCTCCGTCGACAAGTAGATTCGGTCTTAAGGGGACCCTTAGACCGAGGTCTAAGTGCCTTATTAATAGGAAGATCTTCCGTGTCTCGACAAGGTATTTTTGTTGTTCCAGGATTGATTGATGCTGATTATTTGGGTGTTATCAAAATTGTGGTATATACCCTGACACCACCAATTACCATTCCAGCCAAAAGCAAAATTACCCAGCTCATCCCCTTTCATTCCTAGGTCCCGCGTGTAACAGAAAAGGACTGTGGAGAAAGGAGTTTCAGTTCTACTGGAGCCCCGGAAGTGTTATTGGCCATAGATATTAAAAGAGGAAAGCCAGAAGAAACAGTGGTAGTACAGCATCCTAGCAGATAGTCCATCCAGCTGACAATGCTTCTGGACACAGGTGCTGATGTCTCAATTATTCCTCATCATAAGTGGCCACCAGCATGGCCTTTGACACCAGCCCCCATGGGTGTGGTGGGGGTGGGTGGGGTGCAACAGACATGGATCAGTCGTGACATCATAACCTTTTGCTTTAAGGATGGCAAGTCGGTAGGAACTAGGCCATATGTTCTTGCATTACCTGTTGCATTACTCAGATGGGACGTGTTGGGTCAGCTAGGAGCAAGGCTAGTGACAGACCCTTTTTAGGGGCAGTCACTGAGAGGCAACCAACCCTGAAACTGAGATGGAAGACAGACACCCCCGTCTGGGTAAATCAGTGGCTGCTGGCTGCAGATTGTTCAGTTGTTAGTCCAAGAGCAACTTGATGCAGGGCATATTGTACCATCCACTAGTCCCTGGAATGCCCCAATTTTTACCATTCCCAAAAAGTCTGGAAAGTGGCATCTTTTGCATGATCTCCGTGCAATTAATGAGGTCATGGAAGACATGAGAGCATTACAACCAGGACTCCCATCCCCTGTCATGATTCCACAAGATTGGGACATCATAATTATTGACTTGAAAGATTGCTTTTTTACGATCTTTTTGCATCCTCAGGATGCAGAGAGGTTTGCTTTTACTGTGCCTTCCACCAATAAGGCCGAACCTGCCAAATGTTATCACTGGGTGACCTTGCCCCAAGGCATGAAAAATTCCCCCACGTTGTGTCAGATGTACGTTGCATGGGCATTGCAACCTTTCAGAAAGGAACATCCCCATTTGCTAGTGTATCACTATGTAGATGATATCCTGATTGCAGGAAAACAATTGGAAGTAAATCTGATCGTAGCTAAGTTACAGGTACAGCTGGAGAAGCGAGGATTAAAAATTGCCCCAGAAAAGGTACAAAAAAGTGATCCATGGAAGTATCTGGAATGGATCATAACCCAAGGAACAGTACGCCCACAGAAAATTAATGTAAACACACAATTATCAACCTTAGCAGATGTACAGCAACTAATGGGAGATATTCAGTGGGTTAGACCTGTGTGTGGAATCACCAACGACGACATACATCCTCTTATGCCACCACTGGGAACATCTACTAATGCAGATGAGCACAAGGAACTCACTGCACTGCAAAAGAAGGCTTTACAAGAAGTAATAGATAAAATAACTGCAGGATATAGCAATCGCATAATAGCAGAGCGTGCAGTGACTGTGATGGTTATTAACTCAGGAGGGGAAAGACAGCACCCCCTTGGGTTAATTTGTCAGTTAGCAGGTAATAAAAAACTGAATATCTTGGAATGGTTTTTTTTGCCATATCAGTCAGCAAAGACAGTTGTAACTAAGCCAGAATTGTTGGCTCAATTGATCATAAAAGGTCGAAGGAGAACTATTGACCTTACAGGGAAAGAGCCACAGGCCATTATTGTTCCAGTAGCTCAGGAATATTTGACGTGGTTACAAGAATGCTCTCATGCATTTCAAATAACCATGGCAGATTTTCTGGGAAAAATCAGTACTCATTACCCTGCGGCCAAGCTGCTGCCGTTGTTGCGGCATCAGAAAATTGAGCAACGAGTTATGAGATCTGAGATACCAGTTAAGGGTGACACAGTGTTCACTGATGTTGGAAAGAAATCAAGGCGAGCGAGTCAGCTGCTCCCCCGAGGTTTCAGGGGACTCTTTACAAACCTTAGAGCTCAGGGCTGTTGTGTGGGTTTTTCAGTGATGGCAGGATGCTCCAGTAAATATTGTGTCTGATTCCCTGTATGTGGTCGGAACAGTAATGAGAATTGAGGGAGCAATGGCCAAAACAGTGAAAAACGACAGGTTGCATTCCTTACTGTTACAGCTGTTACATCTTGTTAATCAACGAACTTACCCCTATTTCATAACCCACATTCGCAGTCATCAGAAATGTGGAGGGTTAGCCATTAGCAATAATAAGGCAGACCAGTTGGTGGCTCCAGCCTGGGCTGGGCCTCCAGCTAACTTATTTCACAAGCAGTATTATCGCATGAATTTTTGCATCAATCAGCAAAGATGTTAGTTAGGCAGTTTGGATTAACCTTTACAGATGCCCAGGGTATTGTTCAGTCATGTCCATCTTGTCAAAAGGCTGGAGGAAGCATTGGGCTTGGGGTCAACCCTCGTGGCTTGCAGGCCCTACAACTGTGGCAAATGGATGTTACACATGTAGCAGAATTTGAGCGATTGGCCATGTGGGCAACTGCTCAAATGGGCGAATCAAGCAAGCACATCATCAAGCATATGCACGCCTGCATTGCAGCATTAGGGGTACCAAAACAGCTGAAGACAAATAATGGCCCAGGTTACGTGTCACAACGTTTTCAGCGGTTTTGTCATAACTGGGGAATTGTGCATGTTACTGGCATCCCACACTGTCCTACCAGTCAGGCGATCGTTGAACGTGCGCATGGTATGTTAAAGTCGCTTTTGCTAAAACAGAAAGGGGGAGAGGAGTTGGAAAGTCCTCATGATAGATTAGCAAAAGCCTTGTATGTTTTAAATGTTTTGCGGCTTACAGGCAATCGGCAGGAACCCCCCATTGTAATACACAGTAGCTCACGTAAAACAGGTAGGGAAGAGTGTTTAGACAAGATATTGGTGCAGTATCACGATTTGGTAACAGGAGAATGGAAAGGTCCTGCAGAGGTAAAAATGACTGACCGAGGGTATGTTTGTGTCCTTACAGATACTGGGATATGCTGGATACCTGCTCAATGGGTCAAGCCCTGTAAAGAAGGTGCATCGGGACCTTCTTAGCCTGGATGGCCCTGTGGGCTTCGGGTAAAGGTAGTGTGCTGAACATCAACCCAAGACAAAACATGTGGGTAACTTGGGCACACGAAACAGGACAGTCATCTTTTTGTTTATCGGAAACCACTCCAGGAGACCCTTTTCGCACCTGTCTTATAGGTTTTCCTACATTGCCTTTACAAGAATATAAGGGATGGGGACCCAACATCTCAGAACTGCAGTCATTGTGGACGGAAGTAAACGCCACCTCTTGTAACCACTCAGTTTGGCCCAGTATGAAAGGGTCCCAGATATAAAAGATAATAATTAAAAAGCTCAATGTGAGTAGCTCCATTCCCTTGCAGGAGTTAGAATTGTTAGGGTCAGTAGTCCCCTTTACGCTAACTAATGTAACCTCTCTGTGTCCAATCATGAGACCAGTGTGGCAACCAATAAATGGGACGGGAGGAGACCCTTTCTTCGAATGGCTTAGTCACCAGGGGGAAACAGGATTGTTTGATGGGTATCAAAATGTTACAGGTCACCCGGGATATTGGGAACAGGTCAAAACAGGATACACAAGTTTTGAAGAGTCAGGCGGCAAGCTGCTGCCACCGGGGAATTTTTTAATATGTGGAGACCGTGCATGGAATGGTATTCCTCGGCGACCAGTTGGGGGTCCATATTACTTGGGCAAATTAACAATGTTTGTCTCCTCAATGCGCGATCTCCTTTCCTGGAAAATGAATAAAACAAGGACCAAGAGAGGACTTAGATTTACTAAGGATTGTAACGATAAATTTGACTTTATCTCACCCTCAGCTTTTTCAGCTCTTGCGTTCTTTCTGCCAGGAGGAGCTGCAGCGGGTAACTATGCTCGGATGAAGAAATTTGCATGCTGGAGTTTAAAGCAGGCCAACAGCACCTCTAGAATTTTATCAGAATTGTTAGTGGATGTAGATAGTATACAGCATGCTCTGTTACAAAATAGGGCTGCTATTGATTTTTTGTTATTTAGCACAAGGGCACGGGTGTCAAGAATTCAAAGGGATGTGTTGTATGAATCTATCTGACCACTCAGAAAGCATCTCTAAACAGCTTCGAGATATGAAGGAGCGCTTATCTCACATTACCTATGATGAGGACAAATTGTCCAATTGGCTAAGCAAGTTTGGCATCACTGGTTGGGTGAAAGAATTAGTAGTTCAGGGGTTGACACTTTTGGTAGCTATAATTTGATGTGTAGCAATTGCTAGTTGTGCTTTACAATGTATAATGAAAATGATCCACGAGGCTTTCAATCAAGTATGGATTGCTCAAAAACAGAAGGGGGGGATTTGTAGAGTATTTGCAGGAAAATGGACACATCATGAACAATCCATACTCCCAGTTCTAAGGAGCACTAGGCCTCGACATAACTTTGGAGGTTGTTAAAAGAATAGTTTATAGTTGCAAACTGTGTGAAACTCTGTGTGTTTATAATTGTTAGCTATGTGAAAACTGTATGTTTACAGTTGTAAGTTATGAGAAAACTGTGTTTATAGTTGAAAGTTGTGGGAAACTGGAGATAAAAGGAAAAATGGAAAGCCCCGGGAAAGTCCCTAAAGGCAGATCAATAGGAGGGACTTTGGGCGGCACGAATGACATCAGGACGCGTGGACAGAGCATCGGGACCAATGAGCTAAAGGCATGAAACGCGTGCACAGACTGAGCTATTGATATGGTTTGAAGCTGGCTCCCTGCCAAGTCTCCAAACCTTACCACCAGAAGTCCCCCCCCCAACAAAAAAAAACCTCAGGGAGAAGAGGGAGAAAAACTAAGAAAAACCCGAAAACGAGAGAGAGACAACCAAAGTGATATATATAAATATATTTACACTTATATACAATTTCACAAGGGAAAGGGGAAGGGGAAAAGGAAAAAAACTAAAATTATATATATATATATATATATATCCCAATCAGTAGCCCGAGATCTAGTAACTAAAGAACAAAAGAGTTAGCAAAGAAGATATCTCACTACTCTCCTGGGACAACCGAGAGTCGCTCCGGAACGATCGCCGGCAACCTCTGTCTCCCAAGGTCGGCAAGGCCTAACCAGGCCTCGCTCCCCAACACGGCAGACTCAACAGCAGGGAACCTGCACCTCCAAGCCGCCGGAAGGAAAAAAAAGCGAAGGCCTCTCCTCCTCTCTTCTTATAGTCTGGCTTACGTAAAAATCGTAGGGAATACTGGGTAAATCTGGACCCTTCCTTGGTTACAAACTGGTCACCAAGGAAGGCCTAGCCCAAACCACCACAGCTATCCAATCGCTTTGTTGTAATCATGTACCCGGAAAAAGCTAACTGTATAAAAGCTAACTCATTTAAATAATAAATTGAACATCGTTTGATCATATTGATCGTCTGCGCGTTATTTCCTGAACTCCTGCCGTCCATAGTGTACAACTAAATTGTATTATTGAGCCTAATTTATTTCATTAATTGTCTATCTTTCCAACTTGACCCAGATACTCTATAAATTAGTGAATATTCTCTCTATATATTTAAACAAAACAAAAGATACTGGTACAACTTGTTCATCCAACATGCTTTCTCTGAGATGACAGCACAGCTGATGGCAGGGCCTGTGTGCAGAGGGACAGGGTAAGAGTCCCAGCACAGCAGCACTGCCAGGGAACAGCAGCCCTTGGTCTTTTCAGAGCTGCTCTATTTTTACTTCCACACTCTCTTTCTGAGCCCCCATGTTGGTGTAAGGCCTGAGTGTTCTGGCAGCTTGGTCACAGTCCTGCTGCGTGCCTGTCCTGGGATCACAGGCAGGGACAGACCATGGGACAGAGCTGGGCTCCAGAACAGCAGTGTGTGGCCTTCAAGGGACTTAGGTCTAGTTCAGGTTTTGCTTGTTGGTAGCCATTGGCCATGTAGGTGGTGAATGGTCTGTGACTGTCCTTCCTGGGGCTCTGCAGGTTGTGACAAAGCTGATGGCAGGAGAATGTTTTTATCCACCTACTGGTTTCACCTCTCAGTGATACAGTTTTCTGGGAATCCTTATAATGATCATTGCCATTCGTGGCCAGATCAGTCATTTCACCTGAGACAGTCTGACACAGCATTTTTCGAACACAATCCTCCCCTGTGCTCAATCCTCTCATCTACAGCCTATGGAACAGAAAGGATGGACTTAAAGAGGCACTGAGAAAAATGCTCAGGAGAGCTGTGAGCTGCATGTTGGAGTTGTGTAGAAATAAAACATCACTGTCGCCCTTCTGAACTGTCCCTCAGGACACGGACAGGTGTGTGTTATGTCCTGGGCATTCCTCGGAAGAGTTTTTTTGGTGTCAGTGATATTGAGAAGGCTGGGCAGTCTCACAGTTAGTGTGAGACCTCTCCTAAACGCCTTGAAAAAGCCAGAGCCATCACAGAGGGGACTTGGAAAAGGCAGACATGAAGCCAGTCTGAAAACAGGGCAGGAAGGAGGATTGGGAGAGTTCCAGACTGGTCAAGCTCAGCAGGGAAGGGGATATGGCAAGTCCTACTGCAGCCATCTCCAGGCATTGGAAGGACAAGGTACGGATAACAGAACCAATGTGGGAGGGAAAAGAAGGGGATGTTGTGTGCCCAGACTTTAGCAAGGCCTTTGACATGGTCTCCTGTGGTGTCCTCAGAGCCATATTGGTGACAGCTGGACTGAAGAAGTGGAACATGTGGTGGGTGGGAAGTTGATTGAATGATGACGGTCAAATGTCACCCTGTTTTTCCAATTGACAGGCAATAGAGAGGACACAGACACCAATAGAGGGAATGGTCTTACTTTACTAGCAAAATTAGGGCAACACAAAAACAAGATAATGCATTTAATATGGCAATAAGCTTAGTACACTCACCATTTTGGCAACAAACCAACTAAGCAAGATAATGCATCTAATCATTACTATACAAGCAAAGAATAGTAATTAAAGATATATCACCAGTTACCCCACTAATACATTAACATCATCCCGACTGCTTCATTTGCTGGGGAGCCCCAAGTCACAGCGAAGGGTGGGAGAACCACTCCTGGTAACTGGGAAATCCTACACAGTGCATCCACTCATAGATGAGGTCTCCATCTTCACTGTGAGGGGGTCCTTTTTTTATAGGGCCGAATTGGCAAGTCAGAATGACTTGCATATTTTGTCATGCAAAAACATCTGGTGACAGTCTTCTTGACCACCTGAGACCAGGGCTTGGCCAGAGCCCAGGTCTAGGTTGGGCGAGGTTCCTGGGCAAGGTTCCTAAAGGTCCCTAAAATACCTTGCAGACAATTACAAGAGTGTACCACAATTTCTTAAGCATCCAGTTTAATAGACAAGATTTAGCAAAAGATGTCTCAAATATATGGTTTGACATAATAATGCTTAGCATAAGCAGTTTAGCTAATCTATGTATAAGGTTTATACTTAGCACAAGCAATCTAACTAATCTATGTATACGGTTTGCCTATTTTCCTATATCAAGTAGGCACAGTACAGGATTCATCTGTAAGTCAATTCTGGCCTGTCTCAGGTCTTGGCACTTCACATCTGTGGTACAAAGTGCTCTTGGCAGCCACTTACTGGTGACATCCCTCAGTGACCAGCCCTTGACCACTACTATGGAACATTTATATCATCTCTCTGTACAATTGAATGAAATGAATTTTACACTCCTTTGTGGATGATGCCAAATTGTGGGGAGCCCTTGAGCAACCTCATCTAGTTAAAGCTGCCTGTAAGGAAAGGGTTGGGAGAGAGGACTGCTACCACCAAGCTGCTCTCTCACTTCCCTTTCTCAGCCAAGGCCACATGTAGAACCAAAGGAAAACCAGAGGGGATCTATTCTCTACTTCCCATAAGCAAAAAATGTCCAACCTCCTGAGAGGAAAGGATTCAGTACAAGTAGCAGTTGCTTTGGATGACAAATGTCTTAATAAAGCTATAAAATGCATCAATATATACATGGCGGTTCCTTTGAGGAATGTTTCTCTACTCAAACTGCTGGTAGGGAATGTATGGGATAAACTTGATGAAGCAAACTTCCATTTATATGGTCAGGTCCCAGGTCACAAGGAGGGTGATGTTTGGTTACGGTGTCATGTGATCACTTGTGTCTCAGGAACTCATCATCCAGTAGGAAGCTGATGGTTATGAAGGGACTGTGAGGTCACTTTTGCCTCTGGAGGGGACAGGTCACCAGCAGGAATGTGGCTGGGAAAGGGCCTATGAGGTCACTTCTCTCTTCAGGAGCTGATGGCTCAGCCCATGACTCATGACTGGGCCAGGGGCTCTCCAGCTCCCCCCTGCCAGTGTCTGTGACAGCCTAAAAGAAGGCACCTTTGGTTCAAAGGGGCCCTGCACTGTCACAATGGTCCCTCGATTCCATGAGGCTCCTCAGTGTCACAATGGTCCCTTGATTAAAATGATGTTCCACATTGTATCAAGGTTCCCCTGATTCCATGAGGCCTCACAAGTCACAAGGGCCACTTGATTCCATGTGTTTCTGGAGTTTCACAGGATTCCTTTGGTTCCATGAGGCTCCACATGTCACAATGGCCCTTTGATTCCATGAGGTTCTAATGTATCACAACGGCCCCCTGATTCCATGAGATTCCACAGTTTGCCAGGGTCCTTTTTGCTTCATAAAGCTCTGCAGTGTAACAATTACCCCTTGATTCCATAAGATTCCAAAATGTCTCAGGGTTCCTTTGGTTCCATGAAGCATGACATGTCACAATGGCCTCTCGATTCCATGAGTCCCTGAAGTTTCACAAGGGCACCTTGATTCCATAAGGTGGCACACTGTCCCAGGGTCCCTTTGTCTCCATAAGGGTCTGCATTGTGATAAGGACCCCTTGATTCTATGAGGTTCTGCAGTGTTCCAGGTTTCCTTCAGTTCCATGTGGCCCTGACATGTCACAATGGACCCTTGACACCGTGAGGTTCCACAGTCTCCAACGGTACTTTTTGTTCCATGAGGCCCTGCAGTGTCACAAGGGCCGCTCGATTTCATGTGGTTGCACAGTGTCACAAAGGCCCCTTGTTTCCACAAGGTTCTGCAGTGTCCCAGTGTTCCTAATGTTCCATTAGGTTCAGCAGTGTCATAATGTTCCCTTCATTCCATGAGTTTCTGCAGTGTCACAAGGTGCCCTTGGATCTTAAAGGCCCTGCAGTGTCACCATGGCCCTTGGCTCCATGAGGATCTGCAGTGTCCCAGGGTCCCTCTGGTTCCATGATGCCATTCTGAGTTAAAGTGACCACTTCATTCCATGAGGTTCAAAAATGTCTAAGGATTCCTTTGGTTCTATGAGGACACAGAAAGTCAAATAGCCCCTTGGTTCCATGAGGTTTCACAGTGTCCCCAGATTCCTATGGCTCCATGAGGCCCTGCAGTGTCAAAATGGTCCCTTGATTCCAGGTGGTTCCACATTGTCATAATAGCCCCTTGGTTTCCTGAGGTTCCAAAATGTGTCAGGGTTCCTGTGGTTCCATCAGGGCCTGTGTGTCAAATGACCCCTTGGTTGTCTGAGGTTCCACACTGTCCCAGGGTTTCTTTAGTTCCATGAGGTCCTGCACTGTCACAATGGCCCCTTGATTCCATGAGGTTCCAGAGTGTTACAATTGCCCCTTGATTTTCAGAGATTCCACAGTGTCCCAGGGCCCATTTGCTTACATGAGGTTCCCTAGTGTCACAATGGCCCATTGCTTCCCAGCAGCTCCACAGTGTCCCAGAGTTCCTTTAGTTCAATGAGGCCCCGCATGTCAGTATGGCCACTTGATTCCACAAATTTCCACAGTTTCAGAGGTTTCCTTTGGTTCCATGAGGCACTGCAGTCTCAGAATGGCCCCTTGATTCCATGAGGTTCTGCAGTGTCAGAGGGTCCCTTTGGTTTCATGAGCTCCTTGGTGTCAAAATGACCCCTTGATTCCATGAGGTTCTGGAATGTCTTGGAGCTCCTTTTGCTCCATTAGGAGCCACATGGCCCAATGGCCCCTTGTTTCTGTGAGATTCCACACTGTCCCACGATTTCTTTGGTTCCATGAGACTCCGCAGTGTCACAATTGGCCCTTGACTCCCTGAGGTTCCAAAATGTCCCAGGGTCCCTTTGGCTCCATAATGCCCTGTAGTGTGACAATGGACCCTTAATTCCAGAAGATTTTGCAGCATCTTAATGGCCCCTTCATTCTATTGGGTTCTACAGTGTCACAATGGCCCCTTGATTCCATGAGATTCCAAAGTATCACAATGGTCCCTTTAGTTCCATAAGGCCCTGCAGTATCACAGTGGTCCCTTTGCACCTGATGCCTCAGAATTTTTAGGACTTTTAGCTTTTTGTAGATTTTAGAAGTAGCTGTGTAGTAAATATAGATTTTTAATATAGCTGTATAGTTTGTCACACTTTAGAATTGTAATTAACACTCACCAAACCCTATTCCCCTATTTCATATTGAATTTTCTAAATTCTTTAGGCTTGTTTAGGCTTCTTTCAAGGCAGGCCTTCATTCTGTTTAGGAACATTTGTATCGGCGGAGAGGTTCAGGTACACACGCAGACGATCAATTTGATCAGCGATGTCCAATTTATTATTTAAATAAGTTAACTTTTATACAGTTTAGTTTGTTTCGGGTACATGCTTACAACAAGGTGATTGGATAGCTCAGTCTGTGCACACGCCTCATGCTTTCAGTTCATTGGACCTGGTGCTCTGTCCACGTGGCCTGAAATCATACTTGGCACTCAAAGTCCTTCCTAATTGATCCGCCTTTAGGGGCTTTCCGAAATCTGCAAGGGTACCTTTATCTCCAGTTTCTCAAGGCTTTCTTACTACAAACATACTATTTTCTCATTCCCTATAACTATAAACACACAGCTGACAAATATAAGCATTGCATATTTTCACACACTCTGTAAGTATAAACATCACAGCTTGCAACTTCTAAAGTAATGTCAAGCAAGGTCTACCAAATGCAGGAAAAATTGTTCAGAGAAATCTCTGCTCCGGCCACACATTTGCACCCCAGGCCTGAACAACAAGATACCATCATAGTCAAAGCAACCTTCAAGCCCAGAACCTTGGAGAAGCTCCAAAGTGCCATGAAGAAGAGGAAGATGAGGAAGAAAGGGGTCTTAGAACCCCCGACTCAATTTCCGAGGAAGTGTGCCGGGTGGCAGATTTGAGGCAGATAGTTCTGGGATTGGATGGACAAATCGGGGAACCCCTGAGCACGGGCCGCACACCATTCGTACTCCTTGCACCACAAGGCCTTCATTAAAGACCCGTTCTGTTATCTTATCTCTACTAAATTTGCCTGGAGTTTTTTCTGCTCACAATTTTTAAGGCAACACACCTCATAACAATTGTTGTGTTGCCTCTGATGATGCTCCAGCTGGTTTGATCTGGGCCTATAATAATGGGAGTAGGTGCACTTCTTCATGGGCTGGGTTCAATGTACCTCGAGTCCCCCATTGTTGTGCCCACATGGAAAATTACTCCTGTCTGACCCCACTTGCATAAAGCAGACAAAAACTGAGACCTGTTGATATGGTCAGGTGCTGTGGTGACCATCATAAAGGTCCGTTGCTAAGGACTCTTGTCATGGACACTTGCACTGAGACCCGGTGCTCCAACAACTGCCATGGCAACCTACGCTTGACCTGTTGTGATGGTGGGTTGCCTCAGTTTAAGGAGACTGAAGTGTTTTGCTAAGGAGGATGAGTTATGAGGAAGACCAAGCTCCTCCCTCCAAGCAATTGTAAATCCAAAATTAAGAGGCTCCAATTGAGGAAATATGGAGAAAGAAAAGATAACAGCCCTTTATTAAAGGATATATGTGTATTGACAGAACAACAAAAGAACACAAAAACAACTAAAAAATAATCCTGCACCCAAAAATCCCTCCAAAAAAACCAGTACTTTCCTCCTTTTGGTGCAATTCTAACCATGATCAGGAGGGGGCGCTGTTGGATCGCTGGAGGAGCAGAGCCTGCAGTTGCTCGGTGTTGGCTGGCAGGGGGCGCTGTTGGGCTCTGGCAGTTGCCAAGTGGGGGCCCAGGTGCGTGGGAGAAGCCTAAATGGAAATTCTTCCTCCCACCGAGAAGGGGAAGGGGAAAAGGGGAAAAAGGGGTTCTTCCCACAGACTCATGCTGTCGGCGGCTGGCTCCAGCCGGGACTCCTTCCCCCTCATTGATGGGCATAAGCCGCTGCCAGCATGGGAGCGGAGGAGGGAAGGGGTGGCCTCCTCCCCCAAAGGTTACTCCACAGATGGGCGAAGCCTCTCTGATGAAATCCGAGCAAGTCCGGGCTGGGGGCAGAACAGGGCATGGGAGAACGGAGGCGAACCGGGGCCAGAAGCAGCCAGATGACCCAGGCGAAAACAAAATGAACTTCGGAACCTCCACACACACACCCTCCCTGAGTCAGAGCAATAGTGAAGTGCCTGACCCAGTCGAAAACAAAATGAACTTCGGAACCTCCACACACACACCCTCCCTGAGTCAGAGCAATAGTGAAGTGCCTGCCCTTTCCCCGAGGAGGGAAAAAAAACTCATCACCCACCCCCACAGTCTTCTGAGGGCCATCAGCTTGGAATGTGGGTCTGCTGGTTAGTTCTTTTGTGTGTGTGAATCACCCTAGCCAAACCACCCTCCCCTTCCCTCCTTCAACATCTTCCTTTCACAGTGATGCAGGGAAAGAAAAATTCCCCACTTGGTTTTTAGAACACATAAACCTATGACATGGGTTTTCATGGCAACCAGCACTAAAGTACGTTTGTGAGATACTGGATCCAAATCTCACTGAATTATTCATATGGATCGAAACCAACTCACTGTGAGTGTGTGTGGAGAAGGACTGGGCCTAGACCTGCAAGCACATAAGGCCTGCTGAGAGCACATGGCAGAGCCAGAAGGCACAGCTGAAGGCCATGTAGCTGGGCTGTCAGTCAAAGCAGACCTGCCTGGTAGCCCGCCCACACCACACCCCTGGAGCCTGTGACAGGCTACAGCACACCTCACTCTGGCCTGGAAGGCAGTGACCAGATATCCTGCCTGGGAGGGAAAACTAAACTGTATAAATTCATGAGACTCCATATGAATTCTCCCTTCTCTCCTGTCCTGCAACCTGAACCATGTGAACCATTAGAGCTTGTTGGTAACCATTTTTCCTTTCGTCTCTCTCCCTCTTTCTTCTCTCTTTCTTTACCCTTTGTCATGGGTTTACTTGTTCTAAAAAACCAAAGGGGAATTTTCTTTCCCCTGCCCCACTGCGGGGGAGGGATGTTGAATGGGGGAGGACAGTTTTTTGCCTTGGGTGATTGACCTACATAAAGGAGCTGGCTGGCAGAACTGCATTCCAGGCTGATGGCCCTCTCTAAGGCTGGAGGGGGTGGGGCACGGGTGTGAGGTTTTTTTTCTCTCCTCTCCTTGGAAACTGGGGCACTTCACTTTTTGCCTTAACGGAGGCAAGGTGTGTGTTGGAAAAGCTCTGAGGCTATTTTGCTCTCGACCTGGTCATCTGGCTGCTCTCCGACCTCGGCTTGCCTACGCTCTGCTCTGTCCCCAGCCCAGATCTGCTCAGATTTCATTGGAGAGTTAGTGCTCATCGACGAAAGGGGTGAGTCCTGGCCACAGCCAGCCGCAGACAGCGTGAGTTTTGTGGGAAAGAAACTGCCCTTCTTTCCCCTTTTCCCCTTCCCCTCCTCGGTGGGGGGGAAATCTCCATTGTCGGCTTCTCCCACAATCCGGGGCCCCACGTGGCGACTGCCAGAGCCCAACAGCGCCCCCTGCTGTCCACCACAGAGCACTGCAGGCTCTGCTCCTCCAGTGATCCAACAGCGCCCCCTGCCAACCATGATTGGAATTGCACCAGAGGATGGGAAGTATCGAACTGTTTCCTTTTTGAAGGGGACTTTTGGTTACAGGATTATTGTTTAGTTGTTTTTGTGTTCTTCTGTTGTTCTGCCAATACACATATATCCTTTAATAAGGGTTGTTATTTTTCCTTTTCTCCATACTTCCTCGATTGGAGCCTCTTAATTTCGGATTTACAATTGCTGAGAGAGAGGAGTTTGGTCTACCTCATAACTCATCCTCCTTAGCAAAACACTTCAGTCTCCTTAAACTGAGACACTCTTTTAATCTGTTTTCTTCTTTTACTCTTTTTCCTTCTCTTGTGGGTAACTTAAAACCACTTAATTGTGTTTTACTAAAGCTAGCATATTGATTGTTTGTAGTGAGTGTATTCTATGGAAAGGTCTTTTTGTGCTGAGTGTTTTTAGTGAAATATTTTTTCTTGGTTGTATTTTACTACTGTAAAACCTTTTGCCAAAATATCTTTTTTTTCTCACTAAATTAAAAGAATTTCTCTCAGAGAAGAGCGTGACTCTTTCTCTGGATGCTAATTTGAGGTTATAATGAACCAAAAGGCTTTTTAAAAGCCTTAAATAAAATGTAACTTCTCTGGACAGCTTATGGCTTAAAATCTGGAGTGTATCACCGTTAATGGGAACTTTTGACATTGACACTTGCTTAAAGACCCGTTGCTACAGTTGGGAGCCACAGCAACCAGCACAAGGACCTGTTGCTATGTTCAGGTGCCATGGCAACCTCCAACTGAATCTCATTTCATAGGTTGGTCTCCATGGTAACCATCAAAATAACCCATTTCTAGAGTTGGGTGCCATGGCAACCATTATAAGAACCCCATCTAGGGCTCGATGTCATCACAACGCCCACTTCCATATGTTGCTAAGGTCGGGTGTCAAGGCAAACATTATTAGGACCAGTTGCTAGGGACTGTTGCCATGGACACTTACTCTGAGACCTGTTGCTAGATTTGTGTGCCATGGCAACTATTGTAAGGTCATGTTGCTGTGGTCAGTTTCCATGGAAACCATCATGAGAACCCCTTGCTAAAGTTGAGTTCTGTGGTAACTTGCATGGAGATCAGTTGTGAGGCTCAGCTGCCAAGAGCATGAACTGAGTAGTCCTGTTGCTAGAGTTGTTTGCCATGGCAACAATTGAACAGTCTCATTCCTAGGGTCAGTTACCATAGCAACAACCATAAGGACCCATTCCTAAGTTTGGTGCCATGGCAACCAATGCTTGGACTGTCTGTGATGGTCAGTTGCCATGGACACCTGTACCAAGGCCCATTGCTGGGGGCTGGGGCCATGGTAAACAGTCATGGTAAACAGTCACAGGATCTGTTGCTATGGGCTTGCACAATGAAATTCTGTAACTGTGATGTGTCATAAGGTCAGGCATCATGGCAACCATCTGCAAACCCCATTGCTGGCATCAAATGCCATGGCAACCAGACATAGGGAAGCTTTGGTGGAGACTGCTTCCATGTCAACCAGCAATGGGACAAGATGCTTGGGTCGACTGTCATGGCAACCAGAATGAAAACCCGTTGCTAGGTACTGATGCCATGGACACGAGCACTGAGACACGTTGCTACAGTCTGGTGCCATGACACCCATTTCAGGTCCCACTGCTATGGTTGTTTGCAATGTCAACCATCAGAAGGATCTGGTGCAGTGTCAGGTTCCATGACAACCTGCACTGAGACCTGTTGCTGTCGTCATCTTCCATGACAACTGCCAATAAATCCCGTTGCTTGAGACCTTGCCATGGACTCTTGCACTGAGACACGTTGGAAGGTTTGGGTGCTGTGTAAAGCCTCCTACAGTCCTGTTGAAGGGTCAGGTGCCATGGACAAAATTGTAAGCACTTGTTGCTAGAGTGGGGTTCCATTGCAACCACTGGAAGGTTGTGTTGCTAAGAATGGTTTCCATGGTAACCACCATATGTAGCATTTGGGTTCACAGACCCCATGACTTGTGAGGCAAGCAACTGAATCAATTTTATTAAGAACAACAAGAGCTTATATAGACAATTCAAACCGTGATACGTCATAACATGTGACCTTCTCAACCAATCACATTTGAGCACTCCATTGAGCATGTGCAACAGAGTACCAAGGAACTACAAGTCCCATAATGCCTTTCGGCACTCTTCCTGTAATATAAACCGCTACAACCATAGAGGCACCTTGCTTGGGTTAGGTGGAATATAAATAGAGATACATTGCTAGGGACTGGTGCCATAGCAACCAACACTGAGATCCCTTTCCTGGGGTTCTTGCCTGGCAAACATTGAAACCTGTTGTTTGGGACTGTTTCCATGTGTGCTTTCACTAAGACCCACTGCTATGGCCTGGTGCCACAGCACCATCCTAAGGACCTGTCATTAGGGTCTGGTTCAATGCCAACCTGCACTGTGACCAAGGCCTGGATTTGGGTCCTGTAGCAGCAACACTTGGACCTGTTGTGATGATCAATTGCTATGGAAAACTGTACTAGGACCCAGTACTTGGGGCTGATGCCATGGGAAACAGACACAGGGATCCATTGCTATGGGCTTGTGCCATGGGTATCCATACAATGTGACATGTTGTACAGGCAGGCACCCACCAGTAAAAACCTTTCCTTAAGTGGTGTAGCATGGAAAACATCATTAAAACCCCTTGGTAGGGACTGTCGCCATGGTCACTGACACTGAGACCGGGTCTTCCTTGAGTCGGGTACCATGGCAACCATCGTAAGGTCCCATTGCTAAGGTTGGTTACCATGGCAAACATCATGAGGTCCCATTGCTAGGGCCAGGTGCACAGCAATGAACACGTGGACCCATGGTGATGGTGGATGGCAATCGTGCTGGATCTGGCTGGGGTAGAGTTAATTTCCTTCACTTAGAAGCCTCTATGGGGCTGTGTTTGGATTTGTGCTGAAAACAGTATTGAAAATTCAGGGATGTTTTTGTTATTGCTGAGAAGGGCTTACACAGAGCCAAGGCATTTTCTGCTTCTCACACCTTCTCTCTCTGCTTTTCTGGTACCCTTTTCCCCATCCCCCCCCGCACACAGGCCCTGCCCCAACACTTAATGAAGGTCTCAAAAAAACAAGTTTCTACCATACCCTTCCTTTTGGTTTAATACACAAAGAGCATGTTTCCTCATTTACACAGACAATGGGATCAAATTCAAGATGTAAAAAGTAAATTAGAAGTTCGATGAATAATAATATTTTGTTGCAGACAAAACTATCATTAGAAAACCCCTCACAAAATAGAAAATAGCACCAGCAAAAAGCAGAGCAGGAAGGCTGGACCTATTATAAGTTGCTATGAAAAAGAAAAATGGTGAATAACGGCTTTTGAAAACCATCCACTCAACATTTTCCAAAGGGCATCCTTAAATTCCTGGTTCCTCATGCTGTAGATGAGGGGATTCAATGCTGGAGGAATCATCGAGTACAGAACTGACACCACCAGATCCAGGGATAGGGAGGAGATGGAGGGAGGCTTTGGGTAGGCAAATACTGCAGTGATGATAAACAGGGAGACTACGGTCAGGTGAGGGAGGAACGTGGAAAAGGCTTTGTGCCATCCCTGTTCAGAGGGGATCCTCAGCACAGCCCCGAAGATCTGCACATAGGAGAAAATAATGAAAATAAAACACCCAAAAGTTACACAAGCACAAACAGCAAGAAGCCCAAGTTCCATGAGGTCAGAGTGTGAGCAGGAGAGCTTGAGGATGTGGAGGATTTCACAGAAGAACTGGACCAGGGCATTGCCCTCGCACAGGGGCAGTGAGAATGTATTGGCTGTGTGAAGCACAGCAGTGAGAAACCCAGTGGCCCAGGCAGCTGCTGCCATGTGGGCACAAGCTCTGCTGCACAGGAGGGGCCCGTAGTGCAAGAGTTTGCAGATGGCAACATAGTAGTTGTAGGACATGATGGTGAGGAGACAATACTCTGATTAAATGAAAAAGGCAGAGAGAAAAACTTGAGCAGCACATCCTGCATAGGAGATGGTTTTTGTGTCCCAGAGAGAATTGGCCATGGCTTTGGGGACAGTGGTGGAGATGGAGCCCAGGTCAAGGAGGGAGAGGTTGAGCAGGAAGAAGTACATGGGGGTGTGCAGGTGGTGGTCACAGGCTACAGCAGTGATGATGAGGCTGTTGCCCAGGAGGGCAACCAGGGAGATGCCCAGGAAGAGCCAGAAGTGCAAGAGCTGCAGCTCCCTGTGTATCTGCGAATGCCAGGAGGAGGAACTAGGTGATGGAGCTGCTGTTGGACATTTGTTGCCTCTGGATGTGGTGCACTGTACAAGGAGGAAATAACAGTGACAAATCCGGGGAGATGTTTCTGAGAAAAATCCATTTCCCAATACCCCTCTCCCTCCTGCACACACCCACCAGTTTTCCTTTCCTATGAAACTGTCCTTCAGCTCCACAGTTGGAGCCCTGGTTTTCCATGAGGAGCAGACCCTCTGCTTACTGGCCGTGAGGAGTCATCTCTGCTCTGTATCAGTGGGGTCATGGCCATGGTGGGGGCAGGGGCCTTTCCTGGCGTTCAGCCGTGTCAGATAAAACTGTTCCTAATGTAAAAGTGCTTGTCAGCATCTGCATTAACAGAAAAACCAAGACAGCAAAAGACATTTGCAGAGGTTTGTATTTGTTTTTTTTCAAATTCCCTCATCTCTCCTAAGGACTGTTCTGGGATGTCAGAACCCCTCAGCATTTCTGCTGCCCTCAGCACTCCCCTATTTGTCTAAAAAGCCACCAGACACTGTTGATACCAGACCACTAAATGTCTCACCCTGCCTCAAGGTCTTAGCACACCAGTCGTAGCCAAGGACACCAGTGGCTCATCTCACCAACCCAACAGCATCTCCTCGGATGGGCACAGCATCTCTGCCCCTCTCCACTGGGGCTTTCAGATAACACAGCTGTGCTATGAGGATGATTTCCATTCTTGAGGGCAGCTCCCAGATTGGAAGGACACCTCAAAAGAGAGCCAAGTGTCCTAAAGATGGGGACTGCTTCAGGGAAAAAATGCTTATTAACCAGGCCCACAGACTTCACTGCCCACAGCCCCCCAGGGCAGAGGAAAATTGGATTGTCTCATTCCCATGGACACACCTGCCTGGGAGGAACCACAGGATCAGTGTTTGACTGTGTAGCTTGAACTCCCCTCCCTAGTGAGCCTGACTGAGAGAACAAGGTAACAACCTCAGTTTCATGGGCAAGTTGAGAAACAAGGAAATCCACAGCAAGGGTCTGGCTGGGAGAGGCCAGGGCAGAGTCCACAGGGCACTCAGGGCAGCGTCACTTTGAGCCAGCTGTGTCACCTCCCAGACACCAACAGTGCCCTATGAGCTCCTCAGAGTTCCCTCTGGAACTCAAATCACCAGGCATGTTTCTTGAGAGCTTGATAGAAATTCCTCTTTTGACCTTCCCCTTGAAGTATCCCCTGGAAAATACTCTCAAGTGATCTGGTTCTGTGAGCAACCCTGATCCATGAAACACTTACTCAATAGCATAAGAAACCTTCCCTGCCCTGCCAGGGTTTGCTTTTTCCACCCACAACCTCTCCCCCAGCCCTGAGGGAGCTGCAAAGACTGGCTGAGAGCTGACCCTGGCAGGTAGCAGAGCTCCTGCCCTGGCACAGCGCCCTGGGGTGCAGGACCCTGCTCTGCAGGACAGCTTGGGGCAGCCTGGGTGGCACAGCCCGGCTTCAGAACCCTGCAGCCATCCCTGGGAGAAGGCAGCCGTGCTGGGATGTCCCTGGGAGCCCCTGCTTTGCAACACATCCTCATCTTCAACAACAGAGAAACTGTGATATCCTGTCGGTGTACAGAAATTGTGTGAACAATTTCTATTGCATTTCTGCAACCTTTGCCTTGGCATGGCTGGGTGCAGATAGTAAAAAAATACTGCGCCACTAATATGGCTGCAGACCTTGTGCCAAGGTGAAGGAGGAGTTCTTTTGACAGGTAAACAAGTTTTATGGACACCTGCTGTGGTCCAATTAGTACTGTACAATGCAGTATGTTTTCCTTATGTATCCAATGTAACCTGGAGAAGAATCACGTCTGTGTGTCATAAGTAGTATATAAGCTGTCTTTTCTCTAATAAAGCTGACATCTTGCCGATCATATTGATCTGTGAGCATTATGTTCATGCCCCTCCGCCAATAATATCCCACATAAGAGATCCCACAGGCTGTGGCATGTGCCAGCATTAGATCTTTCCACAAACTGCACATGCATTGCCCTTCATGCCAACTTACCATGTCAAAGCCTGGAAAGATTCCTCTTCCAGCGGGTCTTCCTCTCAACTTTCCTCACACCCCAGACTCTGTGTAACCTCCCTCTGCCTTGCTTTTCTCCCCTTGGTGCCTGCAGGCAGTGCCCTCAACCCTGCTGGGTTGTACAGAGGAGCTGCTCCTGGGCACAGCTGTCTCTCTGCAGCACTGTCTGCTTGCCATGAGCTTCCTCTGTCCCAGGAGCCGGGCCCAGCTCAGCAGCACAGCAACCGCCCAAGGCACTTAATGATGCTCAGGAGGGTTTGGTGCTGAGTCCGTAAGCCTCAGACCCTGAGAGTAGGTTGAAGAAGTCTCTCAAGAAGTCAAGTATGACAAGTATGGACGAGCAAGGGAAAGGTGGCTCTGATGCTGAAGAAATCTGGATGTGTTTCATTAATCCAAAGGGCCAAGCCCTGCCCCACTGGCCCTGGGATGGGAGATCCTGTCCCTCCCTCATTCCTCAGGGCTCTTCCTGGGGCACTGGGATGTGGGGATGTGCAATGCCAAGGGCAGGATCATGGAGCAGCACCTCCCAGGCTGCTGAGCAGGGACAAGGAGGCAATGAGGCCCCAGGGCTGCAAGGGGCACTTGTCTCCTCATGGCATCAGTGGCACAGACAGCAGCCATGGCCAAAGGCATGCAGAAGTTGGCTCTGACAGGGGCCTTTCAGCTTCTCCACATCCCTCTCTCGTTTCCAGCCCAGGCTGTCCTACGGTGTTCATCCCCTGCCCCTTTCCCTGCAAGCTGTCGTCATCCCCCTGGCTGCCCCACCTCGCTGACACCTTCCTGCACTGACATCTCTCCATCCTCCCTGTCTCTTCTTTGAAACTCAAAGCCTTGGGCTGATCCAGACTCCTTCTGGGTGACATGTGTCCAATTCTGGGCCCCTCAGTTCAGGAAGGATATTGAGGCCCTGGAGCAGGTCCAGAGGAGGGCAACTAGGCTGGTGAAGGGACTCAAGCACAAGTCCTATGAGGAGAGGCTCAGGGAGCTGGGGCTGTTCAACCTGGAGAAGAGGAGGCTTAGGGGAGACCTCATCACTCTCTACAACTACCTGAAAGGAGGTTGTAGCCAGGTGGGGGTTGGTCTCTTTTCCCAGGCAACTATCAGCAAGACAAGAGGGCATGGTCTCAAGTTGTGCCAGGGGAGGTTTAGGTTAGATATTAGAAAGAATTTCTTTATGGAGAGGGTGATCAGACATTGGAATGGGCTGCCCAGGGAAGTAGTGGATTCTCCATCCCTGGAGATATTTAAAAAGAGACTGGATGTGGCACTTAGTGCCATGGTCTAGTAACTGCAGCGGTAGTGGATCAAGGGTTGGACTTGATGATCTCAGAGGTCCCTTCCAACCCAGCTGATTCTATGATTCTATGTTGCACCACAGCACTGCCCTTGGTGGGAAATTTCTTTCTCCTCATGTCCAGTCTGGACATCCCCAGCTGCTCTTAGTGGCATTATTCCTTTCTCACACGCATTTCCAACTACAAAAAACCCCAAAACTCCACCGTCTCTGAAACTACCATTGTGACACTTCAGAAACTCATGGAACCCGGGTCCATTGTCCCAGTGCAGGGCCTTAGGTAGCATAAGGGACCATTGTGACAGTGAGGGGCCTCATGGAACAAAAGGAACTCTGAGCACTGCAGAACCTAATGGAATCAAGGGTCCACTGTGACAGTCGTAAGACCTCATGGAACCAAAGGAATCCTTGGACATTGGGGAACCTCATGGAACCAAGCAGTCATTTTATATTAGTATGTTCCCAAGTTAGCAAAAACAAAAAGATAAGCGTGTGTACTGCACACCCCTCCATGTAAAAGCGAACTGTGTCCTGCATTCTGCTGCTAGGGGATGGAGAAGAACGCATTTGCAATATCAATGGTGGCGTACTGAATCCGAAAAATCGGCCCGAAAAACTGCTCAGAGACTTTTTTATCTTTAAGCAGCAAGGTATTTGTTTATTCCACATTGGGAGCAAGCCAGCTCTCGCTGGACAAACTTGCTCGACTTGCAAGTGCAAAACTAAGCCATTTTATACACTTTAGATACACGGTTACATAATTTATTATACATATTAATAAGCAGGTTGGTCTCTAGGCGGAGTCTTTCCAGACATGCGCAGTCTTCTACTGTAGGGGTCTTCTGCTCAAGCCTTCATCCCTCTGGTGGTCACCATGGACGTCTTCCTCAATTTGACCTCTTCAATTAGGTGACCTGAATTCTTCAAGCTTGCAAAATCCTGGCTCTGGGCCTTCTAGATCTTATTCAAACGTCTAGTTTACCTAATTTATTACTGTGTGTGTACTACTCCTGTTCTTTCTATAATAAGGCCTTTGGTCCAGTGAGCAGAACAGAACATGAGATTAACCAGTGCTCCTAAAATGTTCTTCTAGCAAAACAGGCCAAGATATCTCAGTTAACTCTTCTAGGCCTGGCTCCTGTTTCAGTACCACTTCGCTGCTTTGGACTCCAGTTAGTACTGGAGCTCCAACATGTCTGGTACAGCAGCACTCAATGGTGGGGTGACTTCATTTAAGCCACGATAGTCCACAGTCACTCTCCATCCTCCATCAGATTTACGTACAGACCAGATGGGGCTATTGAAGGATGAGTGGGTCTTGCTGACCACCCCTTGGCTCTCCAGCTCTCGGATCATCTTATGGATGGGAATCACAGAATCTCGGTTCGTTTGGTATTGTCGTCTATGTACTGTTGTAGCAGGAGGTGGTCAGTGACAGGGACCACCATCAGCTGGTTCTGCCTCCCAGCTTGACCAGCATGGCCCAACAGAGTCCCCCCATGGCCCCGGGCACCACAACTCACATGCTCTGCAGAGCAGCACCCCCAGCTTGGGGGTTGTGGGGAGCACGGGGAGGGGGTGCAGGAATGGCTGGTCAGGTCAGCACAGACGTGTTCACCTGGGGAAAGGCTCCGTGGGGAGATGGGATGTACCAGGAGAAGAACAGGACACCCTGTGTGTGCAGAGGAGCCATGGAAAGAGGCTGCCCTGTCCCTGGGGCAGCAGGAGCTGCCTGAGGAGCCCCGGGGCATATTCTCTCCTGCTGTCCTGGGGAGCGGGGCTGGCCCTGGGGCTGCAGGAGCTGCCTGAGCTGATGATCTCCTGAGCATCCCAGACACAGAGTCACTGTCCCTGACCTCCATTTCCTGCATTTCTTGCTGTGGGGCCAGACATGACTGTGCTGCTCTGCTGGGTTGGGACAGGGGCAGGGAGATGGGGGTACCAGGGAGGAGCTGGACTGGGCAGAGGCAGGGAGGGGAGAACTCCAATGTTCAGCTAAAGTGTGTGAGTGTGCAGGGTGGGGGCACTGCAGTGTCCTCACAAAACCAGGCTTCCTGGGAGGAATGTTGTCATAGGTTTACTTGTTCTAAAAAAAAACAACTTGGAATTTTTTTCCCCTGCACCACTGTGAAAGAGAGGTGTTGAACGAGGAAGGGGGAGGAGGATTCACACACACAAAAGAATGAACCAGCAGCCCCACATTCCAAGCTAATGGGCCTCAGAAGACTGGGGGGGGAGGTGAGTTTTTTTTCTCCTCGGGAAACATCCTCACTTTACTTTTGCCCTGACTCAGGGAAGGTGTGTGTGTGGAGGCGGGGGTTCCAAAATTAATTTTGTTTTTGGCTGCCTTTGGTCCCGGTCTGCCTCCGTTCTCCTCCGCCCTGTTCTGCCCACAGCCTGGACCCGCCTTGGATTTTATCAGAGAAGACAGGGCCATCTGCAGAGGAACCTCTGAGGGAAGAGGTCGCCCCTTCCCTCCTCCGTTCCCATGTTGGCAGCAGCTTGTACCCATCGATGAAGGGGGGGAATCCCAGTCAGAGCCAGCGGTCAACAGCATGAGTCCATAGGAAGAACCCCCTTTTCCCTTTTCTCCTTCCCCTTTTGGTGGTGGTGGTGAATCTCCATTTTGGCTTCTCCCATGCTCCCGGGCCCCACACGGCAACTACCAGAGCCCAACAGCGCCCCCTGTTGACCATCACAGGGCAACTGCAGGCTCTGCTCCTCCAGTGATCCAACAGCGCCCCCTCCTGATCGTGGTTAGAATTGTGCCAAAAGGCAAAAAGTACTGAACTGTTTTTGGTGGGAACCTTGGGTACAGGATTGTTGTTTGGGGTTTTTTTGTGTTCTTTTGTTGTGTTACCTATAGACATATATCCTTTAATAAAGGGTTGTTATCTTTTCTTTCCCCATATTTCCTCAATTGGAGCCTCTTAATTTCGAATTTACAATTGCTTAGAGGGAGGAGCTTGGTCTTCCTCATAACTCATTGTAGTAGGTTGACCCTGGCCAGATACCAGGTACCCACTAAAGCCGCTCTCTCACTCTCCCTCTGCAACTGGACAGAGGAGAGAGGAAAAAATCCAGCTAAGAATTCATGAGTAGAGATAAAAGCTGGGAGAGGTCAGTGACTGATTACCTTCACAGAAAAAACAAGACTCAAAGTGGGGATAGTACTTATATTTATTACTAACAGGATAAAAGCAAAAGAGTGAGAAATAAAACAGTCTTAAAAACACCTTCCTCCCACCCCTCCTTCCTTCCATGTTCTCCCTCCTCCCCTTCAGAAGTGCAGGGGGACAGGAATGGGGGGTTGTGGTCAGCTGTTGTTTCTGCTGCTGCTCAAAAAGAGGAGTCCTTCCCCTGCTCCCGTGGCGTCCCTCCCACGGGACACAGTCCTTTGATGCCTTAAGCCCATATTAGTTTTTTATTTTTCTAATTTTTGTAAGCTTTATAAGTTTTATAAGAAGTAGAACCAGCAGCCCTTGTCCCTCTACCCTGTAGCACCCTTTAGTTTACACATTCCTTAACCCTCTTACCCCATTCCATGCTCCCATATCAATCCTACCCCCGAATCCAGTAGAAATGTTTAGTCTCTTGTCAAGGCAAGGCCTATACTGTTTAGAGAACACTCATATCTAGGCCTGAACAACAAAACAGAGTCAAGAACTAGGTGACTGTGTATCCTCTGTACCCCAAAGAAGATGAAGGTTGATGAAGAGAGGGTCTCAAAAGCCCCCAGCCCCAATTCCCAGGGGTGGGCCAGGGGGTGGACCAGAGCAAAGGTTACGGGGTGGACACACGTAGGATTGGACAGATATTATTATAAAATATAACATCTCAAGCACAGTGAGCGCATGTCCTGTAACATCTATTGCCTTGGCACAATTAAACCCTTTCCTTATCTCACCCTCAATTAACTGCTCCTGAGTTATTTTTTCTTAGCACCAACTGAGCAGGCATCACCTTGATGGACCTCTCCAACATGAGTCCATCCCTCGGGCTGCAGTTCTTCCCAAACTGCTATCCCATGGGTCACTCCTCCATGGGGTGCAGTCCTTCATGAATGAGCTGTACCAATATGGGTCCCCCACAGGGGCCACAAGTTCTACCCGGGAAAAACCTGCTCCAGCGTGGGGTTCTCCACAGGCCTCAGGTCTCCGGCAGGACCCCGCTCCATCCTTGGCCTCCCACGGGGTCACAGCCTCCTTCATGCATCCACCTGCTCCAGCATGGGCTCCTCCATGGGCTGCAGGTGGGTCTCTGCACCCTGATGGTCCTCCATCGGCTGCAGGGGGACAGCCTGCTCCACCATGGTTTTCACCACAGGACCCAGGGGGACAGCCTGCTTCACCGTGGTCTGCACCATGGGCCGCAGGGGTCACAGCTCAGGTGCCTGGAGCACCTCCTCCCCCTCGTTCTGCACTGACCTTGGTGTCTATGTTGTTATTCCCCTGTTCTCACTCTGCTCTTCCCTGGTTGGAATTTCTTTTGTGCAACCATCTTCTGTTCTTAAATATGTTATCATAGAGGCGTTACTATTACTCCTAATTGGCTCGACCTTGGCCAGCAGCAGGAAGTCCATCCTGGAGCTGGCTGGCATTGACTCCACTGGACAGGGGAAGCTTCTAGCAGCTTCTAACAGAAGTCACCCCTGTAGCCCCTCTTGCTACCAAAACTCAACCACAGAAACCCACTACACTCATCCTCCTTAGCAAACACTTTAGTCTCATTAAACTGAGACAGATGTGAAGGAGCAGCAGAGCAGGGTCTGCTCTGTTCCCATGTACTGGATACCCTGGGAAAACTGCCCCAGGGCAGTGGTCACAGACCAGCCAAGAAAAACTGGCACTGACCTCTCACCTACAGGGCCCTGAGCTGGAGGTGCTGCTCTGCAGAGGGAGGGGTTGTGGTGCCCTGGGACCATGGGGTGATGCTGCACTGGCCATGCTGGTCAGGACGGGAAGCAGACCCAGCTGGATGAGGATCAGTCTTCTCAACCCTATTCCATATTCCCAGATGACTCAGTTGCCAAGAACAAGGCTGGGCAGGACGATGGGGTGTGTCCAGTGGCACAAAGGGAAGGGGAGGGCTCCACTACATCCAGCCTGTGGGCTGGAGAGTTTTTCAGGACACCCTTATGGAAAACCCACAGGTTGGCTCTGGTTCAGCCCTCCCCTGTCCTTTGTGCCACTGGACACACCCCATCGTCCTGCCCAGCCTTTTCCTTGGCTTCTGATCCATCTGGTAGATGGGAAGGTGTTGAGCAGTTGGGGTCCCACTCCAGATGGGTCTGCTTCCAACCCTGACCAGCATGGCCTGTGTCAGGGCACCACAGCCCCCTCCCTCTGCAGAGCAGCACCTCCAGCTCAGGGCCCTGAAGGGTAGGAACCAGGACCAGCTGACCAAGCCATCCTGGACACACTCACCCAGGCAAAGGGATGTGCTTGGAGAAGAGCAAGGGAGCATTTCTGTCCCTGCAGAGATGAATCCATGACACAGAGAAACCTCTTTCTGCAGGCCCCCCATCAGGACAGTCTGCTCTGTCACTGGGCCAGGACTCTGTGCTGGCCTACGGAGAGGGGCTGGCACTGAGGGGCACAGTCAGTCTGTGCTGGGCATCTCCTGGAGATAATACCAGGAGTCCTGAATTTTGACTCATTTCCAATTCTTTGTGTCATGCCCAGTCTGTAGCTCTGGGGCTGCAGAGGAGGCCGAGACCCTTCTCTGCCCCCCAGGAGCTCCTGTGCCCTTCAGAGGGGTTGGGGCTGTGGGGTGATTGCCCAGAGCTCTGTAGTACCCTGGGGTGGTGATATGGTTTGAAGTTGGCTCCCTGCCAAGTCCCCAAACCTTACCACAAGAAGTCGTCCCCCTCCAAACCAAGGGAGAAGAGGGAAAAAAAAAACCAAGGGAACCAAAATGAGAGAGAGACAGCTAAAACAATATATATAAATATATTTACACTTATATTACAGTTATATACAATTGAAATATATATACAATTTCACAAGGAAAAGGGAAAGGGAAGGGAGAAGGAAAAAAAGAACAAAACCAAAATAAAATATATATATCCCGATCAATAGCCCAAGATCTAGTAACTAAAAGAATTAGCAAAGAATATCTTACTACTCTCCTTGGGACAACGGAGAGTCACACTGGAGCGACTGCCAGCAGCCTCCACCTCCCAAGGTCGACAAGGCCTTACCAGGCCTCACTGTCCAATCCGACAGACTCAACAGCAGGGAAACCTGCACCTCCAAAGCCGCCGGAAGGAAAAGAGCAAAGGCGTCTCCTGCTTTCTTCTTATACCCCGGCTTATGTAAAAATCATAGGGAATACCGGGTAAATCTGGGCACTTCGTTGGTTACAAACTGGTCACCAAGGAAGGCCTAGACCAAACTACCACAGGTGGTCACTGCTGACCGGCCAGCCCAGACTGGGCTGCTCTGCTGGAATGGGCTGGAGGGGGAGAAGGGGAGGTGTGGAGAGATGGGAAGGGCTGGACAGGGCTGGAATGTTCCTGGGAGAGGGCAACAGCAATGTGTGACCCTGTGTGACCGTGCAGGGTGAGGGCACACTGCAGTGGGTGTGAGGTACAGAGCCAAGACAAGCAAGTGCAGGATTGAGACCTGTCTGTGCCCTTGGTGGACAGACTGGGGAGTTGACCCAGGGCATTTTTCTCTCCCATCACCATTTCCAGCACTGGCCACTCACCCCGGTCCATGGGTGAAGTTCCTTCACTGAGAGGGTGGTCGGGCACTGGAACAGCCTCCCCAGGGAACTGGTCACAGCACCAAACCTGTCAGAGGTCAAGGAGCACCTGGATGATGCTCTCAGTCATATGGTTTTGTTTTAACAAGTCCTGGGAGGAGCAGGGAGTTGGACTGAATGATCCCTGTGGGTCCCTTCCTGCTGCTAGGCTTTCAATTTCACTGACAGTTCTGACCATGTGCTGCTGTCCCATCATATACCAGGGGAATGGACATGGCAACACACAGCCAAGCCCTCTCCCTGGATAGGGCTCATGCAGTCCTTGGGCAGAGGGACTTTCCCAGTCACATTCCTGCTGCTGGTCTGTCCCCTCCAGAGACAGAAATGACATCACAGTCCTCTCACAGCGATGGGCTCCCTACTGGATTACAGGGTTTTGAGACACAATTGACCTCATGATGCCATACCAATCCATTAGGCTCCTACCTCTTTTGTTTTCCTCTTATTCCACCTCCTCTGCCTTGAAAAAACGCTCCAAGGGCAAGATCCACTGAATCACAGAATAACAGGCTGGAACAGGCCCTGAACATCATCTTGTCTCACTCTCCTGCTCAAGGCAGGGGGAACCAGATGAGGTTGTTCAAGGCCTCTGCCAAGCTTTGCATCATTGTATTGGGTCTGGCTGAGCTGGAGTTCATTTCCCCACAGTAGCCCTCACAGTGCTGTGCTTTGCATTGGCAGTTAGAAGGGTGTTGATAACACACCAGTGTTTTGGGTACTGCTGAGCACAGCATCAGCACTGTAACATTCCTTCCTCAGTTGAGGGCAAGATCCTGGGAGGGGACCCAAGTAGACCAGCTGACCCAAACTGACCAAAGGGATATTCCAGACCATATGCCGTCAGCTCAGATATAAAAGTTGAGGCAAGGAGCAGGAAGGCAGACATTCATTGTCTCCGATGGCTGCCTGTTGAGAAACCGTTACACGTGCTGAAACCCTGCTTCTCAGAATTGGTTGACCATCGCTGCTCATGGGAAGTAGAGAATAAACCCTGCTTCGCTTTTGTGCACGCAAGCTTTACTTTTTGCTTTAAATAAACTGCCTTATCCCAACCCACAAGTTGTTTTTCCACCTTACTGTCTCCCCTGTCTGACTGGGAAGGGGAGTGATAGAGTAGCTGGGTGGGCACCTGGCATCCAACCAAGGTCAACCCACCACAATCATCCACAGAGGAGCTGAAGGGGGGCTCTGTCACATCAGATGGGGGATAATAAAGACATCCAGCAGAGCTGGCCCAGGTGCTGCTCACTGGGGGATGCTGCAGTTACTGGCTGCACAGAGGAGTTTATACCACTGAGGACATTTGGGCTTCATTGTCCCACCAACCTCCCACCCAACATCCACTTCTTCAGCCCAGATGGAGCCAGTCTGGCTGTAAGGACTATGGGTGATGAAGAAATGGGACTGCACACACACCATTTGGTTTTCGGGATTCTTCACAGAGTTGTCTCTGCATTCCCCTTTTATTAACCTCTTCAGGTAAACAGCACCTGGTGTTGCCATTCAGTTTACTAGAATTTCCAAAGCTTTGGTGACCTGATGTTTTGATTCCACGCATTCACACACTACCATTTTCTGATTGTTTTCCATCACGGCATAAACCATTAGACCAACATTAAGTGATTTTCCACTTTGAGAACATAGCACTCTCTTTGTCAAAACATGGTGAAAGCCGAAATACTCCTTTTTGATTCTAATTAACTGAATGCAGGTGCAGAGTGACTCAGCTTGTTCCCACATCTCCCCCTTTTTTGTTTTGGCATGCAGGGTTCATTGTGAAGAGGGACAGGACCCAGGCTTCTTGTCTTCGGGTTTGTCCGATGCACTTCCAGAGGACTTGAAATATTAAAAAAAGACAAATTATGAAAAGACCTGCTATTGATGCTGACATATTACCCGATACACTGGCCACTGTATGCACAGCCTGCACTGAATGGGAAAATGCGGCAGTAGCCATGGCTGCAGTAGCTGCCGTGATTACTGCAGAGATGATGAAAGCAATTAGCCATCCAAGGATGATGATTTCTTGATTGTGTTAACAGTTTAATTAATTTACTGTATCCTGCATCAACCTCCCAGATTCTGGTTAGGTTCACTGGGAGCCACAGTGTCGGGATACAGAAATTGCGTGAACAATTTCTATTGCATTTCTGTGACCTCTGCCTTGGCACAGCTGGGTGCAGATAGTAAAAAAAATACTACGCCACTAATATGGCTGCAGGCCTTGTGCCAAGGTGAAGGAGGAGTTCTCTTGGCAGGTGAACAAGTTTTATGGACACCTGCTGTGGGCCAATTAGTACTGCACAGCGCAGTATGTTTTCCTTATGCATCTAATGTAGCCTGGGAAAGAATCACGTCTGTGTGTGATAAGCTGTATATAAGCTGTCTTTCTTCTAATAAAGCTGACATATTGCTGACCAAATTGGTCTGAGAGCATTTATGTTCATGCCCCTCCGCCGATACCACAGTTCGACTCTTTTTTGCATGGGAATTATTAATGATAAATTGGGAATGGACATATTTTGATTTGTGATACAACTAAAATAATAAGGATTATTTACAGGGATGTTAAAGGTATTGTTAGTCACACTAATCACAAGGTCAGGTGTGGCCAAAAAGACATATGGGTGAGAAGATACACACCATGACTCAGTCATTATGCCAGTTAGTAAGAGTTAGTGATACAATGAATTATCCCTAGAATATTTTCTTCTCCATGTGACATCCAGGCAGGCCTTGTGCTGCTCAGCATTCATCGGTCTCCTTCCAGGGATCTTGAGGGACAGCCTCTGCATCTGCAGAATCAGATTGTGCTGGAAGCCAGTAGGGTCCTGCGGGAGACAAAACACAAGCATACCCCCTTCCCCATGCTAACAGCTCGATAGGACCTTGCCATTAGGTATCTTCTTGTGGGTTTTTGAGCAATACTTATTGATCCAAATTCAAAAAACAAAGGGTAAATACAGCTTTGTCTAATTTACTCTTGGGTTATCATATTCCCCCTTTTTTTGTTTTAAGAGTATGGTTTTTAATACAGAGTACACATTTCTTGCACCTGGGACAGGCACAGGTGATAAGATTACATTCAAGGTTAACGGTAATGTACCATCCCTTATAACAATTTATCTACTGGCAAGGAAAAGGAAATGTTCTCCATGAAATCAGCTTGGTAATTTGAAAACATTCAGCCATTCTTCATGCAGGGGAAGAAGGGGGGGAAAGCGAGGGGGGTCTATGCCTCCCCACAAGCTGTTGCCAGGAGCAACACTCCCCACACAGCGGCAGCATCTTTTCTTTCTTTTTTTTGTGTTACATTGTTTTCTATTAGTTGTATTTTCAAGGAAAATTTAAACACATATCAAAACCATCTCCATCTCCATGAACATATTTTAAGACAGTAAATAATCTGGCATAAATCAATCAATCAATCTAAAATGATGCCCAAAAAGGCGCAATGGAACTGTTTAGAGACAGAGTTTAGCCTTTAAACAGCAAGGTATTTATTTTGAGCAACGTTGGAGAGCAGCCAGCTCGCGCTGGACAAACTGCTCTGTCTTCTCAGTGAAAAGACACTGTTATATACAATTTCTACAAGTGATTACAACATTTTCACATACATATTCATATAATTGCAACATCTAGTTATAATATTCATAATAGGTGGAGTCTGGGCAGAGTCTGGGGTGGAGTCGTCTTTTTGGGGTGATGTTTGGTGACCGTTCCTGTTTCTTCAGCCTCATGGGGTTGTATTTTCATTCTTCTTCCTCGGCTGAACTTTTCAACTGTGCTGGTTTAAAAGTTAACCAGCAAGGGAAAATGAACTCAATTCAAAAGAGAGATTTATAAGTCAGAATAACAATTTATTAAAATAATGCAATAAGTACAATTATACAGACAGGCAATTGGTTTTAACCCACAAAACCCAAATGTGTAACTCAGCACCCTGGGGTATGAACAAAAGTTGTGTACCTTGGCCCACCCCCGAGTCCAAAGCAAAGGGAGAGGGGATAAACCCGCTGGTGGGAGAGCTGCTGCAGTCTGGTCAGAAGTGATGATTGCAGTCCAGTCGAGGGTGGTGGTCTCAGTCTAGTTGAAGACAGTGGTCTGGAGTCTTCCTCTGGATCCCATGAGAGGTCGCAAGGCTCTGAAATTCCCAGTTATATACTCTCCAGTTCAGGCGGGAGTGCTCAGTCCCTCCCTCAGAGTAGGGAATTCCATAAAAGGGCATGCGGATGCTCAGTCCCTCTTCCATATAAGGGTATCAGAGCGGGGAATTCCATA